>NC_063449.1:5340154-5692216 GCF_020379485.1 Brassica napus
GAGATTTAATATAATATATATATATATAATGTATCTCATTATCGAAGCGTGCTACTTAATCTAAGAATAATTTTATAAAAATATACTAGATGTTTGGTCCGCACATGCGGGGATAAATCATCTTGTGAATATTTATTAATATATGTAATATTAATTAAGTGATTAGCATGGTAAGTTATTGCTTATATTATCAAAATTTTATATTGAAAATATGTAAGGCATAGTTTTAACCAAAATATACATATATACTTGTTATTGCTTTCATTTCTTTTTTGCAACCACTCATGTATTATAAATATTTTGGAAAATCTATTTATACAATAAATTCATTATGTTTTTTGTTTGATTAGTATTTAATTATGCATATTTATATTTTTTTAATTTAAAATTTTATAATTGAAAATATTGTTTTGGATAACAACACTTATCTTATTTGTTTTTATATTAACTTAGCCAAAATTTAATATATGTTTTAGCCAAAATTTATATTATATTAACTTATATTCAGTTATCTAATCTAATATATAAATTTAAAAAATTTAATATGAGTTTGTTGCTAATTATAGTAAATATTATATATAACTATTCATTATATATATTAGCATAATTATCCTGACATATTCGTCACTAAAATTACCTTTCATAAAACCAAACAAATAACATGTAAATAAAGTTGGACCACAATGTGATGTGTGCTCGTAATTGCACTTTTTACGTTTACAGAAAGCTATCCAAAGTATTATTGTTGTTAGGTTGAGATACTAATTTTAAAGACTACGGGGATAGTAATTTATACTATAACAAATACACTAGTTTTACAATATAAAGTTTATATATATATAGTTATATTATAAATGAATAATATGAGATTGTCGTAGGGCTGTTAATTATGGTAAAACCGAACCGAACCGAAATAGACAATATGGTTTGGTTTTGGTATATACCATACAAACCGAATGGATATAATTTTATAAAAACCGTAGGATTTTGATATGGTTTGGTTTATAACCGATTAAACCGAATAAACCGAATAAAACCGGTCAAAAGTAGAAACATATAAATATGTATATATTTTATAACGACGCATGAAAATCTATTTGTTATATAAATTAATTTTTTTTCTAATAACTATTACCATATTTTTTAAAGTAATAAAGAAGCCCTAATTTGTAAAACACTTGAACTATAATTAAGTAACAATTCATCGCAATCGAGACTTCTTATTTTCTTAGTCTTTTTTTTTGATATTTTTGTAAATTTGATGGACAACAATTAGTGAAAATTCTTCACAATTTGTTTCTTGTCTATAAACAAACAGACTTTTGTGTTCAATCGAAGAAGCATGACTTTGATGAACACTAAATATGGAAGAGTAGAAAAACTTTTCTTTCATGCTTCTGCTCTGTTTTTAATTTATATTTTCAAAATTTCAAGCTTTGATTTTAATTTTTATTTTTGATTATAATATTAGATGATAGAAGCGTTTTTATTTTTGTTCTTTTACTTAAACATGTAATCTTTTTTAATAAATGACTGCGTTGACAACATGACTCTAAAATTCATATAATATGATCTCAAATTAAATAATTATGTCTTTTGGTATAAAACCGAATAAACCGAAAACCGACGGTATATAAACCGAACCGAACCGGTGTAAAAATGAATTTAGAATGGTAGTTATATTTTACTAACCGAAATACCAAAAAACCGAAAAAACCGAACCGAAACCGAACCGATATCCGGATTGAACATCATGAATACATTACTTAATTTGCAGCATGTTTGTATCTCAAGTTGAAGAAGCAATACCAGGAATATCTGCAACTGATGTGGACACACGTAAAGATAAGCACTTTGTCAAGTGGTTAAAATCACAGGTACGTAATATATCTCATACATTGGTTAATTAAGTAAGTGTTTTGATACTTCAATATTAATTAAGAATAACTGTTTTTTGCAGGTTGATTATGACGATCCTTATTATCCCGTATGGTTTCACGAATTGGTTCAAGGTCCAGTTGCAAAGGTCACCACATCACCTATGTATTTTACACGAGGATTTACCTTTCACACATACGAGTATGGGAGACATCGGACAACGAGTAACTACGGAATATGTGTGAAAGGTGAAACAGACTTTTACGGGATCTTGCAGGAGATTATTGAAGTGGGATTTCCGAGGTTATTGAAGCTAAAATGCGTCCTCTTCAAATGTGAATGGTTCGATCCTGTTGTGAACCGAGGGATTTGGTATAACAAATTTGGTGTTGTGGATGTCAATTTTGGGAGAAGATACAACAAATTTGAGCCTTTCATTTTAGCTTCACAAGCCGAGCAAGTTAGCTTCCTTCCTTATCCTCGGCTTCGAACTTCTGGGATAAACTTGTTAGCTGCTATCAAAATTACACCTCGTGGACGCATTGTCGCTGGAGAAAAACCGCCCTTGCAAGAAGAAGACGCTATCAATGAAGTTGAGGTACCAGAACAACCAACTGATGAAATCCTTTTGATCGACCCGCAAATCTTTCAATATGAAGATATTCCCGAAGATGCGACAGATGAAGCACGTAAAGACGAGTTCGAGAGAAGCGACGATGATGATTGTAATGATAGTGATGAGAACGAAAACGATTTAGAGTGATGTAATATTGATGAGAACGAAAACGATTTAGAGTGATGTAATATATGTAAAAAATGTTGTATTTCTCTATTGTAACGTATGTTTAAAGAAATATTGTTTTTTTACCATCCTAATGTATGTGTAACAAATGTTGTTTTATATAATACGTATTTCTTTAGTTTTTAAAAAATTATTTGGAGTTTTAGGGTTTTAGAGTTTAAGTTGGAGAAAGAGAACAAAGTAGTAGAGAAGAGATATGATGTTAGATGATATGTGACTTTGGGGTTTAGGGATTTCATTCTCGGTGTTTAGGGTTAAGCATTGTAATTTCGTCGTAAATAGAAAAACGCGGGCCTGGTAACTTCGTCGTAAACGTGGGCCTGGTAAATTCGTCGTAAACTGACGTTTCGACGTAATTTCGTCGTAAATCGAAAAACACGGGCCTGGTAACTTCGTCGTAAATGAAAAAACGCGGGTCTGGTAACTTCGTCGTAATATTACGTCGCGTTTACGACGAATCCTTTTCTATATATTGAGACGCCGAGACGAGGCTGCCTCGTTCATTCCTCCCAAACTCCTCTCCTCTCCCTCTAAGGTACATTCTCTTTCCTCCTTTTTTTTTTTAAGTTAGTTTAGGTTATTAATTAGTTAGGTAATTAGTTTAGGTGATTAGTTAGATAATTAGTTTAGGTGATTAGTTAGATGACGGAATACTATAGTTTAGGTGATTAGTTAGGTAACGGAATAATTTTTTAATTATGTCGTCATAATTGATTAAATTTATTTAAATTTTTTTTAGATGGCTCCTAGAAGGAAACCAGCAGCACCTACTTATGTCCAGTTGTTTGGCGATGGTTCCGGTACATCTTCTTCCGGTCCATCGTCTTCCGATGCAATTCCAGACTCTCAGACTTCTCAGAGAGTTTTTTCGAGTCCTCCTCTTCCACCGCAGATGCCTCCACCTCCTCCTCCAGCGGCTGCACCTGAGCCTGTCCCAGAAGGTGCAGTTCATCCGGATTTGCGTGTGCCTTCATATGCTCCCTTCGCGAGATATACGGTGGAGGATTTGCTTGCCCAGCCTGGACGGGAGGGTTTGGATGTTCTAGACCCCGATAGACCCCGAGGAACTTATTGGTAAGTTATTAATTTTTATTACATTAAAATTAAATTAATTTTTATTTTCTAACGGTTAAATTGTATTTTTTCAGGTTTGGGGCTAACAACCGTGTTAGCCGGAGCGTTTCGGCGACGATTAAGGGTTACTACGACGGGGCATACCCGAACTGGAGCAAGACACCAAATCACGTTAAGATCACGTGGTTTAAATGTTTTGCGGTAAGATTTTTAAATTTAATTAAATTTTCACTTTTAAATATATATATATATTTTTTTAATATTTATTATTAATTGTAATTTTTTTAAAAAATTTATGTTTCAGCAAAAGTGGCATTGGTCTTTGGGAATCACCGAGAGGGTGAAGGCGGAATTCGTTGCAAAGGCAAAGATACGCCTCTGCAACACAGTCTCTGATTGGAAGGACAAGTGGGAGATCTACGGGTATGAGGGAAAGCCCACTGAGCTCACGACGGATGTGTGGGATGGCCTCATCGCCTATTGGGAGCACCCCTCTTCGATCAAAAAGGCCAATTCGTGCTCGGCTTCTCGAAGGACGAAGGATAAAGATGGTCATTTTCTCATGCTTCACAGAACCGGACAAAAACCTCGTGCCGGAGTCCGTCTAGAAGCTGTAAGTTTTGTTTTAAATATATATTTTAAAATATTCAATTAATATAATTTTTAATTTTTAATTTAAATTTTTTTTTTAGTTCGAGAAGACGGGAGTCTTACCTTCTCTGTCTGACCTATTCAAGATGACTCACGCCACATCCGACGGAGTTTTTGTGGATCCTGCATCTGAGAAACTCTTCCAAACAGTGGCTGGTCGGATTGAAGAACGGGAGACGCAACTAACCCAGGAGTCTCCCGATGGATTACCAGTCACATTGTCCACCGAAGAGATCGACAGAATCTTCGAAGAGGTACAACTTAAAATTTTTGTTTACATTATTTTAAATATTTTAACATAATTAACTATATTAATATATGTTTTGATTTTATAGGTGGCTCCTAAAAAGAAGGGACGGATAGTCGGTATAGGCTCTGTTAACGAAGTTGCAAGGGCAACTTCGTCATACACTTCGAGACGGGATGAAGAGACTGCTCAGATGAAGGCTCGAATGGATAGCCAGCAGGTTCGTTTAGACTCTCTTGAGGAATTGCTAGACGTGATGGCCGTGGGAAACCCGGTTATGCAGAGAATGTTGAGTGAGAGACGAGCCGCTCTTGGAATGCCACCACGAGATCCCCAAGAGTCTGATCCAACCCGTCAACAGCCGAGCAACCCCACCAACTACTTCGAGAATATGTAGTTTTTTTTTCTGTTTGTATTATGAATTTAAATATTATTGTATGACTTTTTAAAATATGTTTTCCAATTTCATATTTCGTTTTAAAATTAAAATTATTTTAAATTCTGAATATTAAATATAAATTAAAATTTATTATATACTAATTAATAATAATATAATAAGAAACGATGTAAACTCCTCGTAAACATTACATGGAGTTTACATCGAATGTTTATGAGTGATTAACATCGAAATATTTACGAGGGTTTTACATCGAAATGTTTACGAGTGATTTACAACAAAAGTATTTACATGTGCTTTACATCGAAATAATTACGTGGGCTTTAGGACGAATGCTTACGTGTCGTTTACGACGAATCCTTTCCATGCGCTTTACGAGGAATATATTTCGTCGTAAACGTAACGAGTCGTTTACGACGAAACCTCCGTTACGACGGATGTTTAACAACGAAACGTCTTTCGACCTTAATTCGTCGTAACACCCCGTTTACGACGAATTTACAACGTATACTGCTCTAGTAAAAAATATGTTTTCTTGTAGTGGAGAGGTTTTAATTGTGAGATTGTGTAACCGTTTGCGACCGGGTGAGTGCAGGGACGGATCCAAAAAATAATTTAACATGGGGCATAATATATATATTATATTTATAAAATCTTATCATATATTTATATTTATTTATTAAAAATTTAATTATATATTAATTAGTTGAATTATTAAATTATAATTTTTTAAAGAATAATTTTTTAAATAATTACTTTTCAAAATTTTGAGTCAATTGATAAGATAAAGAGGTTTTTGTTATGTTAAATACTCTTTACTGGTTATTTTAATATAAGTTTAAAAGTAAAATTGATAAAATAATTGTTAAGTTAAAACTTAAACAAAATAATTTATATTTTTGAAAAGGTAAAAGCTAATATTTAAGTAAAGGAACAAAAACAAATATTTTCTATTGGATAGCAAAAAGAAAAGGACAATGAAAACTTAGGCTTCGAATGTAATACATGCCAAAATGCAGAAGAGATGAAGACCATTAATAATATAAATTGGACTGTAGTTTTTTCCCATTCAACTTTCCAAATGCAGAACAAAAGAAAATCATAAAATCTACATGGAGGATAAATTTAGTCATTGATTTAGTGATCTGCTTCTGCAGGAGAAAAGGAAAAGAAACCAAAAACATGCTAATGAGATTAATTTGTTATTCTTGTTTTTTTTTTTGTTTTTTTTTTTCTGTCACCTATAATATATTCATTTAATTTGTTTCTTTCACTTTTAAATCAAATACTATATTTCATCTCAAAAGTAAATTTATTATAGGGCAAATCTCCAAAATAGCACCTTTCTAAGTTTATATCACAAAAATAGCACTCCAAAACTAAAATGACCAAAATAGCACCTTTCTAAGTTTATCATTTGAAAATTTTAATTTTTTTATTTTTCAAAATTTGAAATCTTATCCCCAAAACCTCATTTCTCAACTCTAAACCCTAAACCTTAAACTCTAAACCCTAAACACTAAACCCTAAACCCTAAACTCTAAACCCTAAACCCTAAACTTTAAACCCTAAACCCTAAACTCTAAACCCTAAACCCTAAACCCTAAATCCTAAACCCTAAACCCTAAATCCTAAACCCCACCCTTTAACTCTAAACCCTAAGTTTGTGACTTTTTGATAAAACATTAAGTGCTATTTTTGTGACTTTTGACCTTGAGTGCTAGTTTGGGAACAAAAACTTGATTTAGTGCTATTTTTGTTTTTTTCTCTTTATTATATTGTTTCAACTTTTCAGTTTTATTAGTAATTTACTTTTAAATCAAATACTATATTTCATCTATTTAAATTTTCAACATTCAATAAAATTTTATGATTTAGCAAATTAGTTTGATCAAAAAAAAATTTTCCCAACAACCCTTTTTATTGGAATTTTGTTTGGGATTCATCAAAACATTTGTGACAAAAAAATTAATATTAAGAACTCGTTAGGAATTTTTTAAAATTAATCAGAATATATAAAAAAGAAACTTTCTAATTTTCAAAATAAAAATAAAATAATAACTTTGTTAAAAATACCACAGTATAATTCACTTTTAAAAAAATTAATACAAATATTAAAAAAAAATTAAAAATAAAATAAAATAATAATTTATATACTTAAGAGAAAAAATAAATATGGATATTCAAAAATAGTGGTAACAGCGACAATGGCATTACATGATTTAATTAGAATTTTAATTTTTTCTGATGAAGATTTTTCTGATACAATGACACATACAAGTATGACCAAAAAAATGCTCCATAATTATTATTTTTTATGTTTTTAGCTTCATTATGTGTTATAAATGTACTTACTTTTTATATAATATTATTTTTTTTCTTTGTATCTTTAAAGTGATAGGTGATTTCTCGTGCTCATGCACAGGTATAAATATTTTTGAAGTAAATATAATATAATAATTGATTGCTATTTACTTTTAATTTTAAATTAATTTATAATTTGTATGCATCATTTATATTTATAATATTATATTACTTTAATAATACATATGATTTTATATATGTTATATTTAATCGGTTTTGTTGTTTTTACAGTCAATTTAGTTATGATTTGGGTAATTTGGATTGCATCTCTGAATTCAACTATAATATTTTTTAGTCTAAATGTATTAAAATTTTGATTAATTTCTTATTTTCATTTAGATGGTTGTTGTCTTATATATGTAAATATATTTTATGAAGATTATGTATAACTTCAGATATATTGTGCTTAGAATAAAATAAAAAAATAAACTAAAGTATATGATTCCAAATTAAATAAATTAATATAACGATAATATTCTGAAGTCTCATGCATATATATAAATTTTAGAAAAAACTAAATTCTTACAGTTGGTTAATATTTTATTTTTATTTAAATATGTTTTGAGTTCTCATATGATTTATATTTATAAAATAAATTACTATTCTTATAAAATTATATATTCTTATCGTAGTTAAATCTATGATTTTAGATATAAGTTAGATTAGTCGAATCACTCATGTTGTGAGTATATTGAGTTACATATATTCTTTCAAATTCAAATTAAATATAATTATTTTTTATTATAACTAAGTCAAATCAAATCAATTTTATTTATCGTTTAAATGTGCATGTGTTTTCATAGTATTTATCAAATTATATGCTAATTTTTTAAAAAATATATTATAAAATAAAGTGATGCTCAATAGGAAGTTACATACATAAGTAGGTGATACATTTTTGGAAGCTCATGAACACATATTAATATTTACAATAATTAAAATATTTTATAAATTCTAAATAACTTTATGCCTTTGATTTATTGAATGGAAACTAAAATTTATTTTAAATAATATTAAAAATGAGAATTCAGATTTGCTTTGGTATTTTTATTATGGCTATATTAAGGGGAAATTGCCACAAATACCACATTCATAGTATCACTTTTCATGTTTACACTAATCACTTTTACCCTCACTTTTAATGAAGAGTAAAAAACACTTATACCCTTAAGGTTAACTAATCTAGACTTATGCTTTTGATTTATTGAAGGGAAACTAAAATTTATTTTAAATAATATTAAAAATGAGAATTTAAATTTGCTTTGGTATTTTGATTATGGTTATATTAAGGAGAAATTGCCACAAATACCATATTCATAGTATTACTTTTCATGTTTACAATAATCACTTTTACCCTCACTTTTAATGACGGGTAAAAGACACTTATACCACTAGGGTTAACTAATCTAGACTTAGGGTTTAGAATCGAGGGGTGGGGTGGGGTAGGGTTTTTGGAATGTAAAATTTAGGATTCTAATAAATATATAAATAAATACTTAAAAAATATAAAAAAAATTTAAAAAATAGTTTCAAACATAATTTTTGATTTTCAACAAGAAATTTTGAAAAAAAAAAGATAAAAAAAAAATTTGAAAAAATAAATTCAAAAAAAATAAATTTATAAAAAAATTCGAACTTGAAAAAATATAATTCGAAAACATAAAAAATTATTATTATTTTTATTTTTATTTATTTATTTAAATAATAATTTATTATATATATAGATAACAAGGGTATACGAGTCTTTTGCCAATTAATGAAGAAGATATTTTTGAAAATGTCTCTTTAGTGGTGGTAAAGATGAAAAGTGGTAGAAACATTTACTCCCCCAGACACAATTCATCTTATGAATTATGCTTTAAGACACTTTGGTCATTGTAGACACTTTCCCTTTGTGCAATGTCTAACTTAACCTTCAACTCTTCAACTCTTACTGAAAATGGCTTTTATGAATTCTCTAACCAGACACAATTGGTTCTTGGTTTTCCTAACTAGTAACAATAAAACAAATAATAGATTTTTCACTTTCATTTTGTAGATTCCAAGAGACAAAGTTTATCTTTACCCCGACCTCAGATGCCATCTCAATTCACAAACCATAACCTTCTATTAAATCCATAAATTCTCAAACATAGACCTTTAGCGAATTGGAGCCGGATTTCACTGACATAACCTTCATTGAATCGGTTGTTCCTCTGTCGCCTCCAAACCCATCTTTCTTGGCCTTAACAAGCTTGACCACTGGCGACGAGTTGAACGCGACTTCAGATTTGGAGAGTTCGGTGAGAGCGGCGAACTTTCTGGGCTTGAGCGGAGGAGATTTAGAGAGTTCGGTGAATTTGCAGAGGAGACGTGAGTTCCGACGAACCGAGACTGAAGCTGAGAGATGAGAGCTTTCAAAGATTGAGCGGTAAGCTTTCAAAGCTTGAGCGGCGAGCTTTCGAAGCTTGAGGAGATCTGGGATTGTGGTAGAGTCGCTTAGGAGATGTGAGTTCCTACGAGACTAGTTCCGGTAGCAATTGTGGTGGATACCGTAGAGATGGAAGACGTGAGGGTGATGGATACATAAGTGGAGGCCATGGTAGAGGTGGCGGTGGTTAACACAATGTATGTTGTAGTGATTATGGATGTTGTGGATACGAAGGTGGTGGATGGTTATGGAGGTGGCAGTGGTGGCTATGAACAAGGCGGTGGTGGTTACGAACAAGGCTCAGAACAAGGTGGTGGATACAGTGGTGAAGGTTGTGGTGGTTATGAAGGTGGTGGTGGTAATGGCTAAGAACAAGGAAGTGGTGGCTATGAATGAGGCTTAATCCGTAATTGTGGTGGAGGTGAAGATCGCGGTGGTGGTTATGGAGGTGGCGGTGGTGGAGGAAATAGCAGAGGTGGTGATCGAGACATATGTAGTAATTGAAACGAAAGTGGTAATGGAAGTGGAGATAGTGGAGGCGGTGATTGAAAAGTAACCCTTAGATCAAAAAGGTTTTTTTAATCGTGTGGTTATTAATTGCTTAACAAATCAAACAAAATAAATAAATAACTAATTTTCACTTTTCCTAACTACACACGATAAGCTCAACTCGGTATAAGGACATAGGGTCCGATTGGTAATGGCTGTAGCTTTAAAATTTTTGCTGTAGAAAAAAATCTGTAGATTTTTTGCTGTGGCTTTAAATTTTATTTCTGTAGAATTTTATGAAAGCACTAAAAAATTGCTTTGGATATTTGGTTCTGCAGAGCACTTGTACAACTGTAGGTTATTTTTAAAGTTGTGGTTTCAAAAAAAAATTTAAAGCTTGATTGCTCTGAATTTGGTGCTTTAGAAATAAATAGGGATGTGGACAGCACCTACAGCAACTACCAATCACCCCAATAATTGTCCACAATATGCTTTGGTTTCATAAATTGTGTGTCAAAGGCACAAAGTGTCTAGTTGTGTAGCAGAAAAGATAAAAGTGTCTCTTTATGTAACTTACTCGAAATACCATGAAAGTGGTAAACATAAAAATTTCTCCTATATTAAGTTCCACAAACATAAAAACATAAAATTTAAAAGAAAATTTAATATTAAGAAAACAAATAACTTTAATAATGATAAAATATAATATATCTACCTCATTAAACTATTTTGCAACTATTTGATCAAACGATTTTTATTTTTATTTTTTACTTTAGTTTTTTATTATCTCTTAAAAATAAGCATTAAACAATATTTTGATTTTATTTGAAAATGATATTATATAACTAAAATATATTTTATCTATATTTTTTTTGCTGTAATTGGAAGATATTGTAGTTAACAAAATATATGAAAAATAAATAAAACACTTCAATAATACTAATTATAAACTATTTTTAGTCAATTAAACATATATCAGTTTATGTTAGTTAATTATTTTATGTAATTATCTAAGAAAATAGATAGAGATATAAAAATATTTCTATTACTTTGAATATTTTTGTATTGTTTAAAATTATGTTTTGAAAGAAATGTTATTTCTTTTTCTAATAACAAGATTATCCGTGTAAATTGTTTTTAATAAAATCACATTATATACAAATTTTTCATCTAAGAAAATATAGATATATAGAAAGTATTTTATTACTTCAAAAATATATTTTATGTTATTTAAAAATATTTTTAAATGTAATATTACTATTTTGTGAACTTTCCCCACTTTTATGAAATCATATTATATATACATATATTTTCGTTTTCAATTCGTTTTTTTTTTAACTTTATAAAAAAATTCCTTTTTTTATTATATGTATATGTTTTCAAACTTTTTTGAAAGGAAACTAAATAAATAAATAAATAGTAGTATTTAATATTTTTAATTCATTAAGGATATCAGTGTAATCAACAATCGTGAGAGTTAATGTGAGAGCGACACATAGGAAACTGACTTCTCAAATAATATTATAGAGATATTAAGATTTTATTATTTTTGTTTTGGATGTTTAACTTACAAATTTAGTTTTTAACAATCGTTTAATTAAATGTATTCGATAAATTAGTTTAATATATGCATTTCTGCATAATTCACTTGATCTGCATACCATTCGGAGCCTTATTTATATGAAAATGTGAATAAAGCATAATAAAGTAAACAAAAATCTGAAGATAAAAACACCTAATTGTGTCGAATTTGGGTTGCATGGAGCACTCTTGAACCTTTTAAACCATCATAGCTGACAACTTATATTCTTATTTTGTTTGTATAAGATATTTTATATGTTAGTACGCCACAACTCCTCAGAAGGTGGGTCCGCCCCTGACCGAGTGTAATAGTTTTTTTGCTTGTGGTGTTCAAGCAAGCTGGTGCGAATGGTTATATACATGTGTGAATGCTGTTATACATGCTTTCACAGTGAAAGAGTTTCAAATATTTTGGAAAATTAATTGAACACTTCGAGCAAGATTCTTTTATAGTAAAATCAAACTTTAGGTAGTAGCATCGAACTAAGGTTGCAAGCACTGTCGGCAAGTTTTTGGAAGCCTGGTGTTAACTAAACGAAACTTGTTGGAATTCATGAGTGTTTGTCTCATGTCAAGAGAGTATTTAGTTAACTTATAACTGAATCTCCTTCAACCACACAACAGGAACTCACCATTAAAGATCAGGGACAACCAATTTGTGATTGAATCCTCACACAAAGCATAAATATAACCAAGAATCCTAGACAGTAAAATGATTATATAAGGCAGAGAATCTCTAGTTTGAATCTAATCCTTGAGAAGTAACACAACACTTTAGAGTTTGTGCACTTAAGATGAATGGGATTTAGAATCAGTAAGCTAGAGTTTAAGAAGAGATGAAGAAGAGTTTAGAGTGAGTTTTACAAGTATTAGGCTGCCTTAAGAGAGAAAGAGTCAAGGCAGCCTCTAAACCATAATGCTTAACTCTCTACATTGTGATTATTGTTTAGACACAAGATAGAGAGAGAGAGCCACGAATTTAGACTGAGAGAAACTTGTATGTTGATGCTAGTTGGTGTTACAAGAGATGGTGAAGGTCTTTAAATAGACAATCACTTACAATAAACAATTACTAAATCATGGAAAAACTAAACAACTAATATAATAGGGAATTGGAAGAGGCCAAGAGGATATGGACAAGGAGAGGCACAACCAGATGAGGAAAAAGGGACATAAGAGAGGATGGCACAGTCTGCTTGAGTGAAAGTGATATGAGTAAGGTGCGTTCTTCATGGTTGGATAGTGACAAGTCTGGTTGCTTCTCCAAGCTCCCATGTGACTTCTTCTTGTCCAATTCTGACCAGAAATAAACCTTTGCATCCAAACTTAGTTTACTTGAAGCTTAAACATGTTTGGGAACTTTGGATTCAGCTTTCCACAGTTCAGCTGTCCACTATTTATTGTCCATGGTCAAGTGTCCACGATTTGTTGTCCACGATTTGTTGTCCATGATTTGACTGTCCATGATTCAACTTCAACAATGGATCATTGGCTTCTCTTGATGAACTCTCAGTTGATCTTGAACTAACTCCTTTACTCTGGTTCTATTTTCTTCTTCATTTCAACACTCCCCCTCAAGCTTGACCATAGGAGATCCTTGGGCAAGCTTGGAACTGAGAGTACTTGCCTCATTAAAAACCTAAGTGTGGAAAGCCTCATGGGATAAAACCATCACTTAGGGAAAAAGAGTGGAATTGGGAACAATGAGAAGGCCAGACCAGAAGGGAAAACGACCCCAATGGGGAGATTACCTTCGAGCCTGCTGCGTACGATTAGCCAGCCTTGCGGCGGCAAAAGGATTAGACGCCCGGAATTGGGATCTCTCTCGCATGCAAGCATTTCGCGCTAGTGGACACGGGGAGGGAGCAGGCGTGCAACCACCCTCATCCTAGGGATTGACCAGTGGGTTTATGAGTCTTATGATCAAGTTTAGGGACTCATAAACCCTAGATCATAGCCTTACTTCAATGGCAAGCAGGCACCAATGCCTTCCTTGCTTCACACTCAAAACTGCTTGGAAGTCTCAATGTGGCTGGTTCTTTGTCTCCCCCTTTCTTCTGACATCCTGCCATCATCAAAGGGTTTGATCCACGACCAGACTCTTATCATGAGCTCCAAGTACCTTATTCAAACAATGCACACACACATGCATCAATTCTCAAGGGGCAAACCTATTCAAACAAGAATAAGTATAGTTTAGGTACTTCCCTTGCATAAGAAGATAGACATTGGCTTCTCATATTAACACCCCTCCTCAAGCTTGACCTGAGAATGAGAGTATGTGGCCAAGCTTGGAAGATGAGAGCCAATGATGATCACCAATGCCTTGAGACCACAGCCTTCTTAACTTGAAGCTTCATCAACATGCTACTAGCACATATGCTATGGGCTGATTCATAGCTTCCCCACCAGAAGGTAACTGTTATAACTCCATGCCTTTGGCTGATCCATAGCTTCCCAACTGAAGGTAACTGTTCTAACTCCATGTAGAAGCTGATCCATAGCTTCCCAATCAGAAGGTAGCTGTTCTAACTCCAAGTTGTTTCTGTCCTTGTTGAATTCTTCTTGCAATGGCTTCTAGACAGACCATGAAAGCTCATTTACAGCCCCCCCCCCCCCCCCCCCCCCCCCCCGCCCCTCAAGCTTGACTCCGAGTATAGGGGAGGAGACAAGCTTGATATGAGCTTTTAAGCCACCTGGTCTACTCACAAATTATTTCTCCATGGTCAGGAATATACATCTTGTGCAGGCTCTGATCAACATGGGAAATCTGTCAAACCATCACTAAGACAAGCATCAATAGACAACAAGGGATCAGAACATGGATTTTCACCAAGTCTTATCTTTAAAACACATTTCAACCAAGCAATGGACAGGTATCTTTAAGATTCTATCCTAGCAAAACTCTCTGAATCCTAATCATCAAGACTAAGCATTCAGGAAACAGGACAATCAATTTCACTAAGGGCAGAAGCAAGACAATTCTTTAAGACAACTAACCTCAAGACAGTTTTACAACCTTAGGCAGATTCTAAACAAGATTGTGAGAATAGATATTTGAGTAACCAGAGGATAAATAGAAAGTAGAGAATGATGTAACTAGAGTATTAGTAGAATAATGATGGAGAATAAGTAACCTGAAAATCAGAGAATAAGAGAATGGAGAATTATTGCTCAAGAGTTCTAATGGACAGAGTTTTGCTATGTTTTCTTGAGTTTTGCGGAAGCTTTAACAGCCATGAGCATCCAATACTCATCAAGAGTTTGGTGCTTTAGTAGCTGAAACACAATGGACAATTGGACAATCAATTTATCCACTGATCTTAGACATGTGCCACTGGAATAACGCATGAACTGATGTTTTCCAGGGCTTGCAACAAGAGAACCATCAGAATAACACATGAACAAGTGCTTTCTGTGGCTTAGACAACAGTGAAACCAATGGATCAAAACAATTTGTCCACTGGTCAAAGAGATGTTCCATTAAGAAAAAAAACTATTATCCAATGGATAAAGTAAAATGGTGAAGCATTTTCGAAATCTTATATCTTCCTCAAGCTTGATACACAGATACTAAAAAGTTTTGACCAAGCTTACACTATATCAGAGTGGGAGAGAAATGATTTATTCAAAAACAGAGAGAAAATAGATAAGTTTGATCCCAAAAAAGAGCAACAAAGCTCTGATACCATGTTGGAATTCATGAGTGTTTGTCTCATGTTAAGAGAGTATTCAATTAACTTTTAACTGAATTCCCTTCAACCACACAATAGGAACTCACCATTAAAGATCAGAGACAACCAACTTGTGATTGAATCCTCACACAAAGCATAAATATAACCAAGAATCCTAGACAGTAAACTGATTATATTAGGCAGAGAATCTCTAGTTTGAATTTAATCCTTGAGAAGTAACACAACACTTTAGAGTTTGTGCACTTAAGATGAATGGGATTTAGAATCAGTAAGCTAGAGAAGTCCTCATTGCTTTACGAGATCTCAGGGGGCCGTTTCCGCCTTAACTTGCCTCAACTCGGGTTGATAATAACCGTTTTTTTTTTAATCCTTTGGCGGGATGTTGTTCCCCCAGTTCTTCAAGTGAGGTGACGAGGTTGTAGAACGGAGAATCCTTTGACATGACTCCGAGCCGCCTTTTCTTTAATGAGAAGTTTTCCTCATTGGTCCGGAACAAGACATCAGCTTCATCGGTTTCAAATGGGACGTCGGTTTTGGTTAAAAAGTTTGACATTGTGATTGAAGAACTTGTACCCTTATTTATATGTCGTAGTTATAATATGATCTCGTCTCTTACTATAACAAATATGAAGATTTCTTTATGTCGTATGAAGATCGTTACGAAATGGTGTATCATCAACTCGAGATCTCGTTGGGCTATGTTCGTAGAGGGAGAGAACTGCTTCCGTCGAACACATGACTGTATTTGAATCTCTTTAGCTAACGAGCTTTTCCTGGTCATCTGTTTATAATGCACATCCACTTCTTGTTTGTTTTTCGTGTAGAAAATATCAATTATTGCGTATCTTTCTTCTTTAAACAATTAGAATTGTTTAAAAGTCATGTTCGTGTAGTCACGCGGTGATAGGAATATGGTGATCTTTTTATTGGTTTCTCTTGAGTGGTGGGAACTCTTCTTTGCTGGAAGGTGAGAGAGGGATGCTTGTAGTCGTGGTTGTCCAACTTGTGAGCTTTCGTTCATGGAGGTCGAGTGGGTAGCAACCCTAGTTCAAATCCTATGATTCAGTTTATAGTCATCTCGAGCGAAGCATCGATTTCGTTGTCTTGAGTCGGACGCTTTCTTCATCGATTTCGAGCAAGATATCAGCTTCATCGGTCTCGAGCAAGACATCGAGTTCGCGTAAATATCATCATATGAAAACGAGTTATATCCTTATTCATCAGTAAGAGAAGGTTCATTTTTGTAACTTTCTTATCTTCCGCGAATAGAAAAACATATTTTTGTGATGAATAGTAAAGAAATACATCTCCTTTTCTTCTCGTTGAATAATCAAGTGGTGGAGGAAGCATTTAACCATTATGAAAACATAATGGTTCAGTTTCGTGGAAATGAAGTAATCAACAAAGTCGTTGCTCTTGCTGAGTGAGGGGGATTCTCTTTAACTCACAAGCTCTTCAGCCTTGGGATGTCGTTTGCGGAGGCGTGCTCCATTTGAGAATTTGATATAAAGCTTCTCTTTGATCAAATCACGCGGTGGAAGCTCTGTTCTTGTTCTCATATTTGTCTTCGTTGTAACTTCTCTCGTCCAACTTATTGTAGTGGTGATCCCACCTTATTGTGACAGAAATATGACGGTTTTTGAACTTGTTCTTTCTTTTCTTATGAGAGCTTGTGCTCTTGTCTGATAAGAGGGTGGAAGAAGATTCTTATTATCTTGAATTCATGATAATATTATCGTTCTGTTTATAGTTTTCTCCATTCTTGGTTTTATCGAGCAGCTTTGTCGGATGAAAGATTATATTCTGGCCAAATATGTTACCGTATCTGACTCGTGAAGCGATGGCGAACATGTTACTGGTCTTTAAGACTCGGGCTCTTCTTCTTTGAAAAGTATGTGTCTTTTTTCATTATCGTAATCAAAATATGATTCGTCTCTTGTTGTAATATAGACACGTCTTTACTATATGCAAACTACATAGGATCGAGTGTCTTCCCTTCTCAAATAATCTGAATCGTTTTGTCGTCATGGTGGTGCTTTGTAATCGATGATAACAATAGAAATATAATGGCTTTTCAATTGTTCCTCTGGCTCCTTGAGAGCTCTCGTTCGTGGAAGTGAAACTAGTAATCTCGAGTTCACGAACTCTCTTTCATTCAACGTCGGGAAAATTTTTTTTCGGTGATCGGTAAATCGTCAAGTGCTTATATCTGATGAACTTTAAATGACCATTTAGAGTTCTGTATCGTGAGTTGAAACTCATGTTTTTTCTTATTATAATGAACATATCTGATGTTGTTGTAGGAGAAGTTTTGTTGTCCATCAATATATAGACATCTTTTGATCTTGGTATAAACGGTCATGTTGCTTAGGCTTAGCCAATATGGGAGACTGCG
Organism: Brassica napus; assembly: GCF_020379485.1. Classification (NCBI taxonomy): domain Eukaryota; kingdom Viridiplantae; phylum Streptophyta; class Magnoliopsida; order Brassicales; family Brassicaceae; genus Brassica; species Brassica napus. The sequence continues at coordinate 5,358,138 of NC_063449.1, forward strand.
AGACGGATCGGAAAACAGAACAAGATAACTTGATCACCAAACAAGTTAAGGTTTCGCCATGGATCAAGCAAACGGTGGGTGTCGTAATGTCAAAACGGCTTCATAGGTGATGAAGGAAGAAGCTTGAGATGCAAGCAAGAGTGAGATGGTGATCCATTCAACTTGATATGATCTCTTAGGCAGTGATTTTCACGACTGAGACCTCGTTCCCGTGGTTCTCCGGTGACTCACGGCTCATGCTGGTGGAGATCGGTATCGGTGGTGGTAAGGCACGGCTCCGGCTTTGTGTGTCTTTCTTCCCACTCAGCTTTCTCACGCTCTTCATAGTACGGGTCCGGTACGTGACAATGGCAAGACAACGTCGTTTGGCTCTCAAGCACATGGCTCAGCGAGCTTTTTCCTTCTCGTTCTTTCAATCATGTGGTCAAAAAGACTATGTCTCTATTATCTGTATGATTGAAACGTGTTTGACTTTGCTGCTGGCTCGCTTCCTCCTTATTTTGCTTTCGGTAGAAGATTGGGAAAATAGAAAAAGGTGCTTCTAGTTTCTTGTTCCTGATAAGCCTCGAATCGGTTTTCAGAAACGACACGAAGATGGGATATGGGTTGAGATCGATGGTGGCAAGTCGTCTACTTTTTCCGGTGCAGACCGGTTTGCTCGATGATCTCGGTGGAGTTTTGGCTTCGATCTTCGTGTCGGGTTTGGAGAGATCAGTATTATCGTTTCATGGTTCAGTAGTAACAATGGTATCGGAGGTCAGATCCATTCTCGTGCTTTCGAAGCTTAGGATCGGGTTCCAAGTAAGGATGTCTTTTGTCTATCTTCCCCACAGTCGGCGCCAAAATGTAGATCCTAAAATCTACACTAAGTATTTGATAGTGTTTGAGAAATAAAACTAGGGAAGAAAGAACTTCGTGGGCGACAATATCCTCAGAACACAACAATAGAATTAGGTTCGATTCGTCGAAAATGGACTTTGTTCTTCGTGTCAAACAACATCGAGATCTCGGAAGAGAAAAAGGATCGTGACTGAACTCGGGATCGAGCTGCCTACGTACCCGTCAAGGGATCAAGTCTGAACGTAGTTTGGTTATTGTCATCTCGAGTGAGATGTCGGTTTTATCGGTCTTGTATCTTTTGCGAATGAATGATGAATCTATAAGAACTCGGATCGGTTACATATGATCTCGTTAGATCAGACATCGTATGAAGAGCTCTCGTCTTCTCGTTGAGGTCTCGTGAGATAAGAAGGATTTTAGTCTGATCAAATACATGGCTGTAATTGATCCGTAAAGCAAGCAACAATATGTTGTTGATCCCGTCTCCTTGCCCCGTGTTGGTTTGATTTATGTTGGAGAAGTGGGATGATAATCAAGAAAGCACGTGTCTTCTTCCTTGTATTTTTAGTGTCAACGTTCATGATTCTGTTTATTTATTTTGTGGAAAGTAAAGTGCTCCAGCCCCCTTTGCAAAAGCCATCTTGTTCTTCTTTTATAGGAGGGTGTTGACTCTTCTAAGTTTGGTGAGTTTGTTACACGTGTTCCTCACATTTAGCTTTGACTCCTTTCTACATTATTCAAGTTACGAGCTACCTTCCGAGATATGGGGGATCTTTTAGACTTATTCTTTGATCCAAGCCAAAGATCTCATTTGACTCGTGCGGGCTCTATGAGCCGATATTACGTCCCTCTGGGCTGGTTTTAAACCCAACTCGAGTTAATGCTAACCGGTCTTCTAATTCTTTTAGCGGGATGGATTTAGTACAAAATCCAGTATCAACACTCGTGTATGCCTCCAAAGTGACATGTTAAGGCCATTGGTCTTACCTTTGTTGGATTAAGCTTGAAGAGCAAGGAAGCTTAGAGATAAGCATGAGGCCTAATCCTACCGAGATATGGATAGATATGTTTAGGAGTTATCTAAATGTATTGTTTAATAGGATTAGGAAATAATAAACTCTATATAAGGAGATGTCAAGGTGTGACATAACTTACAAGAGTTTAGAGATTGAGAGCTTAAGTTTTGAGCATATTTTCTTAAGCTAATAAGAGAGGCATTCTTCTATAATCTTTGAGTTCTATATTTGGTATGAGAGCTTTCAGAAAAATCAACCTCGGTTGATAATTTGAATAACGATCGAGAATGGGAGACCTAGCAATAATATCGACTGCGAAATCGAAGGATGGAGAGCAATCCTCCATCAAGTGTCCGATGTTGAACTCAACCAACTACATGGTGTGGGCGATACGGATGAGGAATTTTCTTAAGATTCATAAGGTGTGGAGTAATGTCGAGAACGGAACGGACGAGAATGATAAGAACGACGTAGCAATTGCTTTGTTGTTCCAAGCAATACCCGAGACCTTGGTTCTGCAAGTTGGAGAGTTGAACACTGCGAAGAAGGTGTGGGATGCTGTCAGGGCTCGACATGTTGGTGCAGAGAGGGTAAAGGAAGCCAGGTTGCAGACTTTAATGGCAGAGTTTGATAGGTTGAAGATGAAAGACACCACGAAGATCGACGACTTCGTCGGCAAGCTATCAGAGCTTTCTTCTAAGTCCAGTGCTTTGGGAGAGGAGATTGAGGAACCAAAACTCGTCAAGAAGTTTCTTAAGTGCCTTCCTCGCAAGAAGTATATACACATTGTCGCAGCTCTTGAACAAGTGCTTGATCTCAAGACCACGAGTTTTGAAGATATTGTGGGGCGCTTGAAGGCCTATGAAGAACGTGTTCAGGAGGAAGATGGCAATCAGGAAGATCAAAGCAAGCTTATGTATTCTAATGCAGAGCAGCAATCCACGCGTGATTCTCAGGATGATAGAGGGTATTGAGGCAGAGGAGGACGGACTAACAGGGGCTGAGGACGTGGACGCTATGGGGGAAGAGACACATCGAGAATAATGTGTTTCCGTTGTGACAAGATGGGTCACTACGCCACCACTTGTCCAGACCGTCTCCTCAAGTTGCAAGAAACGCAAGAACAAGAAAGAGATGATACACAAGATGCAGACGAGCTTATGATGCATGAGGTGATCTATCTTAATGAAGAGAAGGTAATGCTGAGCAGATACGAATCTTGTGGAGAGGATAATATGTGGTATCTGGACAATGGAGCCAGTAACCACATGACTGGAGATCGTCGATACTTCAAGAGAGTTAATGAGAGCATCACAGGAAAGGTCAAATTTGGGGATGACTCTCGCATAGACATCAAGGGAAAGGGGTTCCATTGAGTTTATAGACAGAAACGGAGAAACGAGAACAATGTGTGATGTCTACTACATACCTGACTTGAAGAGTAATATCATCAGTCTCGGACAAGCCACAGAATCAGGCTGCGATATAAGGCTGAAAAGAGAATGTTTGACTATGCATGATCAGGATGGTAAGTTGTTAAGGAGAGTTTAGAGTGGGTTTTACAAGTATTAGGCTGCCTTAAGAGAGAAAGAGTTAAGGCAGCCTCTAAACCATAATGTTTAACTCTCTACATTGTGAATATTGTTTAGACACAAGATAGAGAGATAGAGCCACGAATTTAGACCGAAATAAACTTGAATATTGATGCTAGTTGGTGTTACAAGAGATGGTGAAGGTCTTTAAATAGACAATCACTTACAATAAACAATTACTAAATCAGGGAAAAACTAAACAACTAATATAATGGGGAATTGGAAGAGGCCAAGAGGATTTGGACAAGGAGAGGCACAACCAGATGAGGAGAAAGGGATATAAGAGAGGATGGCACAGTCTGCTTGAGTGAAAGTGATATGAGTAAGGTGCATTCTTCATGGTTTGATAGTGAAAAGTCTGGTTGCTTCTCCAAACTCCCATGTGACTTCTTCTTGTCCAATACTGACCAGAAATAAACTTTTACATCCAAACTTAGTTTACTTGAAGCTTAAACATGTTTGGGAACTTTCGATTCAGCTGTCCACAGTTCAGCTGTCCACTATTTATTGTCCATGGTCAAGTGTCCACGATTTGTTGTCCACGATTTGTTGTCCACGATTTGACTATCCATGATTCAACTTCAACAATGGATCATTGGCTTCTCTTGATGAACTCTCAGTTGATCTTGAACTAACTTCTTTAGTCTGATTCTATTTTCTTCTTCATTTCAACAAAGTTAAACTAAAAGCATTTTATAGAATTGCTGATTCTTTTTTTCAAAGTTATTAGGATTTTCGAGATTCCAGTTTTGAAATTTGGAAGCATATAGATATTTTTTTGGGTGCTCTCTTAACCATATTCAATATACAACTTAGTTCAACAAGAAAATAGGAACTACTGTTTTTAGTTTTCTTCTTCTATACAAACAAACGTGCTTACAAACTATTATAAGTAAGATCATTATAATTTTTCATATTGTTATACATTTATAAGACTTTAATGAACAAGATTTTGTTTGGTGGAGTTCATAATTAACAAATACGATGATGTAAGTTCTATAATTCGTATTATTTTGTGAGTTAGTATTACGTATGTGATTTATATTGTTAACGTAATAAATTTCATTTTGTTTTGAGAAAATTGTTAACGTAATAATTATAGTTTGTTGGTGTATATTATATGAGTAATTTAGCCCACGTTCTTTTGTGTATTTGATGTAGCATCTGAATACCACATTTAGATATTACATTCATATATTGTTCATTTTTATAGTTAGTATTTTTATAGTTAGTATTGGCAGAAAAAGCGATTTTATAGTTTTAGCAGAAAAACTTGATTTTTGGTTTGGGCAGAAAAATGAGATTTTCTAGTTTTGAAAAATGAGATTTTCTAGTTTTGAAAAATGAGATTTTCTAGTTTTGGCGGAAAATTTTAATTTTTAGTTTTGGAGGGAGACGTGATTTTTTTGTTTTGGCTGGAAAAGAAAATTTTCTTGTTTCGGCGAAAAAATGCAATTTCTTGTTTTGTCGGGAAAACGTAATTTTTTCAATTTTTGTGAAAAAACGTGATTTCGATTTTGGTGGAAAAACGTTATTTTTGATTTTGACGAAAAAAACATAATTTTATGATTAAAAATAAAATAAAATAATTATAATAACTAATTTAATTAATTTTTATATTTCTATTAAAGGTATTTAAGTTTTTTTTTAATTTTGAGATGCAAATGTGTCATTCAACCTCTACTTTTTTTTACATTTTAAATATCTGGATATTCTAGATATTTTTGATGCTGCATCTCGATGTTGATAGAATAGTGTGCGAACGAACAATATTTGAATGTTAACATCCGGATGCAGCGTTTGGATAGAGAAACGAACATGGTCTTAATGCGCGTGTACACACACTCCCTAAATTTGGACGCATATTCATTTACCAAAGAATTACATTCATGTTTTCCGAATGCTTATTTCTGATTCCATGCAATATACTGTAGATAGATAGATAATACGATTGACACATCACTAAGCTCCTCTCTCTATCTCAAAAACATATTACGACCTTACTAATATTTAACATTGGTTTCCGACAAAAAACATAAACCAAAAATTACCAAATCTCTAAAGAGTGAGGAGGAGCAATTTAAAAGAAAATTGAGGGTGATCGTACGTCAACTACAAGAATCTTATCTTGTGCCTACTCTCGACACAATAGAAAACGAACCCAACTGATTGATGCTTGTGAATAAGTTAAAGTCCCCATCAAACCTCTTATCCTGCGCACATGTCCTCTCTTATCCTGCGCATATACACTGTCCACTCTTATCGTGCGCACCTGGAAAACAAAAGAAGTTTTACACAAAACTCCAAAAAGCAAAGAATCTGACCCATTCACATACGTTTCACAAACACCATCATGCCCACCACACGATCAAAGAAGAGAGTAAGAGAGGAGAGAGAAGCATAGAAAAGAGAGAGAGAGAGAAACAGGGATTGAAGCAAGAATCAAATGGAGAGTGTAGCAGTGACATGGAGCAGAGAAGAAGAGAAATCATTCGAGAACGCAATTGCTATACATTGTGTAGAAGAAGAGATAACAGAGGAACAATGGAGCAAAATGGCGTCAACGGTTCCAACAAAAACATTAGAACAAGTAAAGAAACATTACCAAATCCTTTTAGAAGACGTGAAGGCAATAGAGAACGGACAAGTCCCATTACCTCGTTATCACAGAACCGGAGACGAAGCTGCAGAAGCTTCTCCTCCGAACAGAGACTGTCATTCCTCCGGTGGAAGCGGATCACCGGAGAAGAAACCAAACCACGGAGTCTCCGGGACAAATGGCGGCGGAAGAAGTAGTTCAAGACATGAGCAGGAGAGAAGAAAAGGGATTCCATGGACAGAAGAAGAGCATAGGTGTCTCCTTCTTCCTCACTTCATCTTAAAGAAAGTGGAAAAGATGTTACCTTTATTCAAATGCTCTGTTTTTTTGTTTTCTTGTTCTTGAAGGTTGTTTCTGTTGGGTTTGGAGAAATTTGGGAAGGGAGATTGGAGAAGCATCTCAAGGAACTTTGTGATCACAAGAACACCAACTCAAGTAGCAAGTCATGCTCAAAAATACTTCATCAGGCTTAACTCGATGAACCGAGATCGAAGACGGTCTAGCATTCATGACATCACTTCTGTGAACAATCAAGCTCCTGCGGTTACAGGACAACAACAACAAGTAGCTAAACCTAGACCAGCACAGCCGCAACCGCATCATCCGACAATGGCTGGAGTAGGGATGTATGGCAGTGCGCCTGTGGGACAACCGATCATCGCACCACCTGATCATATGGGTTCAGCTGTTGGAACACCTGTGATGCTTCCACCTCCAATGGGAGCTCATCATCATCATCATCATCATCCCCATCATCTTGGAGTTGCTCCTTATGCTCTACCGGCTTATCCGGTTCCACCGATACCGCAACAACATCCAACACCATCGACTATGCACTGAGTACAAGAGTTAGTGAAAACTGACACTACATTGTAATGTAAACTTGTGTACATTTATCAAATTGAATAGCGGGCAATAATGTACAGCAGAGGAATCTGTTTTTCTCATTTCAGTGATCTATGATCTTTTAAGGAATTTTTAGTACATTTCTTGAAAAAAAGATTTTAATAATAATTTATGTTCAGAAGGGAAACAGATATGTGGCCATGTTTTGATCTAGAAATTTCAAGAAATAGGACAAAACATAGAAGTGTCGTGAAACATAGGATTTAGAGCTGTAAGTTTATGTGTATATTATTAATGAATAAGTGTTCATTTTATATAAGGGTTACAAGAGAGATAAATGGAAATAAAAGAATAGAAAAGATTACAAATCATAAACATAAACGAATAAGGAAAACATAGATGTAGTCGTCTCTCTCTCTCTCCTCAATAGGCCGACTCTCTCTCCTCTCTCTCTCTCCTGCGGATGGGCCGGTTTATGGATCGGGCCTGTAACACCCCCAAACCGTTTTAGACATCAGTCAGTCAGCCGGGCAAGAATATGCCCGAACGACCTTCCTCTGCCAAGTCCGAAAGTGTCACAACGGGTTTAGAATAGACTTTCCAAGTCACAAACATAACTCTGTAACCCAGAATATCCATTCAAAACTCGTTTCCTCTAATCTTCGGCCTAAGGCTTTGCAACCCGTACCAAATCATAGAGTTGTGTTAGGTTGGACTAACCTAATATCAGATTCAACACGTCATGAATATAAAACATACTTTATTCCATATATAAAAAACATGAAGTTCACAAGCCCAAAATATTATACATATGGTCCATGGACGCAGTCGAAAGTAAAACATACATTTATATATCTTGAAAACGAGTCTTTAGCAAAAGATGTCCAATCTACACCAGCTCCTACAGTTCTGCGAGCGCTATGGTCCTTTCTACTGGTCACCTGCAAAAGGATGTGAGGAGTGAGTGAACTAGTTTCACTCAGTGAGCCAGGGTTCCCTATCTAGCATATACAACTACCCGTCATTCTAAACCTAACCCCAAACACAACCAAGACGGGTAGTTCAACAAGCAACATTCAAGATCATAAAGCAAGACCGATTTAAGCAATAAACCATTAAACCATATTAAATCAAAACATTCTTTATGAGTGTCGCATCAATCAAACAACATATATATATATATATATACTCCTAGGACCCAACAGAATCATTCTTCCTCCACATAAGGGACACCGGCAATCCCTTCACTATTACACCACACAGATGTAGACGCTTGGGAATCGCCCGGTCACGGTCCTCAATCGGAATCGCCGTGCCCCGGTCCTCTATCGGACTCGCCGGGGGCTGTCACATCTACGTGTGACACTCGGCCTTGGTGATCAAGCCAAGTTCAACCGAGCCCACCACTTTCCGGACCACGACCGGCTTAGTGGTACCATTTAAGGAAGCAATGACCTGCAAACTACTACTAGAACCACCACGAGGTTCTCACACAACAGTACCAAGACGAGGTACACACTATAACAACATATAATAATCACACAATCACAATAATCCGGGTGCTTAGACTAGTCTTGCTATCCACTTAGCCCAGACATCGTCTCAAGCCTCGGATCCACAAACTGACACCTAGACCGGTCCGGTTATCCTAGCTCGGAAACCGTCTCCGATTTCAGGAACCTGCATTAAAAACACGTTAACAAACAATTAACCGTGACTCACAATGATTAAGCGATGTGGCTCGACTCTTTGATTCCGGATGTTGACCAAACCCCTTTTCTCCCCTCCAAATCTTCGTCTTGGTACCGTGATGCTAAATCCCAAAATCCAATGTTGATGTCTTGAATGGACTAGTCTGGACTGATCAGAACTCGGAAAGAACCTTCTTTCACTTCTGGACAGTCTTTCGGAACTTCCCGGCATTTTATCGGTCTTTGGAAATGTCTATACTTCTAAAGCACCTCACTTCTCTCTCTCTCTCTCTCTCTCTCTCTCTCTCTCTCTCTCTCTCTCTCTCTCTCTCTCTCTCTCTCTCTCTCTCTCTCTCTCTCTCTCTCTCTCTCTCTAGCCACGTTTTGCTTTGGTTTCTATGGAATGAGATGAGTAAAAATGGGGAAGGATGGCTGGGTATATATAGAAGTTGCTGGCCAATAAGAACATGCCACCCAATCGCATGTGTGTCGTCTCGCATGCTTCCAGTTGCATGTGTGGCGACACATGGGCGTCCACATGCCCTGTTGCATGCCTCCTGGCCATGCCATAAGATACTTCCACGTCCACTTGCCCTTCAGCATGTCTGGTGTTCATGCATCGCAACACACGGGCCTCTACATGTCGGTTCGCATGGGCAGATCGCAGGTACTGCGACACCTCGTGCTTCTGTGTGTCGAGCTGCATGGAACTGCTTCATGCACGTCTACACCTCCTTCTTGTGTTAACACTCAGCAGGTTTAATGGTTGAGACCACGTCCTGATCCCTTAGATCAAGCCACCTCGAGCTTCTCAGTCGATTTGCGCGATTTCGGTCCTTCTGGTGAATTTCCGTCCTGCGATCAATCCCAAATATTTTTCCGCTCCCGTTTTGATGAGCTAAATATGTTTAATAGACTCCAGACTAACCTTAATCTTGAGGATACAAATTTCCCGAGCCTTCGGCTTCCCCGAGAAATTCCAAAAAACCGAAATTAGGGTTTTTTTTTTTTTTTTAAGACGGGGTATTACAGGGCCGGTTATGGACATCTATTAATTGATTTATAACACTCTCTCTAGGATGCCATAACCATACAGGGATTGTAATACGCTTAATGTTGCATCATTAAAACCTTATCAGGAAAACCCAGTGGGACAAAACCATGATGAAGAAAAAAGAGTAAAACACGTACTACTCCCCCTGATGTGAACCTCAGTGGAGGTCTTTCAGCCTACGCATCCCAATCTGATGCGTGAGCTTCCTGAACGTGCAGGTAGGAAGTGCGTTGGTGAATAGGTCAGCAGAATTGTCACTTGATCGTACTTGGACGACCTGGACCTCACCGGCTTTCTGAAGCTCATGAGTAAAGAAGAACTTATGCAATATGTGCTTCGTCCTATCACTTTTTATGTAACCATCCTTGAGCTGAGCAATGCACGCAGCATTGTCCTCATACATCACGGTTGGCTCTTTGTCCTCGGACATCCCGCAATCAGCTCAGACATGTTGGGTCATCGACCTCAACCAAACACACTCGCGGCTGGCCTCATGTATGGCCAAGATTTCCGAGTGATTAGATGAAATGGCCGCGATGGTTTGTTTCATGGAACGCCATGAAATGGCCGTACCTCTATGTGTAAAGACATATCATGTCTGTGATCGAGCATGATGTGGATCTGATAGATATCTGGCATCAGCAAAGCCAACTAAACCATCTTTGTTATGGTTAGTATAATATAGATCCAAGACTTTCGTTCCTTGCAGGTAACGAAGAACATGTTTTATCCTGTTCTTGTACCTTTGGGTCGGACAGGAGCTAAACCTAGATAGTAGGTTCACGGCAAAGGCTATATCAGGTCGTGTGTGAGTTGTCAAGTACATTAAAGCTCCTATGGCACTGAGATATGACATTTCGGGACCTAGGACATCTTCATCGTCCATTTTGGGACGCAATGGATCAGTGTCCAGGCCGAGGGATCTCACGACCATGGGACTGGTCAGAGGATGGCAATCGGCCATATTAAACCTCTTGAGTACCTTTTCTGTATATGTCATTTGATGCACAAGGATACCATCATTTATGTACTCAAGTTGTAATCCCAAACAGAATTTTGTTTTCCCGAGATCTTTCATCTCGAATTCTTTCTTAAGGTATTCAACCGTTTGGGAAATCGCTCCAGAGGTTCCTAGGATATTCAGATCATCAACATACACTGCTATGATCACGAATCCTTTATTTTCGAATTTCTTAATGAAAATACATGGACTGATAGGGTCATTTCTATATCCCTCTTTCACTAGGTACTCACTTAGTCTATTGTACCACATCCGTCCGGATTGTTTCAGTCCATAAAGAGATTTATTCAACTTAATACAATGTTGTTCTCGAGAACTCTCTTTGTTTTTCAATTCGATACCTTCTGGGACTTTCATGTAAATTTCATTATCCAGTGGACCATATAGGTATGCGGTTACAACATCCATTAACCGTAAATTTAAACCTTCTCTCATGGCCAGACTCATTAGGAATCTGAAGGTCGTAGCATCCACCACAAGGGAGAATGTCTCCTCATAGTTTATTCCTGGTCTTTGTGAGAATCCTTGTGCAACAAGTTGGGCTTTATACCTCACGACTTCACCATTCTCATTTCTTTTCCTCACAAAGACCAATTTGTATCCAACTGGTTTGATATCATGAGGTGTCCGAATTATTTGGCCAAATACACCTCTTTTTCTCAATGATTCTAACTCGACGTTTATGGCTTCTTTCCATTTAAGCCAATTTGGTCGTTGCATGCATTCATATATAGACGTGGGTTCATAATCCTCGTTATCCATAAGTTCAAGTGCTACTTCATAAGCAAATATATCATCCATGTCGACATGTTTTCTGTTCCATTGTTTTCCAGACAAGACATAGTTTATTGAGATCTCATTATTATCTGCACCATCAGTACCATGAATCTTGGCATCCCAAGAATCATTGTTTGGCACATCAGGGCCGGCCACATCAGTGGCATCAGGTCCGACCATGTCTAAAGCCATAGGGTTGGATGCGGCCACATCACGGGCTGGATCGGCCGCGGCCATGTCTGGTGTCTTATGAACCTCGGTTTCATTTTCTGCACCTTTCTTTGTTTTCCGAGGGTTTTTAACTTTGGAACCTATTGGTCTACCACGTTTCATACGTTGTCTAGACTCTGTAGCAACTTGATTGTGTCCCTCTTGAACATCAATTCTTATTGGTGCATTAGCAGCTGGTATGTATGACTTAGTCACACTTTTCGGGTCAGCAAAGGAATCTGGCAATTGATTATCTAGCTTTTGTACATGAATGATCTTTTGAACTTCTAGATCACATTATTGAGTTCGAGGATCTTGCCAAGATATGGATGTTTTATTCCATGAGATTTCTTTCACCATTTTACTGCTATCTCCCCCTAATTTTGGAAGTTCGGATTCATTGAAATGACAATCCGCGTATCTGGCCTTAAACAAATCACCCGTAGTTGGCTCAAGATACTTTAAAATCGTGGGGGAGTCAAATCCAACATATATCTCCATCCTCCTTTTAGGTCCCATCTTTGTTCTCTGCGGTGGAGCTATTGGAACATAAACGGCACAGCCAAAAGTCTTAAGATGGGAAATGTTTGGCACGTGACCCGTGAGTAATTGTGATGGGGAATATTTGTGTTCACTAGATGGCCTGATGCGTGTGAGCTCGGCCGCGTGTAGGACGGTATGTCCCCACGCTGAGACCGGAAGTCTCGACCTCATGAGTAATGGTCGAGCTATGAGCTGTATGCGTTTTATAAATGATTCGGTCAAGCCGTTCTGTGTATGTACATGTGTCACGGAGTGTTCCACACTTACCCCCATGGACATACAATAATCATTAAACGCTTGGGAAGTGAACTCACCATCATTATCTAGGCATATAGTCTTTAAAGGAAAATCTGGAAAATGAGCTCGTAATCTAATTATCTGAGCAAGTAACCTGGCAAATGCCAAGTTTCTGGTCGACAGGAGACAAACATGCGACCATCTAGTGGACGCATCAATGAGGACCATGAAATATCGAAATATCCCACAAGGTGGATGAATTGGTCCACAAATGTCTCCTTGAATTCTTTCCAGAAAGGTTATAGTCTATTTAGTGACTTTAACTGGTGATGGCCTAGAAATGAGTTTCCCTTGGGAACAAGAAACACACGATAGGCGCTTAGGGATAATTCGTTTCTCTTTAAGGGAATGGCCGTTTGAGTTCAGGATCAGTTTACGCATCATGGTCGAACCGATATGGCCAAGCCGGTCGTGCCATATAGTGAAATTGTCGATTGCCTCTTTATTAAAATTGGCATTGGCCTCGATCATACTGACTTTAGCATGGTAAAGACCAGTAGATAGTGCGGGAATGGATTCTAAAACTTTCTTATTGCCATGGACGATTTCAATGATTTGAAGGGATTCTTTGTTTCCTTCGCCCATGGTTTCAATATGAAAACCATTCATTCGAATGTCTTTAAAGCTTAATAGATTTCTCTTAGATTTGGGTGAGTACAAGGCATCTGATATCTCAAGATGTGTACCCATAGGCAACAGGATGTTAGCATGGCCATGACCCTCTATGAGACTAGCTATTCCCGCAATGGTGGAGATGTTGGCTTTTTTCAGAGTTAGGTTTATGAAGTATCTCTTGTCTTTTAAAATCGTGTGGCTTGATCCACTGTCCACAACGAGTACATCCTTGTTCTCGTTCATTTCAAGATTCAAAAGGATGCTACTTAGAGACTTCATATAAAATCATTTCATTTCTTATTAAGTTTTCAAGTTCATAGAAATGACAACATAGAAACACCAAAACATAGAATTTTTAGATTACAAATGTCGAAATCAATCTTCAGTCTTTAAGAAAATCTGAAGTTTCATAATCCATAAGATCGTCCTTTTCATGATCGAAGTCATGTTCAGCATCTTGATAAGTCATATGGACTTCAGGATTCTTCCATTTCAAACTCTCTTGATAGAGGTCAACTAGATGCTTGGGAGTCCTACAAGTCTTAGCCCAATGATTTCCCATTCCACACCTATGACACACTGATTTTCTTGAGTTGGTCGAGTGTTGAGGTTTGAACGAAGATCCACGGCCGCGACCATGGCCTCTTCCAAATGAGCCACGATCACGTCCATGATCTCGTCCATTTTGATTTCCTCGTCCGCGGCCAAAGGAACTTCAGCCACAGCCACGTCTGTTTCTACTTCCTCGACCACGGCCATGATAGCCGTTTCTTTGGACATGTTGGGACTCTTTATTGTCCTCAGTGGTGTGTGCTTCAGGTGGTGCTGCTGAGCCAACAGGTCTCATCTCACTGTTTCTCATTAATAATTCATTATTCTGCTCAGCAAGCAAGAGACAAGAAATAAGATCAGCATAGGTCTTAAAACCTTTCTCACGGTACTGTTGTTGTAACAATACATTGCTTGTGTGGAAAGTGGAAAAGTTTTTCTCAAGCATATCCTGATCCGTAATACTTTCACCACACAGTTTCATTTTAGAAACGATCTTAAACAGTGCAAAGTTATACTCGCCCACAGACTTATAGTTTTGGATCCTGAGATTCGTCCAATCAAACCGAGCTTTTGTTAAGATCACCGTTCTCTGGCGATCATATCTCGATTTCAATTCAGTCCAAAGATCTAGTGGATTCTCAATGGTTAGATATTGATCCTTGAGACTCTCAGCTAGATGATGACGAATGATCAAGATGGCTCTGTTACGATCCTTTTCATTGGCATTATTATTCTCGGTGATACATTCACCGAGACCCTTGGATTTCAGGATGATCTTAGCATCAAGCGCCCACTGAAGGTAATTATCTCCAGAGAGATTTAGGGGAGCAAAATCCAGGTTATTGATTTTCGACATCTGAAATCATAGATTAATATATTTTAGATCTTTTGGGAATAGTTTCAATGTTTAAACGAATAGGTTTTAAGTTCAAACAATTAATCAAATCACAAGGCCAAGATCTATGCCTCACGGCCAAGTTAAGCCACACGGCTATGAATGCAATTTGTTTAACTCTTATGCATTTAGTTTAACATGTAATTGCAATCCTAACATGGTTTCTATCAGTTCATACGAGATGCAAACAAAACAAGAAACCTCTCGGCCAAGAAACAGAACAAGCCACACGGCTATTTGGTTTGATTCAATACCATTCCTAGAATAAGTTCTAAGTGCAATTGCAATCAATCAATATGATCAGATTATTATGGTATGAATGCAACAAGGCCACACGGCCACGAGTATGATCAAGTCTAGAACAGTTTAACCTAATATGTAGTTTTAGATTTCGATTTAAAATAATCTTAAACTAGGTCATTAGGGTTTTAGTTTAAACAAGCCAAAGAATTAGATTCGAGTTTAAACATTCCTAACAATAGTTCTAGGTGATCAAATCAACCAATCAATGTTCAATTTCAAACAATCAAAATCGATTTTCAGAATTAGGGTTTTAGGGTTTCGATTTGATTAACAAGCAATTTCAAATTCAAGATGATCAATTCAATTTCAATCAATCAATATTTTTCGAATTAGGGTTTAGGGATTTTCGAAAATTTGATCTTTGATCAAAGGGATTTGATTTGAGATTCAAAACCTTTAAGGTTCTGATTTTAATTGATCAATGGATCAATCTCGTTTTTAGGGTTTGGGGATCGAACTTATAGAGCTTCGATTTACTCATCTATGGTTTTGATCTATTGTCTTATGGCTTTATCTTAGAGATTATATTTTAGGGTTTCATTCTTTACAATCAACCAGATTCGATTCATGTTCTTAGAATTCGAATTACCTTAGGTTAGTAGATTGTAGAAACCGGACCACCAAGAGAGAACCTCGAGCTGGACAGCGAGCTTGGCTGATGCTGAGAACGCGCGCCAACTGCTACCGGGGACGTTCGTCGGCTTCTATCGGGAATGCGCGTCTACGAGCTGGAGCGGAGATCGTCGGATGCGAGCTGGTCCTTCGGGAACGCGAGCTGGCTGAGATCGTCGGAGTGCTGAGCTGAGACGGAACAGGGAACGCCTCGGGTTAGAGTTGGTCGGGTTAGGATCGCCGCCGGCTTAGGGTTAGGATTTTAGGGTTTTGGTTTTGGCTCTGGTTGTTTAAGAGTTTCGTGCTGATAACGTGTTGTGAGACTTAGGATTTAGAGCTTTAAGTTTCTGTTTATATTATTAATGAATAAGTGTTCCCTTTATATAAAGGTTACAAGAGAGATAAATGGGAATACAAGAATAAGAAAGATTACAAATCATAAACATAAACGAATAAGAAAAACATAGATGTAGCTGCCTCTCTCTCTTCTCAATAGGCCGACTCTCTCTCCTCTCTCTCTCCTATGGATGGACCGATTTATGGAACGGACCGGTTATGGACATCCATCAATTGATTTATAACAAGAAACAGTTTACTTACAGTTGTAATTATCTTCCAAGAGAAACGAAAAAACAAATTATTGGATGCTACAGAATATGCTAAAATGCTTTTGAGCAAGGCGTGTGGGCCGATTTGGGTCCAATACTAGATCAATTCAGCCTAATATTTATTTCACCTGTATCAGAAATTGACAAAAATTATTAACACCGTCGCCGGAGATAGAACCGGGTCACCCACGTGACATACAAGAATACTTACCACTATACTACAACGACTTGATGTTTTATTGATATGCAAAATAACCAGATATAGTGGTTGTTGGATGCGTTTGCGTCAATCATTACTTATTTGCACCAAAGTCAAGTCTTCTAATAAGTGGTGAATCTATGTTAAAAAGTATGAAAAAGTGTCAAGCTCATGGCTCAAACCCAGATTATTGAGATATAAACACCAACATTTATACCACTAAGCTAAATAATACTTTGTACATTGATGGCCGAACCTAATATATATTTATGAAGGTCGGAAGCCCTTGCTTCTTCGGCTTCCTGATATCTTGTGAATTTACATGTTTTTAACTTCTTATTCTTGCATGGTTTGGTCATTTGGAGCATCATTTAGGCACATTTAGGTTGCATATCATTGCATTTGTACATATCAGGTGTTGGAGAGCACCATGGATGAGTTAGAGGACCATTGGTGGGATTTTGAGTGCAATTGGAGTCCAAAAGAAGTGTTAAAAGTGATCATTGAGCGATCTCCCTATCAGAGCGACCTCACGCAGCGAGGTAGCGTACCCGCTCCATATGTAGAGCGACCTGGTGGAGCGGGGTCTGTAGCTCGCGCGTGTTATGAAGAAACGAAGCAAAACATTTGGAGCGGGGTTTGGCAGCGAGGTGGCGTACCCGCTCTGAAGCCAGAGCGTGAAATATGAACACGGATGAAGGCCTTAAAAATCTCTTCTGAAGCTCAAAATTTGTGGAGACACTGGAAATTGAGTTAGCTTTCCAATAGAAGTGGTTTCAAGTCATTTGAAGCTGTATTGGATAAGTTATGATCGATTTACTATAGGTGTATCAATCCTTGCCGGGGACCACTTGAAAGTTGATGGGATTAACCAACTTCCCACTTTCTTCCACCCACCTTTCCTTTGCACGATTTTTCCTACTTTTCTGTATAATATCTGCTTTCTTTTTATCAAAATAGTGGGGAAGAAACATGATTATCCAACTTTGTAATAATTTAACTTGTAAAAACTCTCTCTCTTTGAAATATCATTGTTCTTAGTGTTCTTGAGCTGTTCTTCAATTGTTCATCATCTGTTCTTGAGTTTTAATTTCGTTTTGCTTGTTTAAATCCTTGTTTATCTTTATTCTCTGTTGTATCTACTTGAATATGCTTCAATCTATTATGAGATTAAGTGTTTTCATGGAGATTAGTGAGTAGTTTCCTTAAGAATTCATGGGTTAGGGAGATTAGAGTAACTTAGTGAAGATCTATGGTGTTATTGTATTCGATCCTTGTATGAACTTGCTTGTTGAGTATTTTTAATGCTTGTTTAGTCTTGATCACTCTAAACCTGATTTCTAAACACTTCTCATCAGACATGATTAGATGAAGTGTTTGAATCAACTCAACTAAGCTCTAGTGAGATTAGCCAAGGACACTTGATGTTAAAATTGCTAGATAGTTATTGAACTTGAACTTAAAGATTGCTTGATTGAATTAAGCCAAAGACATTTGATGTTTAATGATTTCTAAGCAAATGGGCATTTACCTAGACATAGGACTTGTCTAAAATTGTGTTTAGACTTAAGAGATTACTTTGATTGAAAGCTTGTCACCTAGATTGGATCTTAGTTACTTGAAGTCAATTCCCTTAGCCCATGGATTCACTTGTCTAAATTGATTAAAACCTTGTTGTATTGCTCTGTTTGCTATTGTTACTTGTCACACACTCACAACTATTGAATCTGCTTAGCTTAAGAAATGACTTGTATTCTCACTGATTCACATCACTAGGACTGGTTCGACATTCACCCCCCCCTATACTACAACATTTGCAATAGGCAGAAAAACCTATTACCAAATTGGCGCCGTTGCCGATCCTAGTCTGATTGTGACATTGCGTTTGAGTCTTTGCTTGAGACTGAGTTTTACTTTGTTTTTAAGTTACTAATTATCTATCTTCATATATATTTGGATGACAGGTGCATGAACTTGAGAAGCAAAGGATCAACAAATCTTGCACCAAGAGTGGACAACATCAAAGCCTTAGAAAGAGAGTTGGGAAGACAGAGAAGAGAAAGAGAAAAGCAAGCCCACTTACATAGATTGGGGCTTGAGATGGAGAGAAACCCGAATCAACCGGAAGGTGTCTATGAAGTTGATGATCATAGACAAAATGTCCAAGAAGTTCCTCCTGGAGCTGCTCAAGAGGGCAATGGTCAAGGAGCTGCCAACCTTCGACCTAGACAACCACAACGCCAAGCTAGGGCCATCGGTACATATGATCAACCTAACATAAATGGGAATAGGTTGGGCATTAGGGGACCGCCAGTTGCCAACAACAATTTCGAGATCAAGTCCAGCCTCATCAACATGATTGAAAACAACAAGTACCATGGACTTGCCTTGGAAGACCCACTAGATCACCTTGACAGATTTGATAAATACTGTGGCTTGTCAAAAACAAATGGAGTTTCAGAAGATGCTTTCAAGCTCAGATTGTTTCCTTTCTCTTTGGGAGACAAGGCTCACACGTGGGAGAAAAACATCTCAAGTGATACTATCACCACTTGGGATGAATGCAAGAAGGCCTTCCTCAACAAGTTCTTCTCTGCTACAAGGACTGCAAACCTTAGAAATCAGATCTCTGGTTTTCAACAAAAAGGACTTGAAGGATTTTCAGAGGCATGGGAGAGATTCAGAACTTACTTGTCTCAATGTCCCCACCATGGCTTCAACAATGAGAGCTTGCTAAGCACATTCTACAGAGGAGTCTTGCCTAAATTCAAAAGCCAGCTTGACACTGCAAGCAATGGAAACTACTTGGGGAGGACTGTCGAAGATGCATTAGAACTCTTGGAGAACATGGCACAGAGTGATTCTGTCTACAATGACGAATATGACAGAAGAGACAGAAGTGGGGGAGGAGAAGATATGACCACAAAAAGAGAACTGAAAGCAATACAAGAAAAGATTGACATGCTACTATCAGAAAAGAACAAGAAGGAGGAGTTACATATGGTTTCTGAAGCTGATGGAGTAGAATGCCAAGAAGATATGTACTATGTCAACGCTCAGGGTACATGGTACAAGAAGGAACATGACTATCAAAACCAGAACAACTACCAACAGAAACCCTTCTACAACAACCAACAGAAGCCATTCAACAACTACCAGCCAAAACCATTCTACAACAATCAGCCTAAGCCATTCTACAACAACAACCAAGGTGGTTACCAACAAAAACAGAACTTCCCTCCTGGATTCTCACCAAAACCAAATCAACCTGCACAAGAACAAGCTGGATCATCAACACAACCTCCACAAGAGAGTAGTACTGAAGCGATGCTGAAACAATTATTGGAGGGACAAGCAAGAAGTGAGAAACAATTAGGGTATGAGCTGAAAAATCTCCACAACAAGATTGATGGGAATTACCATGATCTAAACAACAAGTTCAAAAACTTGGAGAACCAGTTTGTCTCTATGACAGCCAGTTCAAGTCGCCAACAAGGTACACTACCTGGAAAGGCTGAACAAAACCCAAAGGAGACAATGAAGGCAATCACCCTGAGGAGTGGAAGAGAGTTGCCTCCTAAAGTCTCATTAAGGATAATGAGAAACAAGGTGGGGAGGTGGTCATCAATGTAGATGATGATGTGGTGATTGTGGATGAGAAAACTAATGAGGAAATATTGGAGAAGATAGTTGAAGCTAAGGGCAAGAGAAAGATTGGAGAGGAGAAAGTTGAGAACAAAAATGAGGAGGCTACATCAACAAAGGAGAAATTGTTCACTCCTCCTCCCTATGAGCCAAAGCTTCCCTTTCCTGGAAGATTCAAGAAGCAACTCCTAGAGAAGTACAAAGCCTTGTTTGACAAACAGATGAGTGAAGTTCAGCTCACCATGCCCATAATTGATGCATTTATGCTGGTTCCACAATACAGCAAGTTCTTGAAAGATGCTGTAGAACAAAAGAAGAAAAAGATGGAAGGGATGGTGATTCTTACTCACGAGTGCAGTGCCATTATTCAGAGACTGACTGTCCCAAGGAAGCTAGAAGACCCTGGTAGTTTCACCCTGCCATGCGCCATTGGACCTTTGACATTTGAGAAATGTCTATGTGATTTGGGAGCAAGTGTCAGCCTCATGCCACTATCCATTGCCAAGAAGCTTGGGTTTACACAATATAAAAAGTGCAAGATCTCTTTGGTGCTAGCTGATCGATCTGTCAAGCTCCCCATTGGCATCCTAGAAGATCTTCCTGTCAAGATAGGAAATTGTGAAGTGCCTACTGACTTTGTAGTGCTTGAGATGGATGAAGAGCCTAGAGATCCTTTGATCTTTGGAAGACCTTTCTTGGCAACTGCCGGAGCAATGGTGAATGTGAGAGATGGCACAATTGATCTCCACCTTGGAAAAGATCACATTCTCCATTTTGATATCAAGGAGATGATGAAGAAGCCCACAACTCAAGGAGAAATATTCTACATTGATGAGATGGATGCCTTGGCTGATAATTTCCTTGAGGAGTTAGCGATTGAGGACTCTCTTCAACATGCCCTGACCATTGAAAGAGAGACCCAAATGATTGAAAACAAAGAGAGTGATGAGCTAGTAAGAAGGCTAGATGTTCACCTTGAGGAGGATGGAGAAGATGAGTTCATGGAGTTGCCACAAATGACTCAACATGCTGCCTCAGCAGACATTCAAGAGAACCTCCATGAAGCTGATTGGAGTGAGCTCAAGGCACCAAAAGTGGAGCTTAAACCTCTTCCCCATGGTGTAAGGTACGCTTTCCTTGGACCTAATGAGACATATCCTGTCATTGTGAGTAGTGAGCTGACTGAGAATGAATTGTCTATGCTTTTAAATGAACTTAAAAAGTATAGAAAAGCACTAGGATACTCACTTGATGACATTAAAGGAATCTCACCATCTTTGTGCATGCATAGGATACATCTAGAGGATGAATCTAAAACTTCAATTGAACACCAAAGAAGATTAAATCCTAATTTGAAAGATGTTGTTAAAAAAGAGATAATCAAATTGTTAGATGCTGGTGTGATCTATCCTATCTCTGATAGCAATTGGGTTTCACCTGTGCATGTAGTTCCTAAAAAAGGTGGCATAACAGTTGTTAAGAACGAAAATGATGAGTTAATACCAACAAGAACAATAACTGGACATAGGATGTGCATTGACTATCGAAAACTGAATGCAGCCTCTAGAAAGGATCATTTCCCTTTACCATTCATTGATCAGATGTTAGAGAGGCTAGCTAACCATCCTTATTATTGTTTCCTTGATGGATACTCTGGATTTTTCCAAATCCCTATACACCCAAATGACCAAGAGAAAACGACATTCACTTGTCCTTATGGTACCTTTGCATATCGAAGGATGCCATTTGGACTGTGCAATGCACCAGCAACATTCCAAAGAGCAATGATGTCAATCTTCTCTGATTTTATTGAGGATGTAATGGAGGTGTTTATGGATGATTTTTCTGTATATGGTTCTTCGTTTGCTACTTGTTTGTCAAATCTTTGCAGGGTATTACGGAGATGTGAGGACACTAACCTGGTGCTCAATTGGGAGAAGTGTCACTTCATGGTCAAGGAAGGGATTGTTCTTGGACACAAAGTTTCTGAGAAAGGAATTGAAGTGGACAAAGCCAAGATAGATGTCATGGTTGGTCTAGCGCCACCAAGAACGGTGAAGGATATAAGAAGCTTTCTGGGTCATGCCGGTTTCTATAGAAGATTCATTATGGATTTCTCAAAGATAGCTAGACCATTGACCAGGCTGTTATGCAAAGAAGCTGCATTTCACTTCGATGAGGAGTGTATGGAAGCTTTCAAAAACCTGAAGAATGCACTCATCAGTGCACCCATAGTTCAACCGCCAGATTGGGATCTCCCCTTTGAGATCATGTGTGATGCAAGTGACTTTGCTGTAGGAGCAGTCCTAGGCCAGAAGAGAGACAAGAAGTCACATGTGATCTACTATGCAAGTAGAACACTTGATGAAGCTCAAGCTAAATACTCTACAACTGAAAAGGAGCTATTGGCCATTGTCTTTGCATTTGAGAAGTTCAGAAGCTACTTGGTTGGGTCAAAGGTGACTGTCTACACTGATCATGCTGCATTAGACACCTCTTAGCCAAGAAAGATGCAAAACCAAGACTGTTGAGATGGATTCTGCTGCTACAAGAGTTTGATCTTGAGATCAAGGACAGGCCTGGAGTTGAGAATGGAGTAGCTGATCACCTGTCCAGGTTGAAGGTGGAGTGTGGAATCCCTATTGATGACAGACTTCCAGAAGAGCAAATGATGGCTATTCATGCAGTGGTAGCTGTTTGTGAGACGGGAAAGAAACTTGAAGAGGTGAAGGCAGCTGATGAGAAGGGTCCTTGGTATGCTGATATAGTCAACTACTTAGCTACTGGAAAAGAGCCATTGAACCTTGAAGGTTATGCCAAGAAGAAGTTCTATAAGGATGTGAAGAGATATTATTGGGATGAGCCTTACCTCTACATACTTTGTAGAGATCAACTCTATAGAAGGGCAGTGGCTGAAGAAGAAATTGATGGGATCCTTACACATTGTCATGGATCATCCTATGGAGGCCACTTTGCTACCTTTAAGACGGTTGCAAAAGTCCTACAAGCTGGATTTTGGTGGCCTCACATGTTTAAAGACACCCAAGACTTTGTCTCAAGGTGTGACTCTTGTCAAAGAAGAGGAAACATCACCAAGAGGAATGAAATGCCTCAAAACCCCATCCTAGAAGTTGAAGTGTTTGATGTCTGGGGTATTGACTTCATGGGGCCTTTTCCTTCCTCTTATAGCAACAAGTACATACTGGTGGCTGTAGATTATGTCTCTAAGTGGGTGGAAGCAATTGCAAGTCCAACCAATGATGCAAGGGTGGTTCTAAAAATGTTCAAGAGCATAATCTTTCCAAGGTTTGGGATTCCAAGAGTTGTGATCAGTGATGGAGGGTCTCACTTCATCAACAAACTGTTTGCAAACCTCCTTAAGAAGAATGGTGTGAAGCACAAGGTTGCAACTCCTTACCACCCCCAAACAAGTGGTCAAGTTGAGATTTCCAACAGGGAGATCAAGTCCATTCTGGAGAAGATTGTGGGGGTTACACGGAAAGATTGGTCCATCAAGCTTGATGATGCATTGTGGGCTTATAGGACAGCTTACAAGACACCTTTGGGGACTACACCTTTCAACCTTCTCTATGGAAAATCTTGCCATCTACCAGTTGAGCTTGAGTACAAGGCACTATGGGCAGTCAAGTTGCTGAACTTTGACATCAAGAGCGCCAAGGAGAAGAGATTGATCCAGCTGAATGAACTTGATGAGATAAGACTTGAAGCTTTTGAAAGTTCAAAGATCTACAAAGAGAAAACAAAGGCTCTCCATGACAAACATATCCTGAAAAGAGACTTTAAAGAAGGAGATCAAGTTCTTCTATACAACTCCAGACTGAAACTGTTTCCAGGCAAGCTCAAGTCAAGGTGGTCTGGTCCTTTCAAGATTAAAGAGGTTAAACCTTATGGAGCAATAGTTTTGTGGAGTTCTGATGGAAGAGAGTTCACCATCAATGGACAAAGGGCGAAGCTTTACTTGGGAACCAAATCGGAAGACCTGGGAACTTCGGTTCCACTTTCCGATCCAACCACAGTCTAACCTAAAGGAGGCAAAGTCAAGCTAGAGACTTAAAACAAGCTCACTTGGGAGGAAATCTCAAGAGTATCCTTTGTATATATGTGTGAATGTTTTTAATAAATTGTGTGAACTATCCTTGTTTGTGTGTTTGTTTGTGTGAATTGTGTGTCATTTCAGTTTGGAAGGTGCTCAGAAAAAGGAAAGGATTCAAAAGAGGCTAGGAAAGAAACACAAGTGTTGTGGAGACATGCTCATAGCGACATATCCATAGTGACATGCTCAAGTCGCTACAGTCACAAGGTAAGTACTCTAATCCGGTTTAAATTCTCTCCACATCTCTAGTAATTTTTATTTTACTTATCATGTAAACCACTCCAAATTCAAAGTCACACAAGAGACTGTGTGATTCGAGTGTGGTGGGGGTACTATAAAAACTGATCATTTTGCTTGTTTTTATTTGGATGATTTGCATTTGACATATCAAGCACTTTGCATCTGTGTGGATTTTAATGATTTGCATTTTGGATTTTCTTGTGATTGTTAAAAAAAAAAAAAAAAAAAAAAAAAAAAGAGTTGTGAGTTTTGAATTATGCATAGGGAGCCATGATTGAAATTGCCATGAAAAGAACATATCTACAAGCATCTCTTGAGCCTTGAAAACTCTTTTTGAAACATGTTGCTCATATGATATTGACATTGTTCTTGAAACCAATTACAAACTGAACTTGATCATAATGAATTTAATCTCTCTTGCATATGGGCACTTGCATACTTGATCATGGATTTCATACACATTTGGGTTATCTTATTCCATGTCTTATCCTTTCATTAACCCAAATAGCACTCCCTTACCCTTGAACCCTTGCCATTCTTTGAAACCAATATTGATTTGTTGAGTGAGGTCTCTTATTGATAGCTTGTCATGTGCAAAATCTTGAGAGTATTGGGAGCGACATATGTTTGTTCTCATCTATTGCTAGCATAAGATCCTCATTTGAACTAGCATCTAGGATGGTGAGTGAGTTTGTGTGTTTTTAAGTTGTTATATCTTGGGTTTGAGAGAAGAGAAAAAGATCAAAGAGTGTCAATAAGAAAAGAAAACCAATAGGAACCAAGAAAATAAAAGAAGAAAAACTCTTAAGTGTGTCAATTAGAATTCCCCAAAGTAAAAAAAAAAAAAAAAAATTAATGAAAGATCATAATGGGGAAAGAAAAAGAGTGTCAAGTTCTTAGTTGGTTGATCATGTAAATAAAAAAAAAGAGAGAGTTCACTTGGTGAGAAATGTGAGTGAAGTGTATATACTTGGGTTTTGAAATATAAAAGATGGGTAGAATTTGTAATCACTTAGGAAGAAGAGTAGAATGATGAGAATGAGCTATGTATGCATGAATTGCTCCTAGTCTTAGATAAATTTTGCATAATGATCATGCTCCTTGTTCTTGAGTGATTGCCACCATTAAAAAGATTGTATTTGAACCTTTCTTTTCATTCATAAAAGACCATTAATCTACCAAGCCAAGTGATTGAGATCATGTGCCCATTTGTGAGAATCCACCTTGTGTGTGTGTGTGTGAATGAATGTGAGAATTGGTTGAAGTTACTTGTTGATTGATGAACATTGCACTTTGTATAAAGAAATAAAAAGAGTTTGATAGGCATTGAGAAGCTAGACTGATAGAAAAATGACCAATGATTGTTTGCTATGATCATTTGGAATGTTGTAGAAGAGCTAGGATGTGTGTCTTTTGGCTAAGAGCTCCCTTTTTCAAACTTCTTCCTTCTTAGGACTTGAAACTTTACTTGAGGACAAGTAAAGGACTAGTGTGGGGGAGTTGATATCTTGTGAATTTACATGTTTTTAACTTCTTATTCTTGCATGGTTTGGTCATTTGGAGCATCATTTAGGCACATTTAGGTTGCATATCATTGCATTTGTACATATCAGGTGTTGGAGAGCACCATGGATGAGTTAGAGGACCATTGGTGGGATTTTGAGTGCAATTGGAGTCCAAAAGAAGTGTTAAAAGTGATCATTGAGCGATCTCCCTATCAGAGCGACCTCACGCAGCGAGGTAGCGTACCCGCTCCATATGTAGAGCGACCTGGTGGAGCGGGGTCTGTAGCTCGCGCGTGTTATGAAGAAACGAAGCAAAACATTTGGAGCGGGGTTTGGCAGCGAGGTGGCGTACCCGCTCTGAAGCCAGAGCGTGAAATATGAACACGGATGAAGGCCTTAAAAATCTCTTCTGAAGCTCAAAATTTGTGGAGACACTGGAAATTGAGTTAGCTTTCCAATAGAAGTGGTTTCAAGTCATTTGAAGCTGTATTGGATAAGTTATGATCGATTTACTATAGGTGTATCAATCCTTGCCGGGGACCACTTGAAAGTTGATGGGATTAACCAACTTCCCACTTTCTTCCACCCACCTTTCCTTTGCACGATTTTTCCTACTTTTCTGTATAATATCTGCTTTCTTTTTATCAAAATAGTGGGGAAGAAACATGATTATAAAACTTTGTAATAATTTAACTTGTCAAAACTCTCTCTCTTTGAAATATCATTGTTCTTAGTGTTCTTGAGCTGTTCTTCAATTGTTCATCATCTGTTCTTGAGTTTTAATTTCGTTTTGCTTGTTTAAATCCTTGTTTATCTTTATTCTCTGTTGTATCTACTTGAATATGCTTCAATCTATTATGAGATTAAGTGTTTTCATGGAGATTAGTGAGTAGTTTCCTTAAGAATTCATGGGTTAGGGAGATTAGAGTAACTTAGTGAAGATCTATGGTGTTATTGTATTAGATCCTTGTATGAACTTGCTTGTTGAGTATTTTTAATGCTTGTTTAGTCTTGATCACTCTAAACCTGATTTCTAAACACTTCTCATCAGACATGATTAGATGAAGTGTTTGAATCAACTCAACTAAGCTCTAGTGAGATTAGCCAAGGACACTTGATGTTAAAATTGCTAGATAGTTATTGAACTTGAACTTAAAGATTGCTTGATTGAATTAAGCCAAAGACATTTGATGTTTAATGATTTCTAAGCAAATGGGCATTTACCTAGACATAGGACTTGTCTAGAATTGTGTTTAGACTTAAGAGATTACTTTGATTGAAAGCTTGTCACCTAGATTGGATTTTAGTTACTTGAAATCAATTCCCTTAGCCCATGGATTCACTTGTCTAAATTGATCAAAACCTTGTTGTATTGCTCTGTTTGCTATTGTTACTTGTCACACACTCACAACTATTGAATCCGCTTAGCTTAAGAAATGACTTGTATTCTCACTGATTCACATCACTAGGACTGGTTCGACATTCACTCAACCCCCCTATACTACAACATTTGCAATAGGTAGAAAAACCTATTACCACTTCCTCTGAGGGTCGGGCCTACAAGTGTATTATGAGTTTCACTTTTAAATAGGATTCATCACGTTATATGAAAAAGAACTCAAGTTTTAAACAATTATAGTTTTTCCATATTGTAAACTGTTGTCGTTTAACATGAATTTGGGTTCTTTTCATCACTGTCTCAAATAAGTCTAAGTTACAGAGTTGCGCCGTGTGTCTGTTCGTAATCTATTTTTTCACCGGTGAACTCTTCATGTTCCTATCTTAAATCGCTTGATCATAAATGTTCCTGATTTGTACCCCCTTTGTAAACCCTATATATATGATTCTCATCTTTGATGAACTCAATCTACATCTCCACAAAACTCATTGATTCCTCTTAGCTTTAACCATCTTCTAGAAAATGTTTCTCTCTGCCTCTCTAGTTCCTCAAACCGGCGTCCCGGCGTCCGTCACTCAACCTTCGAGTCTCTCCATCTTGGTCGTAGTAGTCAGAGCATAGCCTCTGGATTCCTCCGCTTCTGGAATTCCCTGAACTTCAAAAAAGACAGGGAGTTTGTGGGAATCACGGTTCTCTTTCTTGATGAAAATGTAAGTTAACCTTCGATCTATCACACTTATTTAACATAATTGTTTTAATTGATTTCATGATTCTGTGTTGAATAATATTATTTGCAGATTCCGTGATTCATGGGTTTACTCCCGTCGGACGTGCTAATCATTACATGCCATCTTTGAAAGCAGATTCTATTGTGAAAGTCGATCGTTTGAGGTTGCTAGGTGCTCAAGCATTTACAAGATAACTGATCATCCATTCCTCATTCGTTTCATCTCACTAACCATTATTGATGAAGTCATCACGGGAACTCTTGAGATCAATCTCCAGTCAAGATTAGAATGTTCGACAATCTCCAAGTGATTGCGAACACAAACCTAGAACTCCCAGGTATATTATCATATTGTATCTGGGTTTATATTATGTTTTGATATCATAACTGATATTTAAACTCGCAGATGTGGTTGGGCAAATCCGTTTGGTCCAGGGCTCTGACCTCACCAAAGAAACAACTTGAGTCGTTATACGTCTCATCATTGATCCGTAAGAAACAATCAACACATAATTCCATTTATATTACTTTATATATTGTGCTAACATCAATAATCAAAAATATTTTTTACCCAAGATTTGTGGTCGTCTATTTATCTCTCTTACTTATCAATCTAATTTTACACAAATCTTTATTTTACAGCTAAAAAGAAACTACAATAACCCAAACAATCAAAACACCAAAAACTAGAATCTTAAAAAAGATGAATCATTAATGATCACCTCTCTTTTTGTCTAATCTTACAAATAAACTTCAAAACAAATATACTAAACCAATCAATTCAACTAAAACTCAATGACACATACATTGAGCCAACTAAACAAATATAAACTACACGGCCAGCTATTTAACAATTTACAAACTTACTTTCGCAGATGCTTACGAAGAAGACGAAGACAACAACCAAGATCAGTGAAATTACCTAAACAAAAAACAGAGTAAGTTACAAACTCTAATAAATACAACTAACAATGATTTTTGTTTACATATTACCCATCAAATAAAAGAGAAACAAACACAACCACACCAAGAGATACAAGAGACAATCCCAACATACGCAAAGGCGACAACAACATCTCCACCTGCTCACTCCTCTTGTCTTATGAAAATAGCTTACATGCTCAATGTCAACAGGCCAATGCTATTGTCTTCTTATGAGAAATACATATATTCGTTTTAAACCCATTAAGACTCAAATACTAATTGTCACTCATTTTATAGTTATTTCTACAAGTCTTCATGTATTTGTTTTAAAGTTGCGGTAAAAGCAACAAGTTTAAAAAAAAAACATATAACCAACATAATAAGAATAAAAAAAATTATTACTTAATACACACAACTTACACAACTAAACTAGAGAAAAAATATCCAGAAACAAAATGTATTCTCAACAACCTTAATATAATTTATGTAATCTCAACAATACAAGTAACAAATTAAAAAGACAAACAAACAATAAATCTCACTGACACAACAAGTAACACCACAAGCTATATCAATCACATTACTAACCCATTTTAGTTTTTCATGAGTGGAGAACAGTACATACACAATTCATCATCACAATTCTAATCCTATAACAATAAAAAAACTTGAAAAACAATGATCAACCCAAAACGCAAAATTCACGGCTACAATAAGCGTAAAAAATATTGAGATGAAATAAGAACTATATCCACAACTCCGCATGTGCGTGTATTGAAGCGAATCCCTTAAAACTACATTTTTGTTTGGTGCTGTTTTCCTCCAAATTGAAGTATAGTTTAGTTTGTGATGCTAGATAAAGATAATAAAAATTGATTCATTGCTGCGAATATTGGTATCCACTTCAATCTGTCTAAAAGATATTCCCAAGCTATTTATATACAAGCATGCTTCTTTAGGCAAGAATAACGCCTATATCCGTACATTACTGATTAGAATAATTCTCTCATTACTAATATTTCTTTTGCAAAACGATTACTCATTGGCTCCAGGTGGGGAATGGTAATAATAGACACTTCCATAACGCAGCAAAAGCTCGAGAAATTAGAAATGCTATTCGAGAGATACAAAGGGGAGATAGGTCTATGGCAGACACTCAGGAAGACATCAAGATAGAAGCTGTGAACTATTTCAATAGCTTCTTATCTCATGAGATTCCAGATTATCAGGTTTATCGGTGGAGACCTTAAAAGAGATCCTGAATTTTGAATGTGAGGAGAGGGACCAGACTATGTTAATGAAGGATGTCACTGCAGAGGAGATTAAAACAGTGATATTCAAGATGGCACGTAACAAGTCACCAGGTCCTGATGGCTACACATGCGAGTTCTACAAGACAGCATGGCCAATAGTGGGTAATGAAGTTGTAGTCGCAGTAACTTCTTTCTTTGAGTATGGTTTCTTGCCAAAGGGAGTTAACTCCATTGGCTTTGATCCCCATGATAGACGAAGCCATCTGTTTCAAAGATTATCGGTCTATCTCATGCTGTAATGTGCTGTATAAAGTTATCTCCAAACTGCTGGCAAACCGGCTGAAGAAAGTCCTTCCGAAATTTATTTCCCCAAGTCAATCCGCCTTTGTGAAAGACAGACTGCTAATGGAGAATGTTCTCCTAGCATTACAACTGGTCAAGAATTATCACAAGGATTCTGTGTCATCTCGCTGCGCGCTTAAGATCGACATATCCAAGGCTTTCGATACAGTGCAATGGCCTTTTCTGTTGGGAACATTAAAGGCTCTGGGGTTTCCGATTAAATTCATTACTTGGATTGAAAAGTGTATCACTTTGGCCTCATTTTCAGTTCAAGTTAATGGCGAACTAGCTGGCTATTTCAATAGTAAGCGAGGGCTTCGACAAGGCTGTTCTTTGTCACCGTACTTGTTTGTTATATGTATGCAAGTACTATCTCGTATGCTGGATCAAGCAGCCATATCGCGACAGTTCGGGTTTCATCCCTACTTCCAAGGCTTGAAGCTCACTCACTTATGTGTTGCGGATAATGTACTTGTATTCTCGGATGGTAAGAAGCGATCAGTAGAAGGCATGCTCGAGGTTTTCAAGCGGTTCGCAGAATTCTCAGGTCTGAACATAAGCATGGAGAAATCAACTCTCTACCTTGCTGGAGTTAAAGATACCAAGAGAGATGCAATTCTTGAGCATTTCTCATTTGCGGCAGGTACTTTACCAGTACGTTACCTCGGTCTGCCGTTAATGACGAAACAAATGACTGTAGCTGACTATACTCCACTTATTGAGAAGGTGAGATCTCAGATCAGTTCCTGGAACAACAGATTTTTATCATTTGCAGGAAGGGTGCAGCTGATAGGCTCTGTAATTCACAGTCTAACAAATTTTTGGATCTCTGCTTTTCGCTTGCCAAAAAAGTGTATCGAGGAAATAGATCGTCTATGTTCTGCGTTTCTTTGGTCAGGTCCTGAGTTGAATGCAAAGAAGGCGAAAGTAACATGGAAAGATTGTTGCCTACCGAGAGATGAAAGTGGCTTGGGTTTGAAATCCATTGCTGAGGCAAACAAAGTTTCAAGTTTAAAACTTATCTGGAAGCTCATTTCTTCTCCGTCATCTTTATGGGTAAAATGGGTCAATAGATACTTGATAAGAAAGGGGTCCCTCTGGTCGGTAAAAGAGAGCTGCACGCTAGGATCATGGATATGGAAGACTGTTAAAGTATCGAAATATTGCGAAGGATTTCTCCAAAGCTGAGATCAAAAATGGTGAAACTACATCGTTATGGTTTGCGTTTGGACTCAATATGGAAGATTATTTGATCTCACTGGCAGTAAAAGATGCATTGATCTGGGAATAAGAGTGGATGCAACGGTTGATTTAGTTGTCAAAACGCATCGACGACGAAGACACCGAGTGGCGGTGCTTAATGACATCGAGAATCAGATACAGAACATGAAAGAGAGAGGACTAACGGGTAGGGATGATGTTAAGTTATGGAAAAGAGGAGACAAGTACACATCGACTTTCAGCTCCAAGGAAACTTGGAAACTATCAAGAGTACCTCAACAGAAAGTGAATTGGAGCTCTGGGATCTGGTTCTCTTTCAACACGCCTAAATACTCTTTCATAGCTTGGCTTGCAACTCTCAACAGACTTGCAACTGGTGACAGAATTCAGAAGTGGAACACTCAACATCCTAGCTCCTGGGTGTTCTGTAATGACCCCTTGGAGTCAAGAAATCATCTTTTCTTTGCTTGCAAGTTCTCAGAGGAAGTTTGGAAAGGTTTAACACAGAATCTACTATCTGCGCGCTACACTAATCAGTGGGAAGAAATTCTGCAACTCCTCCTTGTTCAAAACAGAGACAAGACTGAAACATTTCTTGTGAGATATGTGTTTCAAGCTACTTTATATGCCTTATGGAGGGAACGTAACCAGATCACATGGAGAAACACCGAAGACACCGGGACACCTAATTCAAATGGTGGACAAAAATGTGCGTAACCGACTCTCTTCCATCCGTTACCAGGCACATACGGGTGGCCTAGCCTTCTGATTTGGAACACGATAGCTTCTTAAATTCTAGTTTTGATCTTATGAAAAAATCAATCCCAATGTAACACAAAGTGTAAAACAGTTTTTTTGTTTGAATTAATTTAACATTCTTTCAAAAAAAACGATTACTCATTAATAAACCAAGTTATAATAATCTTAATTAATATAATCCTGGAGGTCGAAATCAGATATGGTTTTTATTGGACGCATACGACTAGGCGACAGATTTACTTGAAAGCTCTTTAGTAAACATTTACAAACTGAAATATTAATTATAACGAATTACTTTTATATGTATTATTGTCATGTTGTATGATAGAAAAAGTGCAAAATGTCAAAACAAAAGTGGAAGATGTAAAGAAATTTTCAAACTAATTCAAGTTGTATGGAATCTATCGCTATAAATCAAACCTCCATTCAAGTGTTTTATCACAATGAAGAAGAAAAACTAACCTTCATTCACAAACCCTAATCACTTATCTTCGGTTACAAATGGGTCGACCACCCCAAAATCCTGCAGTGTCTCATGCACAACCCGCACCCGGACCAATTGGAATACCAAGTCAACTACCAATGACCGGAGCGGCCAGCAACCAACCATCAAAATGGACTTCAGAACTTTTTGATTGCATGAACGATGGAGAAAATGGTTAGAAGTTTCAAAAAATTATTTAAACCTAGACATTGAGTATTTGATTTCAGTCCATTAGTTTTTCTTATAAAGGTTCTTATATATTATTGTTCCACTGTTAAAACTTAAATATATGATTTTTGTTGCCTTTGATGTGATTTCGAATCAGCTCTCATAACATGTTTCTTCCCGTTCATCACATTCGGACAGATTGCGGAGGTTATCGATGAAGGCGCAAGCAGTAAGTTATACATATGTCAACGAACCGGAACATGTGTATCATCAATGTAGCATGGATTAATATAGATAAACGAGATTGTGAAATTAGGGAGTCAGCATTTTAATAATCACAAATAATTTATAAATCGCCATTTATGTTTAATTCATTGTAATGTCGCACAAAAATGGGATTTATCATTCCGGAACATTTGGAGACTTAATAACAATCGTGTCATTTTGTTTTGCATATTTTCATTTTCACGATTATGTGATTTTATGTCATTATCAATCTTATATTCTTATATAATATATATGCACAGGTTGTGGTACGAGTGGAATCTTGTATGGAGTGATATGCTGTCTATTAGGGATACCATGTGTTTACTCATGCACATTCCGGACCAAACTCCGAAGCAAATACGGGCTACCGGATGCTCCAGCTCCAGATTGGATCACTCATTGCTTCTGTGAATATTGTGCACTTTGCCAAGAATATCGTGAGCTCAAGAACCGTGGTCTTGATCCCGCCATTGGTATAGCTCTTCTTTCTGAAATAGTCTAACTTAAAAATATTTTGTATTTGGAGTAGGCAACGTGATAGCTAGTCTACTATGTATCACTAAATGAGTTTTCTCTGAATCTGACTGGATATGGTATATCAAAAAGAAAGAAAAAAAAAATTCTTATTAATAGTAGTAATTGCTTTTTGTTTGCTTGTTAACATTTCGCTCATTTAGTTAATATCTTGGCGTAATTAGGATGGAATGGTAATGTGCAAAGGCAGAGAATGGGTCAACAACAGGAGATGATGGCTCCTCCCATGGGTCAACGGATGATGGGTTGACTTGGATGTTGTTGTTTTTTCTTTTTTTGTCAACTTGTTGTTTTTTCTTAAACATTATTATTCTCTAATAATGTATCAATTTGTGTATTTTTTCTTTCTTTCTGCGTGCTCTTTTTTTTTAAAATTTAACGACCAAAAATAAATGTCAACCAGGCTTCGTCTTCGTGAATGGACATACAACGTTTATATTCCCGGCTACAATTTATAATATACACTTTGAACACAACAACCCATTACTAAGACATTAACCCTTTTTTAAAAAAAAAAGAGACATAAACTTATGTGAGTGTATTTCGAATCTCTCCTATGGAAAAGAATGCCATAGTTTAACTTGCTAATAGGCTGTGACATCCGCTCATTCTGTCTATTGGTTCCATTTCATACGATGGTTGGTGCATTATTTCAGAATATTTAAAATATTTGTTTACTAGTCTTATAATTATTTTATGATTTTTTTGTATGTTTAGTCTCACTCACGTAATATCATGAACTACTTAATATATTGTACATCATTCTATTACCCCAGTTCAGCATGCTTAACCATATAGTTCTTTCTGATTAAAATAAATGCACTTTGATACTATAGCTAGGTAAACAAATCTATACCAAAAATCGAGATGTTACAATGTATCACACTCACAAAGCATATCTTCCTCATTGCACACTAAGACTATCTCATCCATGTTTTGGTGAAATCTCATGACTCTACATTCATCTAGACCTGATTTTGATACCACTTATAACCCTCCAATCCTCATGTCTAATGGGCTCTCATGTCTGTGCCCTTAATCCTTGGACTCATTCCATGTGACTCACTGTTGGTGTATTAATTTTGAAAACTAGAAAAACATTTATTTATTAACCCTACAATCACTATGTAATTTTTACACATGCTTTAACCTTACTTAGAAAATATCATGAATCACTTTTCAGATATGTCATTTATCATTTTATTACTCCAGTTTAAATATATGCTTAATTAGAAAAACAATTTGTAGACAAACAACCAAAATGATAACTACACTTTTGTAACATAGTAACCAGATCAAAATTTTAAATATTTTACATGGAAATGTTACAGTTTCTTTGCCAAAACATATTGTGAGGACCAAATAGTAAGGACTACCTGTCAAACCAAACCCTTGGATGTAACATATATATTTATCTTGTTTTGAAACTAGTTATAAGTTGGAGAATCCTAATTAAACTCGTCTCTTTGCCTAAAATGTGAACGTGATCAACTTTGGAGGTTCAATGGGGATTATGCAAAAAAATATAGACCTCAAGAGGCATATAAAAGAAAAATGAGACCTCGAAAGGAAACAATAATGTCAGAAACAAGACGAGAACTTAAACAAACGAAGTTTAGTTTGATTTGGCTTACTAGTTTGATCTCGCCGGAAATTCTCAATCACGGTGTTTCTGACAAGTCTTACCAAGGAGATGTAGAGGGAGAAGCTATAGGAACAGAAGTGATGGAGGTTCGGTGACTTACGGTGGAGGAGAAGAAGATCACTATAAGAAATTCTGTTTTTAGCTACGAAAAATGTTGTGGCTACGACTAATTTTCGTGGCTATTTAACACTTAGCTACAAATCGCCACAAAAAAAATTTGATGACAATCGGATAAACGTTGCTATTTGTGTGCTGTACTTCTACGACTTAACCACAAACAATTTTGTGGCCAATAGCTATAAATAGCGCTAACTCCGGTTCGTCGCAATTTTTGCTACAAAAAAGTCACATTTTAAACCGTAGAAAATATTCTACAAATAGCTACAAAACTAATTGCGGATATGATACGCAAATAGCCACAATAATTTTGTGGTTTTATTAGCCACAACTCGTGGCACTTTAAAATCGTGGCCTTTTCTACAAATATCAACAAAACGTCTTGTGGAAATTTAGACACAAACAACCATAGTTGTTTGTATGTGTGATTTACATGTGCTTTCTGTGGTTTTATTATTTATTTTAGTGACCCATATAAGTATTTAGACACAAATAACCACAGTTGTTAGTTTACATGTGCAATGTGTTATAACAACAGTACCGTGAGAATGGATTCACAACTTATGCTAATCTGATCTCTTGTCTCTTGCTCGCTGAGCAGAACAATGAATTGTTGATGAGAAACAGTGAATTGAGACTTCCTGGAACAAACCCATTACCTTAGGCACATGCGACCGTAGAAGCTAAGAAAGAGTCCAACC
Source organism: Brassica napus (assembly GCF_020379485.1). Classification (NCBI taxonomy): domain Eukaryota; kingdom Viridiplantae; phylum Streptophyta; class Magnoliopsida; order Brassicales; family Brassicaceae; genus Brassica; species Brassica napus. Next base: position 5,394,453 of record NC_063449.1, read on the forward strand.
ATGTCCAGAGTGATAGCCAACACAACTGTGGTCGTGGAAAATGGCATGGACGTGGTGGTCGAGACCGAAACTCGTTTGGTCGAGGCCAAGACAACTCATATGGCTGTGGCTCCTATGGAGGCCGTGGACATGGCCGAGGCCGTGATACATCTTTCAAGCCACAAAATTCGACCAAATCCGTGTGCCATAGATGTGGTATGGATAATCATTGGGCAAAGACATGTAGGACTCCCAAACATCTCGTTGACCTCTACCAAGAGAGTTTGAAAGGGAAGAATCATGAAGCTCATATGACTTATCAAGATGGTGAAGATGATTTCAATAATGAACGAGTCGATCTTATGGATTATGAAACTTCAGATTGTTTAAAAGAATGAAGTTGAATTCGACATCTATGTTTTCGTGTTCTTTGCTTTATGTTTTCTATGTTTTGATTGCTTTGAGCTTATTTTATTAATGAATGAAAGTTTTTATATGAAGTCTCTAAAGTATCATTCCGGGTATAGCCGGTCTCATAGAGGGCTATGGCCAGGCTAACATCATGTTGCCTAAGGGTACGCATCTAGAGATATCTGATGCATTGTATTCACACAGCTCTAAGAGAAGCCTATTGAGCTTTAAAGACATTCGAATGAATGGCTTTCATATTGAGACTAAGGGCGGAGGAAACAAAGAGTTCCTTCAGATCATAGAGATCGGCCAAGGCTAGCATACTATATCCAAACATACAATCATTCAAACAATCAATTTCGATTCAAAGCATTAGATTAGGATTTCGATTTTAATTCATTCAATCAATCAATTTGATTTTGAATTAGGGTTTATAAAATCGAATGTGTTTTAGTATTAGGGTTTTAAATAAAATTGATTTCATGCATTCATGCAATAAGCATGTATGCGGCTAGGATCATGGATATTAGGGTTTCGATTTTGATCTTAGATCATTGGGGTTTTGAGATTCAAAACCATTAAGGTTTCGATTTTAATTGATCAAACAATCAATCTCGATTAGGGTTTGGGGTATCAAACTTATGATTATGAGCTTCGATTTACTCATTGGGGTTTTGATCTATCACCCTATGGTTTTGATTTCAACATTAGATCATACTATTAGGGTTTGTAGTTTTTATGGTTTCGATTCTTATCAAACAATCAAATTCGATTATGGGTTCTCTTTAAGGTTTTGAATTAACTTAACCTCAAGTAGGGTTGAATGGACCACCAAAGAGATGAACCGCGAGCTGGAACTGATCGGAACGCGAGCTGATGTTGTCACGAGCTGTCTGATTGCTGAGATCGGGAACGCGAGCTGTCCAACGTGCTGATCGGGTCGCGAGCTGTTTGAGATCGTCTTGTTTGCGAGCTGAGGTTGAACAAGCCGAGATCGTCTGAGCTAGGATCAGAAACGTCTTAAGCTGAAGCTGATTGGGAATAGATTGCAAACAAGGATCGGGATGTAAGGTTTCGCGATCGGGATTAGGATGGTTCGCCGGTAAGGATGTTCGCCGATTAGGGTTAGGGTTTTAGACGGTTTGTTTTAGCTTAGGGATTTAGATTATATCGTGCTGATAACGTGTTGTGAAACTAGAGAATAACAATGTCATGGAATAATGGAAAGACTAAAGAAAGGAAATACAAATATGGAAAGAGTACAAATCATAATCTAATAAGGAAAAGGCAAGATGCTGATTCTCTCTCTCTCTCTCCTCACGGTCGACTCTCTCTCTCTAGCATTGGACCGGTTATGGACATCCAGATTTATAACACTACAAAACTAATTGTGGATATGATACGCAAATAGCCACAATAATTTTGTGGTTTTATTAGCCACAACTCGTGGCACTTTAAAATCGTGGCCTTTTCTACAAATATCAACAAAACGTCTTGTGGAAATTTAGACACAAATAACCACAGTTGTTTGTATGTGTGATTTACAGGAACATGTGCTTTCTGTGGCTTTATTATTTATTTTAGTTTATTTTAAACCTGTATTTTATTAATAATGTGAAATCAAATTTAAATTATTAAACAAAATTATGACATTAAAAGCATAATAATTAATTTAAACATTCAAATACCATTAAAATTATAAGTTTTTTTACAAAAGACATCTAATGATGTTCTTCAATAGTTACAAAAGACATCTACTGATGTTCTTACAAAATACATCTAATGATGTTAGTGTAACTTAGTATAAACACAAAAGACACCAAGATCAGATGCAAGAGTTAGTGTACGAGATTTTTGGTCAAGTTATTGGCTTGATTGGGGAGTTGGAACAGAGGCATCACTATCACGCTGAATAGGTTCAAAGGTAACAGGATCCACTCCATTCATCTTCATCAGCACCTCGATGCCTCGCTTAATACCAATTACATCCTCCTTCAAGCCAGAAACATCATCCTTCAAGCAAGTTACAACACCCTCCACGATGGTCAAGCATCCATCAACTGCCACATGAGTAAATAAAGAAGCTGGTGCAGTCTCACTTGGTTCATCATCAATATCTTGAATTGAACCAAGCCCATAAACTCTCCTTTTGCCAGTGGTCGCCACCTACAAGAAAAGCAAATTGACTGGTATGTTGACACTAAATCTTTTGGGATGCAGTCGTCTATCCCAAACCTATGAAAAAACACCAAATTTTTTTTGTTAGATAGGCAAAGACCAATGTAAACTCAAAGCATTACAATAGCCCTTATACTTAGACCTAGTACAAGATTACTGTCTAAATTCATAACTCAAGCACAAAACTTAACAAATAAATCAAACACTCAAAACACCTAAAAAAAAAAAACAATTGTTTCTAGCAGACGTAATCGAATCAACAAATCACCTTTATCCTTTAGTTCATGTCTGAACTAATAACTCAAAGACAGAACTTAAAAATATAACTCAAACACTCAAACAACAAACAAATAACTGAAACACTGAACTCACCATAAAGTTCCATTGGGCCTTTGTAGATGGAGAAGAGGCACGTTACGTCTCTCAGGTGCACTCATCACAGCAGCTAAGCTTGGAAGTGGATGTCAAGAAGCAGACAAAGCTGGTCTGGTCGCTCCAGGAGGAAGACAAGTTTGACGGCTCCTCCTAACTGTCCCTGAAGAAGAACCACGTAGGATATTCATCTGCAAAAGAACATGTGAGATAATTATATACAGAGAACAAAACAAAACATTACAAATAAGCTTGAAAAGTCACAATTAAGAAAAAATCGACCCAAACTTCTGAAAATTTATCCATTTCGACCAAATCACTTGACAAAACACGACAAACCCTGGAACCCATATCCACCCAACCCAATGAAGCTACATATCATATTTAATCAAAATTAGAACCATATTTTAATCAAAATCGAAACCAACCCCCTAAAAGGATACAGTACATGCAAATTAACAACCCAGAAAATAGACCCATCAGATTTCAATTTACAAAACTAAAAGGAAAACAAATAAGAGATCTCTGACCTTAATAAACAGAGGAGCGTAAGGAAGAGAGAAAGGATACTGGAGATTAAAGTCAAAGGAAAAGAGATCGACTGTGAGAAGATAAGAAGTAGATCTGTAATAATAATAGTTAGGCGGAGGAAACAAGTAGGTTTAGCTTCTTTTTTTTAAGTAATAAATCAAGTGGCTGTAATTTGGTTTAGCCGGGAAAACAACCCGGGAAGTAAAAAAATTTGTGATCACTTTCTAATTTTTAGATTGTTGCGAATCTATCTGTTGCTATCCATGGGAGTTACCCGGGAAATTATCCCGCCACTTAAGAATTTTGTGCTTAGCTTCCTACAATAATACTATTAATAATTAAATAGCAATTTTGATAAAGTTTAGCATTCAAAGATAAAACTACCAATCGTAGCATATTATATTAGATATCAATCGTAGCATATAATGTTATCTACAATGTAAAGGAAGAAGCAATACTTGGTATTTGAGGTTTAGATTAAGTTTGACCCGAATTTTAAGATTTGGGGTTTGGGAATAGGGTTGGATTTGAAGTTTAGATTTATGAATTTAAGTTGAGTATATATGATATTTAAATTTTATGATTTGGAATATAGAGATTAGGTTTAGAGTTTAGGGTTTGAAATATAGTGTTTGGATTTAGTTTTAAGATTTGGGGTTTGGGTAGGGTTTAGAGTTTAGATATAGGGTTTGGAATTTAAATTTTATATTTATGGTTTGTATATATAGTGTTTGGATTTAGTTTTCATTTTTCATTTTTCATTTTTCATTTATTGTTTTGTGTAATAATAACCTATGTTAAAACATTTAAACAAACTCTTAAAAAATCATGGTTAAATATAACCTAGGAACATTAGTTGAAAAATAATGGGTTTATCCTCGTAGTGTTGTGTTGAAGCATTAATTTTGCTGTCCCCAAATATATTTGATGTCGTTTGCGCGGTTATAATGTTGAACCTATACACTGTAGCATACAGTTACTCTTTGAACTTCTACTTTTTTTTTTGTACCAAGAACATCTACTACAATAGTTATAATGTTGGCAATACATAAATTGTTTTTCATGTCTCTTGTTTTTTTTTTAAGTTCCGATCAAAAGTAGGTGATTTAAAATTTTGATCCGTCTATAGCCTGAAAAATTGAGACCAAATAGTTTGTCTAAAACTAAATAACATAATGAATATATAATGTAACAAACCACAATCGTAGATAGTTAATGTAACTAAATAGCATAGTAATACTTTTTTTTGTACATCAAACGGCTGATCTATAATAGCATAGTAATACATAATGCATATATAGTGTCTCGATATTATGGAACTTGATTCGATTATACACTACAAGAAAACAGCGGTATTCTGACGGACATTCCGACGGAAAATGAAATCCTCGGAATTTCCCGAGGAAATTCTAAGGAAATTCCGAGGAAACCCAAAATATACCGACGGAATTCCGAGGAAATATCAATCCGTCGGAATATTCCGAGGAAATTCCGAGGAAAAATGTGTTCATCGGAAAAAACCGATGAATTCCGAGGAAATATTATAGGGATTTTACAAAATTCCGAGGAAATTCCGACGAACTAGTGATCGATCGATGCGTTTTTGGACATATACCCATCGATCGATCACATTGTTACGCTTTGGTCTATCTTAGTGATCGATCGATGCGTTTTTAGACATAAATCCATCGATCGATCCGTTTATAAAAAAACATTCGAGATTTTGAAACCCCAAACACTAGTTCCTCGGAATTTCCTCGGAATATTCCGAGGAAATTCCGAGGAACACTTGATATCCTCGATCGATCGATGGGATAATCTCATCGATTGGTCACATTGTTACGCTTTGGTCCATCTTAGTGATCGATCGATGCGTTTTTGGACATAAATCCATCGATCGATCCGTTTATAAAAAAACATTCGAGATTTTGAAACCCCAAACACTAGTTCCTCGGAATATTCCGAGGAAATTCCAAGGAACACTTGATATCCTCGATCGATCGATGGAATAATCTCATCGATCGATCACATTGTTACGCTTTGGTCCATCTTAGTGATCGATCGATGCGTTTTTGGACATATATCCATCGATCGATCCGTTTTAAAAAAAAAATGACGTTTTGAAACCCCAAACACTAGTTCCTCGGAATATTTCGACGAAATTCCGAGGAAGAAAAGGGTTTCCTCGGAATTCCCTCGGAATATTCCGAGGAAATTCCGAGGAAATAGGGTTTTTAAACCGAAAACAACGTTTTGCGGTTTGAATAACACCTATATAACCCTTATTAAGTGTCTTACGTTCATTATGAAGTCAAAAATTTGTTCCTTACCCTATAATAAACACTTTTCCGATTGTATGAACGAAATCCCCACAACATAAGAAAAACACTTATACACTTTAATGAACGGTAAAGGGAATACTTACAATTCGTTTTGAAATTTGTTATTTCATGGTTTATGCTCATCTATACAAAGAATCCCCAATGGTATGCATTACAATTGTATAAGAAATGAAATAAGGAAAAAAAAATTGATGTTTTGAAACCCCAAACACTAGTTCCTCGGTATTTCCTCGGAATATTCCGAGGAAATTCCGAGGAACAATATAAATTAATAGAAATACATGCACAGGATATTCTTTTTCCTCGAATTAATGAAAATATTCCGAGGAAATTCCGACGGATATTTAAGTGGCCGTCGGAATTTCCTCGGAATATTTTCATTTAACCGGGCAAACAAGCCGCCAAATATTTCGCGAAAATTGAAATTGAAAATACTGAGGGAATTCCGACGGAAAATATCCGTCGGACCCAAGGTTTTATAAACTCGAAACGCATCTTCTTCCCCATTTCTCTCTTCTTCCTCTCTGGCGATCTCTCTCTTCTTCTGGCGTTCTCCACCTTCTCTCGCGACGATCTCTCCGGCGAATCCTTTCCATTCTCTTACAAATCATGTAAGGACTCTATCTCACTCTCTTAGGTCCTATTTGTTAGATTTTTAAGTAGATTTGATGATTTTAGAAGGTTTTTGATAGATTTTTGTTAGAGTGATTGGGTAGGATTGTGATTTGTTGTGTAATAGGTTTAGAATTGTAATTTGGTTGTGTTGAATTGATTTAGAACTTTTTTTATAAATTGTTCATTATTTTTGTATTTATAAAACATTTTTTCTATATAAATTCGATTTTACAAAACGATTTTTGTATATAAATTCAATTTTTGGATTTATAAAAGATGATTTCATATTTATAAAAATATTTATATTTATTAAAACTAATTTTGTATTTATAAAACATTTTTTTGATTTATAAACACTATTTTTTATTTTTGTATTTATAAAAACTATTTTTAAATATACAAACCGTTCTTTGTATATAAATTCGTTTTTTGGATTTATAAAAGATGATTTCATATTTTGAAATTAATTTTGTATTTATAAAATATTTTTTTTTATTTATAAACACTATTTTATTATTTTTTGTATTTATAAAAACTATTTTGTATTTATAAAAAGATGATTTCATATCTATAAAAATATTTATATTTCTAAAACTAATTTTGTATTTATAAAACATTTTTTGATTTATAAACACTATTTTATTATTTTTTGTATTTATAAAAACTATTTTGTATTTATAAAAAGATGATTTCATATTTATTAAAACTAATTTTGTATTTATAAAACATTTTTTTTATTTATAAAAACTATTTTATTATTTTTTATATTTTAAATATGTTTTCTATTTCAATTTTAATTTTATATTTTCGAATTTCAATTTAAAAAAATAAATTTATAATTTTTTTTTTAATTTTGGAAATATTCCGAGGAAGTTTATCCCTCAGAATATTCCGACGACATCTTCCTCGGAATATTCCGAGGAATTTTCGACGAACTTGTGGTCCTCGGAATATTCCGAGGAATTTTCGACGAACTTGTGGTCCTCGGAAATTCCGAGGAAATAGGGTTTCCTCGGAATTCCGTCGGAAATTTCGGAGGGATTTCCGAGGAAAGATGAATTTCCGAGGAGTTATTTCCGAGGACTTTTTTCGTCGGTATGTCGTCGGAATAGCGTTATTCCGACGACATACCGACGATTTTTTCCCTCAGTATGCCGCTATTTTCTTGTAGTGATATAACTATATCTTAATAAAAGATTTTTATGATTTCAAAGAACATTGTAAATGTTATAAAAAATTGGTTTGCATATATATTATAAATATTTTAGGAGTGATAAGTGTATTTACATGTTAACACTCTTTGCTAAAGATAGCCACAAATTTTTTCGCAGCCATGTATTTTAACTGACCACAACTAACCACAACTAAGTTTGTAATTAATTTTAATATTTTAAAATATTATTGCTCCAGATAGCTACGGACCTGTTGTGGCTATATTGGCTACAAATTATATTTGTGGAATTTTGTGATCATTTATTTCCACAATTTATATTGTAGCTAAATTGTGGTTTTGTGTCTTCTGACGGCTACAAATAATATTTTGTAGCTAAATAGCCACAAAAAGCTACATAATAGCCACAAGTTTATATTGTAGCTGTTTTACGGATATTTTGTGGCTATATTTTTGCCGCCACAAAATGTTTGTGGCTGTATCGTGGCTATATACTAGTTTTCTTGTAGTGGATGAAGGTAGTGGCTATGGAAAGAGAGGATCGTCCCTAGCTGGACGTTGAAAAAGAAGGGAGATAAATGGAGAGAAGTAAGTAGGGCTGGTCCTGAGATTTTAGAGGCATATGGCTGTGTCTGTAAAAAAAAAATTTTTACAAATTTGGAGGCCTAAATTTTTTTTTGGATAACCTATTTGCATGTAATTTTTTTCAAAAACTTTGGGGGCCTGTGCGAATGTTTCACTTAGCATTGCCCAGGACCGACCCTAGGAGTAAAGGACAATAGTATAGGATGAATGAAGATTCTAACATGCATTTTTACTTCAATGCATGCCTAATATGTTAATATCTTGTTACCTACTCTTCCACACGTTTCAAATTCCCTCTTGAGTTATCATATATACACCTCGATTAATTGTCTAGTAACTTGTCTTAGCATAGGCCCAGGTTTCGAGGCGCCGTCGGAAAACGTTCAATATGAACGGTAGCCTTCGGTGGTCTGACTCCGACCTGGGCTCCGTTCCAATCAGTGCATCGTTCTTATCTCTCGGGTCACGCCAAGCTCTCTCGAAGAATCATGTCTCGCCTTCTACTGGTGGCCTGTTGCGCCGACAAGATCTTTTCCGCTGTAACGGTCATGCTCCCATGGGTTTCTCAAGCGAGTCTATTTACCTGCTCCCGTACTCATCTTTCGATCTGGTTCCTCCGACAGTTATTTGCTCTCTCTTGCTCGAGAAGACTCAACTGTTGCAACCGAGCAATCTTTCTCCACAAACGCAGGCAGGCCCGCCGGAGCTCAAGCTCAACTATCTATCAACCGTCGGATCTGAAATCTTATACTCCAAAAATGGTGTCCCGTCGCGGTTCGTCTCCTGCGTTTCTAAACTCTGTTGTCCCACTGGTGTATTTCCCTCTAGTTGTTCTCTCTGCTTCAGGGACCTTTCTCCCTCTCCGGGAAGATCTGTAACCAAAACTATGCAGTTGACTTTGACTTCCAATCTCAGACCATCGACTAAATGGTATCCTTCACTTCTCATGTTTTCAATCCCGTCGGTGTTAAAAGCCAAAGCTCTTCTCATCTGGGCCATGTCACCATCGGAGCCGCTTCCACCACCGGATCCACCAGACCCCCCTGACCTTGTTCCAGGTTACTACCCACCTGAGATTGATATGCTCCAGCCTCACATTCAATATCCTCAGTCTGGATCAGAACAAAGCTTCATGGGGAAGCTAAATTTGCTTGGTCTGTCCAAAAGCATCAACGAGTGTTATTTGTTATGCAGCAGGGAAGTACAAGCGAAGTTTCCTGTTGATTTTTCTGGTCTTTGGACGGAGGTCATATCGCTCATCAAGCAACCATCCATGACTACTACATTCACAAGCTCAAGCACCCCTTTGGTTCAAAATTCAGAAAGACTAAAGCTTGTCTCAAACAGCCCAGTAACTTTAACCATTTTGGTTAAGTTCATTCAAACTTCCTCTCGTCAGGGCCGAGAGAGATCGTTATCCACATCCTCCTTCTCCAAGGAGAGAATTGTTCCATCAAAATCCCTCTTTACAAGAGGTGATCCTCTTCCGGTGTTAACCGGGAAAAGTTACCAATTTCCTAACCGTTTGTTATCTTATGTGATGGTCCACTTGGGGCCGGTAGATACAACGACCCTCTCTCCGATGAGAGTCGAGGTTTTGGATGGTGTTGCGACGTCATATGCTATTGTGACTAATCGTGTGTTACTTGAAGATTTAGAAGTACGGTTTGAATCTTCCTTAGATTTGATCGTAGGTGGCAACTTCTATATCTTTCATAATGTTTTATCAAACTTTTTTAAGTTTGTGTATCTATCCTTGTATTCCCTTGAACTAAATGTCGGGGTTTTATTTGATCAGTTCGCATATCGTGGTTTGTACGATGCTGTTTTTATTCTTGTAACGGTTTGAATCTCTTAATGAAAACATTGGTGCACCAAAAAAAAAAAAAAAAAAAAAAAAAAAAACTTGTCTTTGCATATCAGTTTCAGACCTCGCGGATTTATGAACTTTTAACCAGTTACATTATGATTTACCGGTTGCCGGTCTAATTATTGGAAAAGCCCTATTTAATAAACTTCACACTTCTATCTAATTTAATGATTAAAATGAACCATTTTGTTTTCCAAAAAAACATACGTCATATTTTCATCAAAAATGAATCATTTAAGGCATAATGTTGCCTTGGTCCTCAGCTAAAATACATAACATCCTAAGCCAAACAAGTTTTCTCGGAAAGGCTTTGGCTTTCATATGCCCATTTTCTTCGTAAATAGTGGGGCATCTCAAGAATAGTTTAAACGTCAACAAACAATTGTAGACACCAGACACATAGGTCCATGTTCAAAGAATCATGACAGTAGAGCTAGTTTCAATATAAGAAAAAACGAATCAAAATAATAATGAGAACAAATTTATTTATATATACAACATTGATCAAGTTGTATTATAAATAAAAATTGCAAGATGTAAAAAAAAGTTCAAACAAATTCAAGTTGCATAGGATCAACTTTTATATAAGTCAAAACTTCATTCTAAGTTTCTTTCACAATGCAAAAGTAGAAGAAAGCAAATCCTTTATTCCCTCAAACCCTAATCTATTCTCTTTGGTTTACAAATGGGTCGTCCAGATCAAACTCCGAGTCCCAGAATGCACAACAACTTCAATCCGATGTTTCATCCACACCTGCACCTGAACCACCGGTGTACGAAAAGCAAATGGTCGACACCGAGCAGAAATATCCTCACAATGGTGGAATGCTTAACCAATCAAGCGGAGTACCAAATATGCCCAGACCGGTTCAACCTACGTATATCAATCCCGGTCGAATGGGTAACCAACCTTACATACCACCACAAATGGCCCGACCGGTAAATATTAACCAAAACTGGACTTCAGGACTTTTTGATTGCATGAACGATGGTGAAAATGGTTAGACACCGAACTTTTCAATTATTTTATCCGTAATGGTCCGTTAATGTTACATCATGATTTTCATCCCTTCATTTGTTGTCTGTTTTTTTATCAGCAATCATCACATGTTTCTTTCCATTCGTCACATTTGGACAGATCGCAGAAGTTACCGATGAAGGTGCAACAAGTAAGTATATATATTCATATATAATGTACATCGATACATCATGCATATAGATTATATATGATTAAGTTTCTGCATTTCTTGGACGCAGTTTATCTTGTCATGATTCTGTAGTTGAACAATGTTACCAATCAAAACAATTTATTTCTGCATTTCTGTTTATTTATATGTATATGTGTGTTCAGGTTGTGGAACGGGTGGAATGTTGTACGGCTTGATATGTTGTTTATTTGGGATACCATGTGTTTACTCATGCACATTCCGGGCCAAGATCCGAAGCAAATTCGGGTTACCGGATGCTCCAGCTCCAGATTGGATCACTCATTGCTTCTGTGAATATTGTGCACTTTGCCAAGAATATCGTGAGCTCAAGAACCGTGGCCTTGACCCTGCCATTGGTAAACTGACCATCTCCTATTTCTCTCCCACATAATCTTTTTAATAATTTGAAACTTGTTTTTTGTTTGTTAATGCTTGGTTGCCTTATAGTATATAATATCTTGGTGTATTTAGGATGGAGTGGGAATGTGCAAAGGCAGCGACAACAACAAGAGATGATGGCTCCCCCAATGGGTCAACGGATGATGGGTTGACTTAGAGATTAATTTTTATTACACAACATGCTTTTGTAATATTATTTGTGTTTTGTTTCTTTGTACTTATTTTATTTTGCGACCAAGAAATAAATGTCAACTTAGGTATGTACTAATCTTTGTTGTGATGTGAACATCTTTGCTACAATTTCTTAAAATTATCATATCACTGTGACATTCTTTTGAAATTCCAAAATAATAAGTTTTCTTTCTTCGTTTGTTTTTATATTTTACTGTAGATAAACCCCTGTTCTGGAGCGCGGTAGGCGCTAGTCGAGCGGTCGGGTTGGGCCTAGCGCCTAAAGAAAAAATCGGGGATTAATCGGAAATTATGCGGGGCGGAATTTTTAGATGGTTTACTATGTTATAAAACATGTTAATCTTTAATTGTGTATAACATTAATACATTTTCATGTTTATGATTGTATAAAACACACAAATAGAATATATAAATTTAATATAGTGTAATTTTCATCAAAATTATGAATATAAATGATATTTATAAAATTTTAGATCAAATAAACAAATAAAAATATTATTAAAACTAAAAAAAAAATTTGAAAAAAAAAAAAAAAATTAGGCGGCCGCCTAGGCGGTCATTTAGGCGGCTAGGCGGTCATTTAGGCGGTTTAGACGGAAAAAATCGGATATCCGATTTTTTAAACCGATTTGGCATAAATCGGGGCGGCCGCCTAGGCGGCTCGGCGGCCGATTTTTATGATTTATAATTTTGATGAAAATTACACTATATTATGATTTTTATGATTTTTATGATTTTTAATTTTCATCAAAATTATGATTTTTATGACTCAGCTGACGCGTAACACATCAAAAGACAAATTCCTCAGCTGAGTCTTTGACTGAATATATTATTTCTTTTCCACAAGAAATATGTAATTTATACTTTACAATAAGTTAACCATGAGGATTTTGAACAAGGACAAAGTGCACAACCGAAATAAGAATCATTGTTAAAACATGTATGTAATCTCGTTTACTGATAGACCAATCGAAATAAGAACTGGTAAAACATATTTATAAGTAATTAAACATAAAAAGATTACACCAAGAAAAAGTAAGAAAATCAAAATCAAAATGTTTCTTCAAAGGCCATAAAAAAGGCAAAAAGTAAAAAATGTATACCAAGATAAATCATAAATGAAAAACACCCAGAGTAAAAGAACAAGCTAAAAAATTATTCAAAAGGGCATAGAAACGCAAACAGATAAGAAAACAACAACAAAAAGTTAAAAGAGATGCACAGGAATAACACAGATGTGGAAGGCAAATCAAATATTGATGGTCGCATCCCAAAGCCGGAGAACTCCATTCCGGCCACCGCTACATATCCGTTTCCTCTCTAGATCAGACGCAACACATCTCACCTGAATCACAAAACTCCATTCAGTCGCAGTAGCAAAAAAAAAAATGTTTTTTTCAACTTATGTGAAAAGAGGATCGTCATCATACCACGGCGGCTGTTTTTTGTGGTACTCTGTAAAGTTGCCAGCCTGAGACTTTGGTTCCAGCGTTAGAAGGACGATGGAAAAGAGACATTGAGTTATCTGCTGCTCCAATGCCTAACCAATGTTCACCAGCGTTGATTGATAGTATAGAAGAGTTGTGCAGCGTTATGTTCTTCACGCATTTAATGCCATCTGTGAACCAAGAAGACCAAAGTATATTATGAGATTTTCGCAGAGCTAAATGTTTACAGTTGCAAGTTGTGATAGTACACCATAACGTTTATATGATAATGAGATTCTCACCGTCATCATTTTCCCAAAACCGGAGTAACCCATCAGCCGAACCTGCAAGAAAAACACAGCAGCAATGCACTACCTTTAACCCTTCATGTTTTTTTGCGAAATCATTGCTTTTTCTCAATAGTTATTTTCAGAATTGGTCTTAGCTGAAACTATCATTGACCTGTGATTATTCCTTTGTCGAGTGTGGAGTATTCGACAGCTTGTACTGGCCCAGCATGGCATGCCAAAACAGCGTCACATGATCCTCTGGAGATAGACCACACTCTTGCTGTCCAGTCATCGCTCCCTGTTATCAAGGTATCTTCCACCATTCGAATTGATCTGCAGAAATGACACGATTTTATCAAACAAGTCACACGTCTTAAATAACAAAATTAAGCAACCGGTATTTAGAACCCTATATATATTAAGAACTTGTACGAAAAGGAAAAGAGCACACAAAATGAAACATATTCAAGTGAACATTGTGAGTCTCACCGTATCCATTTTGTATGCCCTTTCAGTTTATGCATCTGTCTTCCTGAACGAAGATCCCATATATTTGCGATCCTGATTATTTATCCAACCATATAGCTGAATCCGTAAGTGACATTCAATATAGCAAAAATCCATTTGTTACTTATGTGTAATATAGTATACATACGTGTCTCTGCCAGCAGCAGCCAAGATTCCTGTGGAGTCATCATATTCAATCGAAAGAATAGCGCTAGAGCATCGGCCAACAGTTGAGACACACATATCAGTTCGAACATCCCACATTTTAACCGTTCCATCATGTGCAGCAGTGAGAACACGTTCACCTGAAATCATCTTCACACAACTAACCTGCACAATATATTTGAATGTACATGATGGAACAGTTGATAAAAGCTTCCTCTTCGGTGTCTTATTACTGATTGGTCAATGATACTAAACTTTACAAATTTAAATCATCGTCGATCAATTGTCAATGTGCAGATGCTAGTGGTGGCAGCTCCAACATTTTCCAAACGGAATTCCAATGATTGATAGTTATCTGTTTAGTTAATTACTTCGATGTCTACATGTTTATTCTGAGTTGACCATTAATAATTTACCCTGTTGAATTATGTCATAATAATATCTGCTAAACATTAAGAGCGTAGTGGAAACCTGAGCATCGTGGCCTTTCAGTTCTTCTAGAAGCTGAAGTGTCTGTTTGTCCCATACGATAACAGATTGATCATCTGATCCTGAAACTATCTTTGCTCTGTCAGAGCTTATAGCACGCACGGTTCTACATCAAAATCAAAAGTTGAAAATAAAAAAGAAGGAAGCACTGTTAAAGAAAAGAAAATTAACTAAATCCCGCAACTCCTCAAATCGAATTAGAAATATGTACCCAGTATGTCCTTTCAGTGTCGCCCGAAGTTCGGAACCACGCAGACTTGGATCCCAGATTTTAACCTGCACAAATTCAGGAAGCAATCAAAAGAGGATACTAGGTTGTTGTTACCCATTCTGAATTTGCACAAAACTACGGTTAAATCTATCTGAATTCCAAGAAATGAAACAATGAAAGACTATCCTATTTGACTACACAATCACCACCTTGAGTGAAAAGAAGTATCATACAGATTACTGTTCCAGTTTTATTTCGGTATACTTATTCTTCCAAATATTCCATCTATATTCACAACTACGGTAACATTAATATCAGAATAATACACTAATCTAAATAAATGCTAGCAACAGAAGAATGAACTACCCCTTTTACCCTATAGGCAATGGTCTTTAGGCCTAACAGAAAGAGGATGCAGGCATCCTTTAGATCAAAAAGAACACAATACTTTTAAGTCATCAATGTGTGTGTTCTCAACGATGATACTAACATGTATAGTTGCAAAGAAAATCTAACAAAACAATTAAAAACTGACGAATGAAAAAAAAAACCCATATAAACATTCGTGTAACTATGCATTTTATACCGACCAGACAGTCTGTACTGCCACTGATAAAGAACCCAGCATCCTCGCGATCGCCCACAAGATCATAGACTTCCCTTCTTGTCACAGAGTGCAAGGCAGTGACGGCACCGCTGTGACCCTTCAGAACACGTACATTGGTTTGGATTTTCTTCTGTGCAGCAGCAGTTATGTCTGTTTTGCCAAGATTAGTATACTGACTTCAGCAACAACAAGCCAGAATAGCAACTAAAAAGGGAGGAGCTAATCATGGACATACCTGAAGAAGCATTATCAGAAACCCACTTACGAACACGACTGAACGAGTTAGCTCTTGATGCTGTATCT
Source organism: Brassica napus (assembly GCF_020379485.1). NCBI lineage: Eukaryota > Viridiplantae > Streptophyta > Magnoliopsida > Brassicales > Brassicaceae > Brassica > Brassica napus. The sequence continues at coordinate 5,410,305 of NC_063449.1, forward strand.
CTGCTAAACATACTCTGAACCCAACTCCTTCCAGAAGCTTCTGAAGGTTGCTGGGTTTCATCAGAGGCATCTGCTTTTGGACGTGGTGATGGCAACCCAGATGATATAGACTGTTGCTTAAATGAAGAAGCGCCCCAATAGCCTACACGAAGTTGCTGAACATGCGACAAGAACCCTCTGAGTTTAATCTGAAAAAAAGTTCAATATACAACAAAAATATTATTCCTCAGTTGGTTAGTGTTTCCAAAAATGTTAAAAAGCTTGAAAGCTGTAATTCGTATGGAGTAAAAGGAGTCAATTCTCAAAAACTGCAGAATCAATTAAACAAAACTAAATTTACCAGTAATTTGTATCCAAGTTTTTGCTTTTCTGCTATTGTCTCTATCATGTTCCAAGCCTCTGTATCAGAAAGTCCCAAGCCAGCCTGCAAAAGAGCATTAAATAAAGTAAACAAGAAAACTGTAATCGTCCCATTACAGTAAACGAAGGTGAAGAATAAGTCAACTTTGAAAATAAGAATTCACCATATGTGATGCCACTATGATTAGTCTGGCTGTGACCAAAGTAGCGTAGTTCACTGAGCTGAGATGGTACAATAATGCGTTACACCAATTAGTAATGCTAATGATGATCCAATCAATTGGTAGTATAATGTAAGACACAATAGGATGATATATGGCTAACAGGAATATATTTCAAGTACGTTGACTACAATCGGTAAGTTGAAGAATCATCCTTAAGGGGAAATTTTGGAAAGACACATATGAGTCATGACACGGAAATTACTTAGAATCTATACGCAATTAAGCATTACATCTACAACAAATACAAAGTAAATTCCTAAAATGAACCCTCTTTTCCCCATAATTTTCTTTTAACGCTCTAGTTTACCACAAAAAAAGAAGTGAAGAGCCCCTTGCTAGAGCCAAAATATCAATAGAAAGACTGAGATGTTTAAAAAAAAAAAAAACCGAAGTGATCATGTATGCTAACAGAACTTCATTTACCAAGAGTCCATGACAAAAAAAACCACCATAAGTTTTAAGATTTACAGTTGTCTCAACCAGCTCATTTGTTTAATATAGTTCTCAGTATGTCGAGGATCAGGAGCAAGTATACGAACAAATAGTTGATATTATCTAATGAATAGAAGATCTTAAGAAGACTCACTCATTTGCAGGCTGCTCCATGAGGTACTCGAAGTAACCTTCCCAGAATCTGTCAGAAGAACTCACAGTATGTCAATAACAACTTTTCTAAGCAGCATAAACATTAAGAAAAAAACTAAGAGAAGCCGCAACATGTTGGGTTTCAGACCTCAATTCCTCCCAGATGGGTATGGAGATGAGATGACGCTGAACATAGTCTGAGACATTATTGGCATCCTTCTTAAACATTTCTGCAGAAACTTCAAGTGCATACTGGACTGTCGATAAATCGTTCCTTGAAGCAGCACGGCTGACAGCCATTTTGAGCTGATTTTAACAATGAACGATAATTGTTGAAGAGTATAATTCTTAGAGTTTAAATAATTCTTCATTAACAGCCAAGAATACAAACTGCGCAAAATATGCACATCTAAAGTGCAAGCTATTCAGAAACTAGGTATACAGATAGAATTACCTACCAATTCTTTGACCGCAATGAACTGCTCCACAGTCAATCCACCATTCCAGTCCTGCAAGAAATAAATCAACTATACAGTAAGGTCCAGCTCAGTATATATCCATACAGTTGCTAGTTGTTGCGCTTACCGAATTTTTCAGATGCTCTCTTATACACTCGATAAAGCCACTCCCACCAATTCCCTCAGCATCAGATTCAATGAGAGCTGCATGAGCAAAGTTTGTGTGTTTAATTTTCAATAAAGACAAGAACAGCTCTTTGTTTTTTTTTCAGTAGAGGCAGAAATAACACAGTCAAAATGGCCACTATTTGGGTATATACTATCTGGCTGATTAAGCATACAAATTTGATTCATTCTTTTATTTAACCAATTCATGCGGCCGAAATCTTATGAACATCTATTCACATTCCCACTGATATGAAACATACCCAATATCGTGCCGTATTCAAATGATGAAAGAGGATCTTCATCTGAACCCAGTTTCAGAAGACGGAGCCATAATCCCTGGAAACCACAACAAACCAATGCAATCAGAGAGTGGCATAGACTTAATCTTCACTGCAACCTATTACATATAAATTTATTTGCTAGGACTGGTATCATGACAAATCCGGGTAAAGTAAACCAACTACCTTTTCTAAGGAGAAATTTTACTGCACATGCTTTAGATCGTTATATTTAGAATAACAGAAAGTTATCCTTGGACAAGTTTGGTAACATGCTTAGAGTTTTTGTGTAGCTTGATTTGGCTTACGTTAATATTCTTAAATCTTGTGTGTTTATTTGTCAAGTTTGACAGAAATTTGAGGATTATCAGGGGCTAAGTAAATCTCACCACACGAGAGACTTTCTCTCAAGTTGGATACTTAAGGTTTCTTATCACAAAGGTCTAAATAGAAAGATTTTTTTTTTGAAGGAGGTAGCAACTGACTTCGTCCAATTTATAAACTTGCAAAGGAAACTATACCTGCAACTTGACTTTTATATCCAAGACCATGCGATCTCTCTCTGCCTGTAATCAGTGCAATATCATTAAAAAGAGAATGGAAGTCTTGTGGACCTTTTTCATTTTTGGTTGAGTTATCAATCTTATTCAACACAAGAAAAAATGAAGACCAAAACGATAATGCAGGAGTTGATATAGCATCCTATAATATACTACGACAGTTGTAGAAATCAATTTTTCATTTGATATCCTAATTAATTTATGTGCATTGATGAGTTTTGTTTGATTTACTATCCAAGCATGAGCAACAAGATTACATGCAACACTTACCGCCCTCTCCCTTGAACTAAAACTGTCTTCCTTAGTGTTCTTCCCTGGCGGTGAGCTGCAATCGGAAGATATAGAAATTAAGTAAGGGAGTCAGATTGCTGTTCCAAGCAAAACAGGATATACCTTGGAGAATGCCTTCCGTTGGATTCAAGAGCTCCGCTTGCTGCCGCGAGGATCTGCTTTCGCTTTTCTTCTTGTTCCTCTGACCTAACATTCGCAGGAAACCTGTCATAGGTATACCTGGTGGCTGAAAAAAGAATAGAGCTGGATCAGACCATGCTCCCAAACACAGTAGGCACTAGGCATACAACAATTCCTCAGAAGTAATACAACAGTCTGAAAGATTCTGATTATTTTTATACTGCTATGCATGCTACACCAACTTGTTTTAGTCTCTGTCCAAGTTCAACTACTAGTGGCAAGCCAAAAACCCATGAGAATATGTAGAATGGTAAACCTAAAACTGTATCAATCAGAACTCTTTTCATTCTCGGTAGTTCCTTATAAATGATAAAACCTAAAACTGTATCATTCAGCTTATGCGCTCTAAAAACCAAAAGATCAAAATGCACCTGGTTCTTCTACATCCGGATCAGCTATTGTGATTATCTCAGGCTCCATAGAAGATTTAGGCAGAATTGACATGGCATCTTGACCCCTTCCAACAGCATCTTGTAACTTCTCGAGGAGATTGGTACTGTTCTCATCAGAGCCTAGACGCCTTTCAAGATAATCGAGGAATGCGAAAGAGCCCAAGAACTGAACCAACTGAAAACAATGGAAGACGAACAATAACCAACAATTATTCAACAGATAAAACGTGACTTAGATTCAACACTTTTTGATGAACACGGTAAATAGTCCAAAATTCAATAGTAAGAATATAAAAGACAGATTACCATACAGATTGGAACAATAGAGAGCAAGCAGGTCGAGTAATAATACACGGTACTGTAAATATATACTTGACCATACATGAAACAGTTAGCTTACCATAGGCTCCGGTGGCTGGTTGGTGGATCGAGACCGTCTCTTCAGAAACGCATCAGTGCTAAAAACTTTGTTTTCCTAATTAATTAATCCGTATAAGTGATGCGAAAGGGGTGAATAAATATATAAGTAAAGAGTGAAAATCACATACTATGAAATTGCGGTAGCCACCCAAGATAGATGCAAAAAACTTTAAGAATATAACCCTGCGAGATGAAATGGATTTTGTATAACAAACAGATAACATGAGTACAAAAAGTTCCTATGGAATTTTTTTTGATAAACATATGCCAAAGTTTACTAAAGTCACCTGAGTTGAAGGTCATGATCCTCTCCCCAAGGTTTGCTAAGGCTTTTAGGGCCCTGCTCAACAGAATTACCAAAGCCCCTCAAGTGATCGATCCCCACAACATTAGGTTGCAGTAGTTTCAATATATCGTTTCTCAGAGCGCTGAACTCAGGCTCTGGTATCGGAGGTATCTCCTCCGAAGTAGTGATTTGGTTAAATTCAAGATCCACCACTACAACCTAAAAATGGGAATGTTGTGAGGCCAAATATCAGATAGCATACATTTTGAAGAGGAAAAGTACGACTTAAAATTAGACTCACGCCATCCATAGCAAGATTTGATGTATCAACATCAGAGTGGAGACCCATCATATAAGGTGTTGGTGCATCAATGTAGTCTACTCCACTAAAAAATAGTAAAGGAATGTAGACTTGCTTCACAAACATACATCGAAACAAAGAATAAAGATCAGAAGAAATGTTTTAGTCAGTAGAAATGCAATTAGCTTTGCTTGTTCTCATCTTATATCTATAATCAAGATATCCAATTTTCAATCACAATGTAATTCTTGGATTCACAAGTTTACAAATGCGTTAATTTATGTTTTAAGGGAACAATTAAGATCTCATCAGTGGAATAAGACATACCTGCCATCGGAAAGGATAAATCAAATGACATATGGCTTCTGACACCAGAGTCAGAAGCGAATACCTATTGAGATTCAAAATGAAGCAAAATAAGGGTGCTGCTTAAACATAGATGACATGCATACGGTAAACGTTTCAAAACAAAAGTAAAGATGTTAATGCAAAATGTTAATGGTAAAACACGTTTAGAAAATGTCACTTAAACTCATTATGAGAAAGTTACTTGTTAGATCGAAGCAAAATCCTCCGTTCAACTAGTACAGATGTAAACAGCTTAATCAAGTTGTCGACATCCAAGCATTGTACAAGAGGTTGGAGAGATATCTGCATCCAGTAAAACCATACCAGACATTACATTACTTAATTGGAGAAACACGAAAGAAACCAGGGAACTATCACCCTTGCATAGCTGGTACTACAAAATGGCTAAGCAAAAGTATTCAAGAAGGAGACAAAAGCACAAGTCATACATCTGCCTGAGGAAGACTGTCCTCTGGAGGTGCTTCCACCGAGAGCAGGCAATTCTCGACAGCATACAAGACTCGGTCTTTTCCGGGAGTCGGCAATGGCACATTAGATACCATATAGGCGATAATATCCCACAACGGTTTACTGAAAAGGTTAACATCAATTTCAAAACAGAGGAATGGGGTTTGCTTTCATATTTTTGTAGAGTAACGCAAGGCAAAGTTCAAGGATTTATGTTTTCAAGCACAGAGTGTGTTTACCAGCTTCCTTCTGAGGAGAAGCAAAGAACAAAAATCTCCTCGAGAGAATCCCGAAGAGCTCGGAAATTGGGGGCGTGAGAGACAATACAGATACACTTGTCAGCGTATGTATTGGGAGGTAAGCGATAAGCTTCAGTAACATCCTCGCAGACTCGGTCCCGAAACGCAATGCAACTGACAAATATTTTCGCTCCATCACCCTCTGTGGATTGAAGATAACCACAAACAGTTGAAGCAAGTGCATACAAATCAAACACGCAACGCAAGCAAGACGACGTCTCCATTAAAGAATGCAACAACATATACCCGTCAATACAATGGGGTAGCTCCGCGGGAAGCTCACAGGGTCGCTGGAAACGAACCCAGACGAATGGAACGCCACACCGGCAGGAAGAACACACTATTCAAATCGAAAGAAGCTGAAAATCATTAAATCTAGCAACTAGAGAAATCTGATCCAATTCGAAAGTCTCCAAACCTAAACCCAATCGAAATCGTGATTTGATCGTAACTTACAGTGGGAAGCTGAGGAGGAGGGGGAGGGTAGAGAGAATGATCGGAAGAAGGGAACTGGTCTAGAAGCGAAGGCAAGTAATTGGTATCCAATCCGTGGAATCCGAGATCTCCGTCGAGGGTTCGCATCTCGGGACCCAGTCCGCACACGACGAAGTACTCGAAGATCCGACCCATGATCTTTGGATCCTCCAGATCTGAACTTTGGGTTCTAGTAGCGCATAATCTGAAAATGGCTACGACGACGGTCTCTGGTGAAAAATGGTGATGGAAAAGTAGTTGCTTCGTTGAAGGTGGCTCAAAATAATGACAAGCCCGTTCGCGATTTGTTTCTCATCTTTTCACATAAATTACAACTAATTATTTTTTTAGCAGAGAATATTAGTTGTTGTATTTTAATGGATTTAAACAAATCTCCAAAATAGCATTTTTTTAAGTTTATATCAAAAAAATAGCATTCAAAAACTAAAATGACCAAAATAGCACTTTTCTAAGTTTATCCTTTGAAAATTTTAATTTTTTTATTTTTCAAAATTTGAAATCTTATCCCCAAAACCTCATTTCTCAACTCTAAACCCTAAATCCTTAACTCTAAATCATAAACCCTAAACGCTAAACGCTAAACCCTAAACCCTAAACCCTACATTTTAAACCCTAAACCCTAAACGATAAACCCTAAACCCTAAACTCTAAACCCTAAACCCTAAACCCTAAACCCTAAACCCTAAATCCTAAACTCCACCCTTTAACTCTAAACCATAAGTTTGTGACTTTTGATAAAACATTAAGTGTTATTTTGTGACTTTTGCCCTTGAATGCTAGTTTGGGAACAAAAACTTGATTTAGTGCTATTTTTGTTTTTTTCTCATTTAAAAATCCGAACTATATCTAGTGTTATTGGTTCTGTGATTTTTAAATCTGTATTAAAATCATGTGTTATTGGTTTAATAATTCATAAATTCTATATCAAATCAAGTGTTATTCAATCGTACGGATTTACTAATATATTTGATTTTATAATAGATTTGAATAGATTTGTTTGGATTTTTTAGTTAAAAATACAAAGACTCAAATCCGAGGAAAACCTCTGGATTTGCATATTTTACTTGGATTTATAAATACTATATGGACTTCTAAATCAATCAAAATATATAAACCAATAATAAAATTGCAAATTCAATAACAGAAGAAACAGTAAGAAAAAAAATAAAAAAAATATATTTGTTTTGATTTATACACGATGTGGCTTGGCTTTTTTTTCTGTCATTCTAGAATTAGTATTAACTAGGTCAATATCCGCATTATGTTGCGGACAAAAAAATTATTTAATATTTTGTTTTAAATGAAATTAGACATTGATCTGCGCAACCGCGCATGTGTTTATTTTCATTTTTGTGTACGTAAAATTTTTGTTTTTATATTATTAGTGGTATACGTTATTGCAAAAATAGTGTATTTTCGCATCCCACAAACAAAATTAGAACAATTGGATTAATAAATGTAAAATTTGGTGATGAAAATAGAAATCATTAATTTATTTACAGTTTCTTCAGTCAAGATCAATTTAAAAGTATTTTTCTGTAACTGGTATGTCGCCTCCACGAATGAAGCAACATAACTTGAACACGACATCCACTCTTATACGGTTGTAACATCTTTAAGCAAACTAACACTTTTATTGCAAGACATGGCTCAAAATAGGCTTAAGTGACGGTCAAATTTTCAGTCAATGATTTTATATTTATAGGTGGTCAAATATATGTAGGGGTTATTGAGAGAATATACATTACCTCCAATTTCATGAAAGATTTTCGTTAACGATAGAGACACTATTTTTGAAGTTCTTATGATAGGTATAATACAACTCGTGATATTAAACTAAAGCGACAATAGGTTGGAGTTATTATACAAAATTTAAATTGAACACATGTTTTTTTTTTTTTTAAATTAAACATATGGAAACAAAATAGTGATCTTTTTTTATATTGAGTAATTTTATTTTGTTTTTTATACCGTCAACTGTATTACTCACATTTCTTATCATATATTTACTGTATTGAATTTTGAATATGCATTAGTTTATTATTTATATGAAATATGTGCAAAATAATATCTTGACATACTAATTTATATTTTATATAAATTGAACATTTATATTTTACAGTTTAAACATATATAAATTCATATTTATATTTTGATCATGGTTTTTTATCCGTTGTCAAAAAAAACAAAAGATCATAGCTTTTTACCCATATATTTTGATCATGGTTTTTACCCGGGTGTTTTATTTATGGTTAAGTAGGAACGTAAAAATGCAAGATTATAAAGACAAATATTGTACATGCTTAATTAATGATGCATTAAATCAGTTATAGAATTTCATTTATAGGTAAGCTAAATTTGAAGAAGTATTCATATTCCCCCCTTCCAAAAATAAAAGAATAAGCATGATTTTTTAACAACTGATTTAGTTTTTGATAATAGAGAATATTTTTAAAGATTGTGTGCGTTCAAAAGGCAATAGTTTGTTAAGAATAGAAAATGTTTATGGAAAATATGCAAACACTTAACAATAACTCCAAATAAAATACAAATAAAAAACATAAACGGATTCTTTGCATTAAATTTGATAAACATATAGTGGTGCACGTAATATATATATATATATATATATATATGTGTATATATATATTGGTGAGGAAGAAAAGTTTGTTTAAAAGAACGTTTGTGTGCATAAAAAAAGATTTCAAACCATAATCATTACTTTTTTTGGAATATGCAGTGGAGAAAAAATTCTAGTGTGAACTTGAATTTAATATAGTTTGTGAAATTTACATTTCAAAATCAAGCCTTTAAACAAAAAAAATGGAACTGAAGATTAACGTGGTGAGACAAATATAACTTATGTTGTGTATGCATTAATGTTTATAGTAGGGTCTGGGACGGATCAGATATCCGGGATATTTTAAGATATCTGGATCCGGATCTTTATCCGGCGGATCCATGATTTTATTATTTTTATCCGGATTTGGGGTTCTCGGATATCCGGATGTCGGATATCCTTCTAAAAATTGTAATATCCGGCGGATATCCGGATCCGGATTTGGATTTTTTTATTTTTAAAAGTAATATTAATATATATATAAAATATTAACAATGATTTAAAAATAAAAAATGTATATAATGTTTTTAATTATTTCTAAGTCTAATATTACAAAATTTATATTAAATTTATATATACTATTATAAAAAATGAAAATATAATGAATAAAATTAGTTTTTATATTATAGATATAATATTATAAAATAATTATTAATAAAAATTACGGATCCAGATATCCGGACTAAAAAATCAAGATATCCAGATCCGGTTTTGTCCAACGTTTTACTATCCGGATCCGGATTCGGCCCCTCCGGATATCCAGATTTTCGGAGCGGATCCGGATCAGATCTCGGATAATAAATCCTAGGCCTAGTTTATAGTATTGATATGCAATATGTAAGTTAAAGATTTATACTGAATTTGCTGTGAAGTCAATTTAGGAAATGTTTTATTGCAATATCTGGTATAGTAGTCAATTTAGGAAATGTTTTTCAATTTAGTAGTTAACTAAGATTATAGATCATAAGTACTAGGTACATTATTGCAATATCTGGTAACTGGTTTCAACTTTGGAAAACAAATGAAGGTTTACGCTTATTTTTAACGTGGTTAGAGTAATGATTATGTATGCAACGAGATTATTTTAGATAATATAGTCATACAATGCGGACAGAACAAATATTATGTTGATATATATATAGCAGAGCATAGAAATACGCATATATTATGTTGGTAATTAACGAAACACATATTATAAGTTAGGTACCATGATAAAAGTCATATATGACTTAATGATATACATATATAATCAGTGGCGGATCTAGCAGAAAAGTTTACCGGGGGCAAACAGTTAATAATCATTAACAAAATTTGTATTAAATATTTTATAAATATATTTTCTATCAACTTATAAGTGTATTATACAAGATCCATTGTATGGAAAACTAAAACTGTTCTTATATAATTGAATTACAAAATAAAAATATCAGAAATTATAAATATAAAAAGTCACGTTTTTCATGATATGAAAAATACAAGTATATATATTCAGATCATATAATTTTTTTCCTAAATAGTGTTTTCTTTCTCAATCATGGACTAATAATTATATATGAAAAACTAAAATGAAAATAATATTTTTATTGTCATTGCATATATTATGATAAAGTAAAGAAAACTGACTATTATAACTTATTAAATAAATAGATATTTATTTGATGTTATAAAACTACTTATTTTTAAGCAACAAGTTGATTTTCTTAAGTTCAAAAAACAAAAACAAAAACAAAACAAACACAAATTGATTTTATTTATTATATAAAACGGAAACAATGGTTTAATGTTCGTAAATCAAATATGGAAACATAATAATTCTAATAGAAATATCATAAATGGCCTTGTAAAAGATGGAAATAATGGAGATTTTGAATTGAGCATTGAGAACAGATATTGTTACGGGGGCAGAAATTATTTTTTCAATGGGGGCAACTAAAATATATACTCATCATTTAAAGGAAAGTTTTAAATTTCATGGGGGACAACTGCCCCATACTTACCTTAAGTAGATCCGCCCCTGTATATAATACGTAGAATATTCTATTATAAAAACATATAAAATCTTTTATTATAATAGGTAGAATATACATATATAATATGTATTCTACAGTTATTCATATATAAAGTTATACACCAAACTTCTATTACATTTATGTACATATCATCATGTTTGTATATTCATATACGAAGGGGTTCATAGTATAAAGTAAAATACATATATAGTTTTAATGAACAATGGTATTACATGTAATTATTTCTAGGTAATAGAGGGTCTTTTTAAAAAATATGTGAAAAAGACTCTCATGATGACACCTAAATAATGACATTTTTGTTAATCATTCATACATGAGAGCAAACTTAATAAAAATTATTCTCAAATAATAAAAAAAGATGTTAATGAAAAGATCAGTAAAGATCAACAGATTTGAAGTTACAAAAAAAAAAAAAATCAACAGATCATAATCTTTGGTGGAGACTTTTACATATCAACTAGGTCAATTTCTGAGCTACGCGCGGATTATATTGTTATATATATTTTCTTTTAGTGTAATATAAATATACGATATCAATTGCTTATTTCCTTCTTAAAAAAATACAGAGTTTAAACTTGGAAATCAACAAAGATTTTATTGTCTCTGTTAAGTTTTTGGTGATATCTCTTTTGGCCTCATAGTTTTCATGTATGTTAGTTCAGTATCTACATAAATTTTCAGGAAGAAATTATTGTTGGATAGAATAGAGAGAAAACTAAATCATACATACATTCATATGAGGTGGTTAATACTTTTATTTGGAGAAGCAAAAAATCTAAATTTTTAATATTATTTTTATGTTAATGTATCATTTATATTTGAGTATATAGATTATACTACATATAGATGCATATAAATATTCAGCTAATATTATTTTTTTTTTTTTTTTTTTGTCATCTTCAGCTAATATTATTTATAAACTAAAATATATTGTTCTTTTGATGTGTAAACAAACTAATGTATTTTGTTTGAAATTTATTTTTAACTTTAAAAATCTAATTTGTTGGAGTTAGAAATTTATAAAATTAAACTTTAGTGATTAAATAAACAACAGTAACAAATCCATGACTGCGAGGAAAATATTATTCTTAGCAAAATAAACAAATTTTAACTGGATAAAAACTTACAAATTTATAGGTGTTCACAAACTTAAAATAAATTGTACATTCAAACTCGATATTTACTTTTCCGCATTTATGTTGTTGGTTCAGTAACAATATTTTTTTTTGTCGGTTACCCATGTATGCAAGATCATTGGTGGCTCACGTGCCGATTCTCCGAGGAGCATTTCCATCCGTATTTATTTATTTACCACATTTGGAGATTATCTAATTTATATTAACCAGGTTATGCAACGTATCTTAATCACATGTGTGTCTCACAATTTTTGGCTTTTGTGTCTTTTTCCGGGTTTTGATTGGTAAAGATTATTATTCCATGCATCTACATAATTTTATAATATTGCACGCTTGAGTTTGAGATGATAAATTTGATTAATTCTTAAAATGAGAGGAAACATAGAAGATGTACATGGATGAATGAGAACTGAAAAAAAAAACAAAAAAAATAAGCATCATGTTTGCCTAATATGGTTAATCCTTATATATAATGGGTAAACATAAAATGGCCAAGAGAGTGATGTTCAGTGTAAAGCTACAAAACGCTCCATTAAATACTAAAGTGTAAACGATTACCATTGGGTTCTAAGCTCTTTAACAGCTCGTTTTGCCTAATCCACAAATACAAAAAGCAGAAAAGCATAACTCTTGCTCTTCTTTGTCCGTGGATTCTTCATAATCCTAAATCCAGTCACTTGCCCAGGAACTAAATACTTTCTTTAAATCCTCCTCCGTAGTACCTTTGTCTAAGCTTCCAACAAATATTTCAAAATCTTTACGCTTACGTCTATCATGGAGAACATCATGATGCTCTTCTTACACATCAACAGCTTCTCCAAACTTGACTTCTTGATAAGCATGCACCTCATCACCTTCACTCTCAAGATCAGACCATCTCCAATCTCGTCGGCAAACTCACCTGCATTTTTCTCTGCCTCAGTTTCCTCCTCCAGTTCTCTGATTTACCAACTCATGATCCTCTTGTCTTAATTATCTCTCTTCAAACTCCTCCCAACCATATTCATCAGCATCATACTCTGATTCATTTGTCATCTAAATCCAACTTTTCATCTCTTCCAAAATCATCCGGACAATCCTTTACCTCAGTCTCTTCAGCGAGTAAAACATATAGAAAATTCAAGGTAGCGTAAAGTTAGTTCAGAGAAAAAAAAAACACCATAAGATATATTTATCTTCCAAAGAAGTAACAAGAGTTAGCCCTAAAAACTAAAACAACCATCCCAGGCAAATCTAAACTTAACCATCTCAGTCAAATATAAACATTTTATGGTCAGATATTGTGTAAGGAATAAGTCTCAAACTTTTACCAAAACAGAACTTAGATCCGTCAAATCAATGAAGGAATACGGTTACTGATCTATTATAGACTGATCAGTTGCATTCTCAACATATCTTTATTCACTCCCATAATCCTGGGTCCCTTCAACATCGAACCAATGTTCACCATCAATGTATCTCCTTCGACTATTTTCGACACTCAGATTTGCTTCTTTATCTCCTTTGTTATCAGTCCAATCAGACGCATGAGAAGCTTGAATGTACAGCAGCAGCGTATACTGCGTTTCTTTGATAAGCCTTCTCATCTCCGAGATAAAAAAATTTTGATGCTTTACCTTAAATAATTAACAAAGCATATCAAATTTTAACTTTGTATTAAAAGAAAAATCAAAAAGTATATAAGCTCCCATGAAAGTTTGGATGCTACTTACTTCTGATGAAAGATGGTAATCAGATTGGACTAAAGAGTCTACAAAAGGATGAGTGTCGAGAAATTGATATGGAATCTTGAATCTTGTTTGAAACATCCTTTTCAACCTTTTCGTTTGAGACTCCTCACGGAAAAGAAACACATGAATGGTAATCTGATTGGACCATCTCTTTGCAGCCCTAAAGCAGATGCTTTCTAAAGGCTATTGAGATTAGTTGTCATAAACCATACTTTTGGCATCAAAGAATAACTCTGGAACTAAAGCTTTCTGGCCGCTTCATGTAAGCACAAAAAGCAAAGTAAATGAAATATTAGAATGAATATATACAAACCTTAGCCTCCCAATCTCTTATCAAACAGCTGCTAAGGCAAATCTCTCTTTACCATCAAGTGATGTTAGCTTCTATAAAAGAGCACAAAGAATGTTATATTATCAATCTCTTATCAAACAGCTGCTAAGGCAAATCTCTCTTTACCATCAAGTGATGTTAGCTTCTATAAAAGAGCACAAAGAATGTTATATTATATATATCTTACACCTAAAATATTTTCTCAAAAAAAGTGAGGCAGTAAAAATGCTTGGAATCCACACGAAGAGAATTCATTTAACCTTGTATATCAACAACAGTCATACCTTCTACATCCTATACAACAAAAAGAATACAAAGATAATAAAAACACATAAAGTGATACTATGTAAAAGTTGTACCTGCTCAGAAACCATGGTGCTAAGCTGTGCATCATTCGCCTAAGGAGAATAGCAAAAAAAAACACCACTTAGGTTGTTACATTTCCGGCAGAATTCATAGTAAATGATCATGTTAGCATACCTGTTGACGTGCCATGCAATCGGCCTTGATTGAAGAAATATATTGCAAAAGTTCGGGAAGGGCAAGAGCTTCGCCACCTCCGGTAAAACCGCCCATTTCGCTTGCACACGAAGATCTTCTACCATCATCTTTTGCTAGATCACCTTATTTGATAACTCTGATCTTAAATTGTAGACCGTCTCTGCAAAAACAGAAAACATTGATTAGAGGCGTTAGGTTTAGACTACCTTTTCATCAAACATGAGGAGTACGATTCCCATGATTTTGCGATCTTTCTAGAGCCATAGAAACCGTCCGACAACGTTTTAGGAGGTCCGGCGGAGATGCAGATTGAATTGTTAGAGTAATTTCGTTTGAGGATGTATTGCTGCCGCTTAAGGTTCTAACGGAAATCACTGCAGAAAGGAGCTAGAAGCCTAACTTTAGAAGTGGAAGGGGAAGTTCATTCTAGAATTTATAATATCTGGAACCAGTTTCTGATTTGTGGCAGCTGAAGAATTGGTGTTTTCATGGCCGAAACTGAAAACAATTAAATTGACAGCTGGAATCCAAAAGGTAGACGTCACAATTTATGGAACATATAACATTAAAAAAAGTTACGTGAAAGTAGACGATGAGTCAAAACATTTATTTTGGTTAATACCGTAAATTTTAATATTTGTATAAAGGTAAAATGACATCGAAGTTTAAAATAGTTTGATTGGTTGATTTTTTGAGCTGAGGTGTCATGCTTTTCTGTTGAGTATATCTCGCTTTTAATATTGTTAGAAGAATTCAAAAGGTAGACATCACAATTTATGAAACATATAGCATTAAAAAAGTTACGTGAAAGTAGACGATGAGTCGAAACATTTATTTTGGTTAATACCGTAAATTTTAATTTTTGTATAAAGATAAAATGACATGGAAGTTTAAAATAGTTTGATTGGTTGATTTTTTGAGCTGAGGTGGCATACTTCTCCGTTGAGTATATCTCCATTTTAGTATCGTTAGATTAAATATGCATTGAACGTAATGGTAACATATAGAAAGGTGAAATCATACGGAAATATTAATATTAATGTAATGTGTCATAGAATTACCAATGGCAATTTCTGTAATTATTCTAATAAGTAAAGTTGGATTTATTATTTTGGCTGAAGAGGATTATGGTTTTGACACATCATCATAATTGTATAATTGTAAATAATACACAAATTTAAGGTTATTCTCTAAAAATGTTTTCCTTTTAATATATAAGGGATGAAATTATATCATAAGTGTAGAACAAGAACAAAAAGCTAGCTAGCTAAAGATAAGAACTCGTATTTCTAACAAATATACAATGTTTATTATGTTCTTTTCCTGAAAGCTTTCTCACCACATCTCTGATATATCATACCATTATCGTGTCTTTTTGACAAAAGTGTAGATTAATTTATATATACGACCGATTACATGCCCGATCTCCTGTAAAAGCTCAAGAAAGCCTAATGGAATGATGGAATCCTTGGATCTAATCCCGATAAATATCATAAAGTTCTTTAAAATTGTGTGACTGTGTTTGAACCAAGGCCTCCCCCTAAGTTATCATCAAAGTTTGAAATCCCACTAACACAAAATACATTGATTCATGGAATGTCACGAGTGTTTGTATTCACCTTTGTATATGGAGTTTGATTATTTCCTATAAATATTTGTTTATTTTTAGTTTGTATAAAGTCATAAACCCTACAAATTGTAAGGTCGTGAATAAATGAAAAAGAAGAGTCATCAAGATGTCTTACTATATATACTGATTGATCTATAAATGTTTCGTGACATAAGAAAGAGATCCCTGTGGAAAGAATTATGCTGTTGCTCATCTAAATTCTTTTAATAAAACATGGAAAATCCGAAGAAGGGAAAATTCAACTTTGTGGGAAAAAAAACAAGACCGCTGATTATTATAAGTGTGTGGTGATGTTCTTTTGAGAATATATTTCAACAACTTGATCCTTACTTAATAACATGTAAGTGTGTCAAATATAGTTCTTAACAAACATGTGGTTATGTGAGATGCAAAAATCTGTATGACGATTCTCTACTACTACGGAGGTAATATTTCTTGTCAAGTCGCAACATTTTAGAAGTTAAATATTTCTTATGACTTTAATACATTATCACTAATTAAAATAATTGAAAGTGCAAATAAAAAAGTGAGGAAGATGAAAAGGAAGGACCCCGCATTTATTCTGCTTTGGTGGGCTATTTCTTGTCCACAAAATC
Organism: Brassica napus; assembly: GCF_020379485.1. Taxonomy (NCBI): domain Eukaryota; kingdom Viridiplantae; phylum Streptophyta; class Magnoliopsida; order Brassicales; family Brassicaceae; genus Brassica; species Brassica napus. The sequence goes on from NC_063449.1 coordinate 5,426,992, forward strand.
TCAATACAGTACATAAACACTACCTCCAAACCTCTTAAAGCTTAATCAGTATGAAATCTCTGTATTAAAAGTTAAAACACAACATTCCCTTGGATCCAACATTTTTTATATAAAATTTTAAACTAAATAGATCTTATTATTATAAAGTAATTAAAGAAACTATATTATAATATTATCTATATTTCCAAGCAACACAATATATAATCATGTGTCCAAATAATACAAAATATTATGTCTTATCTTTTTAATAACTTGTTATCAATTTTCTTTCAAATTATCTAATAAATCAAATAATTGACTAAAATGTTCAAAAAATTTATGAAAAATTGGAAATTTATTTTTGCATGTTTAGATGCTACAAAATAATTTTAATCAATATCAAACCAATTAAATTAATGTATTATTTGATTTGTATTTTTATAAATAAAAATACATTTATTTAAATTAAATAACTTTCATATTAAATTAAATATTATATAAAGAAAATCAATAAATTGACTTCAAATATATTTTATAATTTAAAATTCATCAAAATATATCATACAATTAATCAAATAAATTATATTAATCTATACTATATAAAAGTTGAGGCTATAAGCCATCGAGAGCGTCCACATAGGATTTAAACGACCAATCGTAGTATGACAAATTATTATTTAAGTTTACTATTTTTTAAAAATGTTAATATTACCAAAAAATGTTTATTTCAAACTAAAGTATAAATCAATATCGAATAAGGTAAATTTACAAAAATATAAATACTATATTAAGTTAACATAATGTTTAATATTTTTCGAAAATTAAAAAATAAATAACGAAAATAATAATTAATTTAAAAATACAAGACTTTCAAACAAGTATAACTATATAAATCTAAATTTAAACTCATGATTTTCAAATTTTAGGTTATATACTATTGAAAATATTCAAACTAACATATACTATATATAAGTTGATATTATAAATCATTGAGAATGTTCACATATTATTTTAAAGCACCAAAAATATACCAAATCGTTTTTCAATTTGGTATTTCTAAAAATGTTAATATTACGAAATTTTTTATTTCAAAATAAAATATAAATAATTATCAAATAAGTTAAACTTACAAAGTTAAAAACATCATGTACAAATCTATACTATATAAAATAAAGTTTCGAAAATTAACATAAAAATAACAAACAAATATAATAGTTAATTTAAAAATGCAATACTTTCAAACAATTATAACTATATAAATCTAAAACACATGATTTAAAAAACAGAAATAACTGAAAATATTCACAAATAACATATATTATATATAATTTGATGCCGTAAATTATTGAGAATGTCCATATATTATCTTGAAGCACCAAGAAAAATATGTTAATCACCATTTTATATATTACTTATAGAACTTTCAAAAATTGTTTCTTTTATAATCAATGTAAAATTTAGAAAAAGCCAAAATCATTAAAAGAATCATATTGATATATAAACTAAATATTTGGAAGAATAACATAAATTTTACGTACAAAATATAATATTAAAAAATAAAAGAATTTGAAATAATAAAGAAAATATGAATATAAAGCACATATGATTTTAAAATTGAGGCTATATGTTATTTAAAGTGGTCACATAGAAGCTAAAATTATTATTAATAATATGTATTCTCAAAATGTTAATTTAATATTTTTAAATATAAAATTTCAGATATTTTATTTCTCTCAAAATAAAATTAAATAAGTTTAAATTTTTTTGCCAGAAATAATTAACTTTATTTTTAAACTAAATATTTGAAAATTAAAAATAAAATTTTATCGAACAAAAATAACATTTTAAAAAAGAAATCAACATAAAAAAATGTTCTAATAATCATGTATGTGAAAGTAAAATACAAAATTACAAAAATGATAAATTAACTAAAGTATTAATTATCTTAAAAATTAGATTGGTATTTATACTAAATTCTTGAAAACTTAACATAAAAATAGTTTAACAAGAAAAAAACAAATTATGTCCACAGCCAATATTACGATAAGGGCTATATACTATTAAAAATATTCATATATAAATAAAAATACGAAAAATATTCCAAATCAGTATCATTGTTTAATATTTTTATAAATCTTAATATTTCGAAAGTAAATCTATAAATTAATTTCAAAATATGAACTAAAATTAACTAACTTGATATATATGCTAACTATCTTAAAACATAACACTAAAAGTTATTTAAAAAATTCATAAAGTATGTCAAAACATAAAATAGCATATACATAAAAAATAAAATATATAATTAATATTAAAATAATTAACCTAATCAAATAAGTAAAAAATAAAATTTTAGTATTTTTATATTGGTGTTGGCTATAAAATCATCTAATTTTATAATAGATTATAAAAGGTTCTTAAAAACATTGGTCAATTTTCGTTTCTTTCTTACCGGGCCAATTCAGTTTTGGCTTATAATAAGCTTACAAAGTTCTATTAAAAATAAAATGTGGTAAGAATAATCCACAATTAATACACATATTGTTGATTAAAAAGTTTGTTTATATGCTTTTGAATTGCCTTTTATCAATTAAATAAATTAACATAGTTATTTACTCATCAACAATTAGATTTTAATAAATTTTGAGACAATTGTTTTTAAAAAGTCATAATCCAAATATTCATTTAACTAACCAAACATGTTTTTATGAAACATACCTAAATTTTTTTATTATCTAAAATATTTTTTTTTTAAATTAGGTCACTAATAATAATAAATCGAAGTACATGGTAACCTTTTTCCGAGAAAAATAACTTCTCAATCGGGGAAAACATTTTGTGAACCGCTAAAACATCATAATCCCACCACTAATTTATATTGTAACTATATCAAGTAGGAGATATATTTAATTTTTTAGATTTTTATTTTTTTATTTTAATAAATAAAATATTACTTAATATTAGCATAAATTATATATATATATATATATTCTCCTTTTCTTATATCTAACAAACAGATAGTTACTATTATTTAAATTTCATCAAAATATTTATTATGATTTAAACCTAAATATACATATAAAACTATTAGATATGCATTTAAAAGAATTAAATAAGAGTATTTTAAATACAAATATGCATAAAATAAGTATATAATAATACATTCATTCTAAAAATTTGGTAAATACATAAAAGTTAGATATATTGCATAAGGATTAATCTTTTATGTCATTCAAATAGAAATACACATAAAATTATAATAAAATATTTATAACAGTGTTGTATTAGTTAATAAGCATGGAACAATATATATGACGCTTTTAAGTATTTTATTAAGAAACAATATACACATGTTTATAAATACATTTATACATTTACGTATACAAACAAACTGATATCTAAATATTAGGTATTTAAATGGTAAAATTGTATAAAAACTTAACTATGAAGAATAATAAAGCACACTTTAAATAAATTTCATAGAAAAATGTATATAAAACAATTTTCTATTATATTATCTTAATATTATTAAAAATAAAACTAATTATTAATAAAGTATTCATAGTAGTGTATAGCATAGTATAGTAGTGTATATGTACTGAGAAATCTATGTGATATTAAAATTATGTACTTATAAGAAACTATAAATACTTTAGTAACAGTAATTTTACTTTTATAATACAAACAAATAAATAGCTAAGTTCAAAAATAACAAATTTATAAAAACAATGTAAATAGGAAATCAAATAATATTTTAATAATATTAATAAAAATATTTTTTACGAAATTCATTTTTTTCTTAAAAAATATTGCAAAATTAAATTAAATTAATAAAGCAGATTCGCGCGTAGCGCGAATAAAAAATCTAGTATTATTAAAAATTCACAAAAAGAGTTGAGATAACTAAAAATTAAATTATATTTAAGTTACAAAATTATAAGGACTAAACTGAAATGTAAATAGTATTTTGAGATTTTGAGGGTCTATTGAGTAAAAAACCTCAAAATTTAACTAAAATATTCAAATAATTTATGAAAAAAATAAAAAATAAGTATAACTTATTGTTGAAGGTTTAGATACTACAAGATAATTTCAATCAATATCAAATCAATTAAACTAATGGATTACATTATTTATATTTTCATAAATAAAAAATTACATCTCTCTTATTGATACATAAACATTCTCTAGGACCCAACCTTTTCTAGGATTTTAAATTATATAGACCCTTATATTATAAAGTAATTATGAAAACTATATTATACTATTATCTATGTTTCCAAACAAGAAAATAATTAATCTTGTGTTTAAACAGTATAAAACATTATGTCTCTTCTTTTTAATAACTTTTTATCAATTTTCTTTCAAATTATTTGATAAATCAAATAACTGACTAAAATATTCAAAACATTTATGAAAAAAAATAAGTATAACTTATTTTTGCAGGCTTAGATACTGCAAAATAGTTTCAATAAATATTAAATCAATTAAACTTATGGACTATTTTATTTATATTTTCATAAACAAAATAATACACTCATTTAAAAAACTTCCATGTTAAATTAAATATTGTATATAAATAAAAATTAGTAAGTTTACATCAAATACATTTTATAATTATCTTTTTTCAAAATATATCATACAATTAATCAAATAAATTACAGATATTTTATTAAAAATTCATAACAAAAAAGTTGAAATAACTAAAAATAAATTAACTAATATCTTATACATATATTATTATCTGAAGATACATTGAAAATAACTACATTATACAATAAATATAATAAAAATAGTAATGAAAATGTTCAGAATATATATTATCTGAAGATAAATGCTTAACACTAATTATAAACAACAAATTTAAACATATTATAATATGCACTAAATTATTAGCAAGACAAACTATACAAAACAATTATAATAATGTTAATTAAGCTACATGAAATAAATATTATGCAACTAAAATCTCTTTTTACACTAAACAACATTAAATTAGTTAAAAAATATTAAATTAATGTATAAAATGTGTTTAATCAGTTTAAAATAAAACATGCGCTATTGCCCGGATCATGATATATTATTTTTTACAATTGAAAAAGTATGCATAGTTTCATATAGTAATCAAAATGTGGTGTGTTACAAAATAAAATTTATTCAGTATAATTTATAATAGTAACAACTCTAAATAAATAAAAATAGTACGAACTCTATAAATTAATAATAATACGGTTATATAATTATTAATTTATAAAGTGATAATTGATTTTTTTTAAACAACACAATCATCATAAAATGTAATTTAACTAATAAAATTTCAAAATCAAAATGGTTGAAACAATTAAAATAAGTAAATTTTATGAAAAAACTAAAATAGGTACTCTGAAACAATTGTTATCCTATAATGTCATTTAATTTGAAGAAATTAAAGAATTATTAACTATTATTTGATGATTCTAATGAAATTAGACTATTATCGATATTAATTTTATAAAAATTCTGCAATATATTTTTGAATACTTTTTTCCTGTACAACGTGTGTCAATATATTAATGCATCTAGCACAATTTCCTTTAATTATTGAGTTTTCATATAGTTCATTTAACTTGGCAAAATGTGTATATGGAAATTTAGTCAAAAATTATGTATATTCATGAAAATAGAGATAAACTACCATTGGCAAAATTTAGCTCAAGGATTCTTTTTTTTTTTGGAATATGCAATTTTTTTTTATGTAATCTCTCTCTTTCTCTCTTCTTCCAGATACTATCCACCAATTTTTGCCTTTTTTTTTTCTGGTGTCGGTTTTTTCACCAGTCGCTGCAAGAGAGTTTTTTTTTCTCCTTTTTGTTCAGACCATGTGCTGCATTTCTAGATTCGATTCGGGTGTTTTCTGGCTTAGTGTTCAGGTTTCTGGTGATGGAGGGTGCACGATAGTCTTCGGTAACTTTCACAGTTTAAGGCTTCGTGTTTTAGCTCTATGAGGACAGATTTGAGTCATGATTCCTTAAGCCTCATACATTTTATTCTCCTAGATTTGCATCGATGTTGGGTTCTTTCGATCTTCCGGCGAGGTGAATCCCGATCTCTGAAGGGAAAGTTTGACGTTGCGACGCGTTTTACCTCTACATCTGATTCACGGAGACTCTCACCTCTGTTTGATGTCTGCTTTAGGATGAAATGGATGGAGATAAAATTAGGGTTCTCTGGTGAAAGCGAAGACGAGTCGGCTGTTGGGTGAGGTTTCGGCTTATCTACTTACTGGCTTCTAACTTGAGAAGCCAGTAAATTCTGATAGTCTTCTCTACGTGCCTTGCTCACTCTATTCTCTTTTCAAGTTTCTAAATTATATCTCTTTTGTTATTTTAATATTTTCACCTTGCTATAAATATGTGTATTACTCCTTTGTTGTAAATTGAGTTTACTATTGAAACAATAATAAAAAAGATCAGTTCCTTTGTTTATATTATATTTATATCCTTTGTTTCTCACTTCTATTTAATTATTCACAACACGTTATCAGTACGAATTCTGGCCAACTGAGGTTTATCAATCCGAAAATTCTTAAACCAGCCGAGTAATGTTTAAATTTATGTATTTCAATATATTTAATTTATTTAAATTTTATTATTATTTTTTCGGAGTGAGAGGCTAGGCTTTATCCATCTATTTATCGGGATGATAGGCACTGTCTTTCCCGACTGATCGTTATGGTAGGCTATGCCTTCACGATCAGAGAACACGTGGTAGGCTTTGCCTCCGTGAATAAAAAGAAAAGGTAAAAAATGGTAGGCTAAGTCTCCTCGGACCTTGAAATAAGTAAAAGTCAAAATGGTAGACCATGTCTCCTCGGACTTTGAAAAATGATCAATATGGTAGTCTAAGACTCTTCGGATCATGTGGTAGGCTAATCTCCAATTTTATTTATTTCTCTTTAAATTTCTGCAATTTAATTTATGCATTTATTTTATGCTTTTAATTTATGCATTTAAATTTCCGTCTTTATATATTATTATTCTATGGATACGGTTATCATGTCAAATTTGACAAAGCTCAAAATATATGCCCTTGATATTACGAGAAATAATTATAAGACTTGGGCAGTGGATGCAAAGATGTACATGAGAGAGCTTTGAGAAATCATCGATAAGTTGAAAACTATATCGGATGACAAAAAAATAAAGCCATGATATTTTACATCACTTTGATGATGGTTTATAAGATGAGGTGTATCAAGAGAAAAGATCTAGAAGATCTTTGATAATTAAATCGTTGAAAAAAGGATCGGAGTTGATGTAAATCCTCCGTGAAAACTGAAAAAAAAAATGAAATCATGATACTAAACCATCAAGTCGGTCCTACTAGAAAAGGACGAGGGTGTAGATGCGGTTGAAACCGCTATCATGGTCGTGGAAGAGGACGAGAATGAAGATTCCGTCCCTGTCACAATAATGGAAACTTCCACGAAAAATGAAAGTGGTCGGGTGATAAAAGGCAAACAGAAAAGGTTTGCTATAGATACGACCAGAAATAAAATTGGGTACATAGTTGTCGTACGCCAAATATTTAGCCGATCTCTATCGAGAATCAAAAAGAAAAAGAAAAAGGAAGTGAAATAAACTTCATCTCTTATGAGCCCGGACCATCTTTTCATAGCTTGAATACTCATCTTGATGATTCAGATTTTCTGGTTGGTCCAGAAAATGAAAATAAAATATCGATGTGATATGAGAATTATCTTCCTGAATAAGATTTTGAGATTCAGGATGGAGGTAGATATACCTGGCAGATATTTGGTCATCGTACATGACTACTAAAGGTAGCAAATATTTATCCTCTCAAAATAAATAAGTATAGTATCTAGTAATATAAAAATTATTATTGGCTCTAGAGGAGCTTATGATGAAAAGACATGCATAAAAAAAGGATGGCAAAAATATAAATGAGTGGTAAACCTGAAGTTTACTGATATATAGCCATCTCCAATAATGTTATCGACATAATTGTGAAATGTTGAAAAACCATAAGTTTTTCACATATAGCATGTCAAAAAAAAAAAAATGAAACCATCATGGCTGAAGAATCATCAAACAAGTTCATTATATATGATTTCTTTAAGCAGACCCCAAATTAAGATCTCACTCTAAAGGATTTGAAACATAATGCATCCCAAATGGAAAAATTGAATATGTTATTGGTTCTAGAGTGGGATTCAGTACGAGATTTTAGACATGGAATGTCATCATCTCGAGGGGGAGAATTAAAGAATCCTAGTGAGTGGAACATTAAGAAATTATGTTCGCACTTGAAAAAGAACTTGATAAAGTAAATTCAATTAAGATGATTCCCATGATCGGGTGTAATGCAGTTGTGCATGTAATAAAGACATATACAATCCAGAGATATAAAGTATATGGATAATTAGAAATATGCTCGCAAGTTTGCTAGAAGAATATGATAAGCTGATGGAATGAGATATGTGAAATGAATTAAAATGAAAAGTAGAATAATCCATTTACAAAATGCCTGCCAGACATTTTGATGAAATAATGAAATCTCATATTTCAGCTGAAAATGCTCCAATAAGAAAATAGTATCCTAAAAAGACGATATATGAGTCTATAGCACGCTAGAGACGTGATAGACCACTTTGGTTCCAAAGAGTCCTCGAAAAAGAGCAAAAATATAACTAGATGATGAATCTCATGATGAGACCGTTGATATGGTTAATATAATAGTCAGGTACCTGGGTAAATCATTGATGATGATAAAGAGATCTTGATTAACCATATCAGTATGAGTAAAAAGATGGAACCAAAGAGAAAATAGATTGTCGACAATATTGAAAAAGCGCTATATAAATGAGGATTATGAATCTACCTCTATATATGAGGGTAAAGTGAATTGATTGGCCATCAATTCGATATAAAGCTCGTTAGAAAAATAAGAGATTTTTGGACCAAAAGTCAAAGGTATATATTTTTCCAGAGAGAATGAAATGAAAGATGACCTTGAGGTATGAAAAAACGGCTTGTTCTGAGGTCACTGGAGAAAATTTAAAATATATGCAGTATATTGATATGTCTGGCAGGACACAAAATATTTGAGTTGCATCTAGTTATTTAGTAGTCCCTGGAGAGTTAAAGATGCTTTCGGGAATGTATAAAACTCTGGAAGAGTTAGAACAAGCCATATATAAGGTATCTTGAACCAGTAACTGGTGATATATTTACGGCACGGTTTGTCGATTGCCATTTTAATGAGAATGAATTTCTAGTGTTAGGGGGAGTAATTTGAGAAATTCCTAAAAAGATTACATAGTGTACACAGTCGTTACACTTTGGTCCCCCTACAAATCAAAGAGAGCTGGAAATTCAGGAAATTATGCATTTGCATAATTTGGCAAACCAGTTACCAAATGTATTCACAGATACGACATGATATACCCGCTGAAAATGTTCCATCAAGAGTTGATGTTCCTAAAGAACAAACTGATGGTAACAAAATGAATGAACCTAGGGTTCAGTTAAAGAGGGGGAGACTAGTGGGTTCTAAAGATAAAAATCCCCGAAAAAAAAAATTGTTGAGCAAAGCAGAAATGTTCAGAAAGAACCTGATATTGAAAGATGTCTGAAAGAAGACATAAGTGGAAAGGTTCCAGAAGAATCTGATACTGAAAAATATCTGAAAGAAGACATAAGTGGAAAGGTTCAAAGAAAACCTGATACTGAAAAATGTCTGAAAGAAGGAATAGATGAAAATGTTCAAGAATAACCAAATAAAGATATGGATCCAGATGACGAGAATGGAACAAAAAAGTATGAGATTTCCATCAACTATGCCCTTGATGAAAATTAATAGATAAAAGATGTTGATGGAATGTTCTCCTTTTCTGTGTCAAAAAGATCGATCATGAAAATGATCCCGATCCAAGGTCCATTTTGGAATGTTAAAAAGACATGATTGGGAGGAGTGGCAGAAGGCCATTCAAACTGAATAACTCTTCCCTAATAAAATAAATGTCTTGGGACCTATAGTCATAACGCCTGAGAATACAAATTCAGTTGGGTATAAGTGGGTATTCGTGAGAAAAATAAGACGATATAAAGCCTGATTAGTTGCCCAAGGTTTTTCTCAGAGACCGGGAATTGATTTTGAGGAAACGTATTCCCCGATAATGGATGCAATTATGTTTAGATTTTTGATGAGCCTAACGGCGTCTAAAAATCTTGAAATGCATCTCATGGACGTTGTGACTGCATATTTGTACGGATCGTCGGATAATGATATATATATATATATGAAACTCCCTGAGGGATTGAAAATGCTAGGGGCATTGAAAGAAAAATCCAGGGAGATTTGTTCGGTCAAGTTACAGCGATCACTTTACGGATTAAAGCAATCCGGACGCATGTGGTACAATCGCTTAAGTGAATATCTTTTGAGTAAAGGATATGTGAATAATGCGATATGTCCATGCGTTTTTATAAAGAAATCGTCATCTGGCTTTGTGATCATTGTTGTATATGTAGATGACCTGAACGTAATTGGAACTCAAAAGGAGGTTGATGATGCTCGAACTCATATGAAAGAGGTGTTCGAAATGAAAGATCTCGGCAAGACAAAGTTTTGTCTTGAGCTCTAGATAGAACATCTCCGAGAAGGAATATTTGTGCATCAATCAAATTATACAAAAAGGTTATTGAAACGCTTTTATATGGATAAAGCGACTCCTTTGAGTACTCCAATGATTGGTAGAAGTCTCGATGTTGAGAGAGATCCTTTTAGGCCCTGCGAAGATAGCGAAAAGATATTAGGTCCTAAAGTACCTTATATGAGTGCTACCGATAGGCTTTTGTATCTTGCAAACTGTACCAGGCCTGATATTGCCTTTGCTACTAACCTCCTGGCAAGATATAGTTATGCTCCTACTCGCAGGCACTGGAACAGAATAAAGCATGTATTATGTTACCTCCAAGGTACAGTTGATTTAAGGTTAATGTATTTTAGAAAACCCGAGTTTGGTATGGTTGGTTTTGCAGATGCATGATACTTATCAGATCCTCATAAGCCTCGATCGCAAACCGGCTATGTTTTTATAATTGGTGGAACCGCGATCTCTTGTCGGTCTCAGAAACAAACTCTGGTTGCAACATCTTCGAATCATGCAGAAACTATTGCACTTCACGAAGCATGTCGAGAGTGTGTGTGTCTTTGGTCAATGAGTCACCACATACAAGTATCAAGCGGAATACTTAAAAAGAAAGAGCCGACGAAAATATTTGAAGACAATTCGGCTTGTGTCGCTCAACTCAAAGAAGGCTACATCAAAAGCGACAGAACAAAGCATATCCCTCCGAGATTTTTCTGTTACATACGGCAGCTCGAGAAAAATGAAGAGGTGGACATTGAGTATGTACGGTCATGCGACAATCCAGCTGATTTGTTTACAAAACCTCTTCCAACTACAACATTCCGAAAACACGTATATGGTATCGGAATGTGGCATTTGCGTGACCTGTGACAAGAAATCTATATCTACTATTTTCAGGAGGAGATTACGGCAATGAACTCTTTTTCTCTTATCATGGTTTTTGTCCCAATGGATTTTTCCATGACTAGATTTTTAACGAGGCATTATGTAATGAAAGATGGAGAATCAAGGAGGAATGTTGAAGATAAACATGCAATAAAATAATGATTTTCCAGATTTTTTTTGACCGATTGAAATGACCGCCTTTTGTTATTTTAATATTTTCACCTTGCTATAAATATGTGTATTACCCCTTTGTTATAAGTTGAGTTTACGATTGAAACAATAATCAAAAAGATCAGTTCCTTTATTTGTATTATATTTATATTCTTTGTTTCTCAATTCTATTTAATTATTCACAACATGTTTCAGATAAAAACGAAAGAGAAAGAAAACAAATAAACAAACAGAACCATTTATATGCAGACATTTAGATGTTTAAGAATATGACTGATTCTGAACTAAAACATACGAAACACAAGTTTTAGTAAAAATCAATATTTACCTATTTCTTATATCTCAATGAAATTAGAGACAATCCGATGTAAAGAACCAAATTAAGATATTAGTCCAGAAAAAAAAAAGAACTTTAAAAGAAAAATATTCAAGAAAATTTGGTGTATAAAAAATAACAAATTCAAATCTATTTCTTTAAGTATAAATAAATCAAATAATCGAAGGATTAGAATTTTTTAATAAAAAGTACCTGGAGTTTTATCGATTTCCACTTAAATATCTCAATAGAAAAACTATTAGTTATTTTGTTTTATAGTAAAGTGGATTATTAAGCAACACAACACATACACATGGAAAGAACAAAGAAACATAACTGCTAAAGCAAAAAAGACTGCTTTACAACACTACATATTATAGGCAAAGCATTAAAATTGTGAAGAAGATACAACGAAATCCTCCCCCTCCTGATAAAAAAGTATAGTGGAAAATAAAATAAATCAAGCTTATCAAGAATCAACACAAGGCCAACATAATAAAAACAAAATATTTTAATTAAAGTGAGACCAAATGAAATGATTTCAGAATTCAACGTTGGAAAAGTGATAGTCCCTACACAAGCATCTTGTGGTTGGAGGAGCTATGGCCCAAGGGTAAAATTAGCACTCAAACAAAGTCCAAATCCTCTCAAATCTCACTTGAAAAAAAGAAGATAATGCCACTTTCTTAAGCAAATCTTACTCCCCACTCACTCAATCAGTAATCATCTCAAGCTATTTATAAGACCACTTTGAATTCTCCAGAAACAGTAAGAAGCAAAAACCAAACAAAACAAAGAGACAAGACTTTGATTCAAAGCTTTTTTAGGAGTGTAAGAACATGTCGTCAAATGAATTATATTCTTCAGCTCAAGCCTTCCAAGAACAAGTCAGTGGCGGTTTTGTCTCTAGAAAACTGCTTCTGCACAACCCATTTGACCACAACACTCAACAAGCCTTCGTGGTCGCACCATCTTCCCTAATCACACATGAAAACAACCTCAACGGGAATGTCTTGATGCTTCTCTCAGTCCTTATCTGTGGAATCATCTGTTGCCTTGGTTTACATTACATCATTCGTTGCGCATTCAGAGGTACTTCAAGTTTCATGATCTCTGAGCCTATCTCCAGTCATTCAACACGACATGGGTCACCAAACAAAGGAATCAAGAAGAAAGCTCTTAAGATGTTCCCGGTCGTGAGTTACTCACCTGGGATGAACCTGCCGGGGATCGGTGAAGAATGCATCATCTGTTTGTCAGATTTTGTTTCCGGTGAGAAGCTCAGGCTGCTACCTAAGTGCAACCACGGATTCCATGTTCATTGCATTGACAAGTGGCTTCAACAACATCTGACTTGTCCAAGCTGCAGACACTGTCTTGTTGAGACATGCCAAAAGATCTTAGGTGACTTCAGTCAAGCTGATCAAGTGATAGCAGCATATACAGAGAGCACAATTGTCAGGATAGCTCCTCTACAACCTGAAGGAAGAGTAAACACTTTAAGAGAGAGCAGCTAAATGGTCAGAAATCTATGCTCATGTTGAGAATATATTCTCAAGTTAGATATAAGTTTGTAAATCTGAGCAAAATTCATGTCTATAGCCATAGAAGAGGTCCAAAAAAAAAAAAAAAAACAGGATAGTTCAATTTTTTTGTCTTTCTTTATTTTGCCTGTAACACAAAGTGTATACAGCGAGAATATATTTATATTTATCACTTTCAGTAGTATCTCACTGAGATCATCAAACTTCTCTTTGTGAAAGTATGTTTTCGCGGGGAAATGATAATTATTAATGCTTATCCATAAAACAATAAGAATCCTCTATAAAACTGATAAATTTTCGTCATATATTCTTATGTGTCATAAATGGTCTTGACTTAATAACATTATGTGCCCCGGAAATTATTAAGCATATACCAAACAAGAACAACTGTTCTTCCATGAGCAACTACCTTAGCTTCTGCACTGTAAAGGAAACAACAACCTCTACCATTTGCCAACTCTTGACTCTAAGTTCTAGCTGTAACTCCCCGATCTCTAAGCTATAATAGTCAACTATCAACTACATATAAGATTCCAAGTCCCATAGTTGTTGCAGGTTTTTGATAGTACTCAGTAAATTAAACTTTTTTTTTTTGGTAAAAATGTAAAATATTATTACCAAGCTTTTTCGTTTTTGACATAAATTACAGAAGTTAACAAGAAGCAGAGAAAGAAAATAAAATTCTAAACATAGACTCGATCTAGCTATGACAAGGCAGACACAACAACCAAGACCGTTGTCCCGAGGCTCTACCAAGTCCGCAACAACAGCTTGACGCAAAAAAATGAGCCAAGTTCAAACGAGAGCAAGAACCTAGTAATTTTGGCCTCTCCGGTGATCCTCTCTTAAAAATAATGACCCACCCGAGAACAAATTGCCGAGGCATCATATCGCTAACCTGCAAGAAAAAACAGCAATAGAAAAGGCCTAGCACCCACAACAACCAAAAACCGAGCATTTATTAGGCACGAAAGCGACATGTACACGATGTTCCGAGCAAAATGAGCTGTAAACTCCATACTTCCCACCCCGAATCCAACTTGCACACAATTATCACGCACACCACCACAGAAGCTCAAGCAAACCTATGTGATGCTGGGATGTGAGCGAAGAGCAAGCGTTAAGAAGTGGCGATCAATGACCCGAAAACCACCACAAGCCCGTAGCAGCCGAGAACCGACGAGCTAAAATTGGAGACGCTAGAGCTGTTACTTGCCTTAGCAAAAAAATGGGAAATTAGAAACATGGCACAAAACTACGGAGCAGGAACCGTGAAGCAGATGACCGAAGGTGAGAACACTACAAGAAATATGTACATTCTTAGCACACGATAAACGCTATTGTAGGGGTTTCATAGCGTTTTCTCATCTGCTATGTCATCGGCAGCCATAATAGGCCCCCTCTCTACGATAGCGGTTTTCTTTGACGCTACTAATATTCCGATATGATAGCAATAAATGAATGTCGTTTTTAACGTAACTATAACACGTTTTAATTTTGTCACAAATTGTTTACGATTCATAATTCGAGTTATGATATGTCCTTCTACAATAGCTGTTCAGTATTCTTATATTTAATTTTGGTATAGCTTCGAAATATGTTATCATTGTCCAATTCGTAGGTAATTTAAAACGCTATGATATTTTACTATAACATTTTTGTTTTTGCTATTGTAGATTTGTTTGTCTAATTCGTAGTTTGATTTAAATGCTATGATTTTCAACTATAACAATTGTTTTTTGTTATTGCTGGTTTGTTGGTTATGCTATGGTATGTTGGTGCCCATAATTGATTTCAGAAAACACCACTCATAAACAACAGCGAAAGCATTCATAGAATATGTAGCTAATACATAAGTCATAAAATTTACACAGCCGATTGAAAACTGAAAACAAAGTCATACACATAAGATAATTATAAGTTCAGTAGCCTTGTTTAAAGGCTGGACCAGAGTTCTTCATTCTCCAAGTTACTACAATCAAAACCTCTAATCAGTATAGGAATTGCATCAGAAAGATTGTAAAGAGAAAGCACAACACTTACCTGTTCCTCTTAAAATATGATCAATTTATCAAGTGGCCATGCGATAGAAGAACCATGTGCATCCTTCAAGCTCTCTATTTCATCAGATTTCCTCCAAGCGTCTGCATCATCTACCAACACTGCATCTATCCACACTCTAGCTGCGTTCGGACCCAATCGTACAAAGTGAACCATCTGATATGGGTCTGTTGAATGCACACGTCCTTCGGCAACGACTTGTTTCCTCTCACTGATGTCCATCAATTTGCACTTCTGATTCACTTGTATAGCTTGGGATCCATCATTTAGCTGTCATGTTTACAGTACAAAACATTGTAGTACTCAGACAGTAAGACAAATATTATTATTTACAACCTGAGGAAGAAAATGTTACCAGCATTGAGGGAGACTTCTTAGTAGGAGTAGTTGATGTTGTTGCTCTTGATTTTCCACTTTTTTTAAGGCTGCTTCCAGTAGACCCAAGAGAAGAACTTTAAGACCTGCAGTATTTGGAGTCGGAGACACTTTTCTTCTTGCTTCTATTGGGTTTTCGAATACAACTTTGTGAGCGGGCCATGATATAAAAGTCATTACGCTGTCCTCAAGGTATGCCACTTCCAACGTAGGCCTCCATAAAAATGTTTCAGGTTCATGTACAACATCCAGAAAAACTTTTACTGCCTTTGGTCCGAGAGGAAGTCCATTCACCAAAGCTTTTGGTTCTTGCGTCTGCCAACGTCCTTCACCAACAACTACATTATCATCGGATAAATCCAATAGTTACCACAATCCCTGCACAAACAATAATCACTACCAAGCAATCATCACTAAGGCATGTCTAATCCATAATTAATCAACCAAGTAGTAAATAATCAAGACATGCATCTCATCTCAATCTCAGTTCAACTATAATCGATCATCCTAGTCCTAGTCAGGTTATTATCTCAGTCTTAATTCCATTTCATCTCAGCATAGCCCGTGCTAAACTGAGTCCGGTTTAATAAATAACCCTAAGGACTACCATGCAACAGTGTGAGCATTCTACTCTATATGAATACTTGATCTTCCCTAAGTTCCAAGTGGAACTCAAACAAACCAACTCACAGTGTTCTAGCAGCTTGTTGGTCGGAGAGAGAGAGCTTAGCCAAAACCCAATGCTGACATCTTGGACGGGCTGGACTGGACTGATCAGAACTTGGAAAGAACCTCCTTTAGCTTCTGATCGATATTCGGACTTCCGGGTAGCGTATCGGCTTCAAAGCTTCGACTGATCTGAACTAATCTGAGCAGAACCTCTACTTGATCACCAAAGGAAAGGCTTGGACGAAATGGTTTGGACAGAGCTTCTGCTTAGAGATTGCAGAAATTCTTCGATCGGGCAGAACTTCTCTTCTCGGTGATATCTCGGTCTTCCAAAAGAACTTTTCTTCTAAAACTTCTTTTTCTTTCTCTTTCTCTCACTAGCCACGTCTTTAAGTGTCTTTTGCTGTGTGATGGATCAATGAAAATGAGCAGGGGGTGAAGGGTTTATATAGAAATCGCCAGCGAGTCAGACGGTGCCACCCAAGCGGCTGTGTGTCGTCCCGCATGCTTCCGGTCGCATGCGTTGCGACACACGGGTGTCCACATGTCCTGATGCATGCTTCCTTTACATGCCAGATGACAGCACCACGTCCAGATGGCTTGCTGCATGGCTGGAGTGCATGCGTCGCGACACACCGGCCTCTGCGTGTCGATTCGCATGCGCATATCGCAGGTATTGCGACACCTCGAGCTACGACTTGTCAAGCTGCATGTTCAGCAACCATGCACGTCTACACCTCCTCCTTTTGTTGAAACTCATCTGCTGATATGCTAGACAGAACGTCCTGGCCATATGCATAGAGACACCTCGAGCTTCTTGATCGGTTTACGCGATTTTTGACCTTTCCGGCATATTTTCTACCCGCGATCAATCCCAAATATTTTTCCGCTCCAGTTCTGATGAGCTAAATATTCTTAATAGAATCCAAAATATTTCTGACCTTGATGAAAAATATTTCCCGAGTCTCCAGCTTCCTCGAAAAATTTCATAATACCAAAATTAGGGTTTTTGCCCGATTTCGGGTTTTCCTGCCGTGCTTCAATACTGTCGTGCTTGCTTCCCGTCCTGCTTAATTCCCGTCCTGCTTCCAACTTATTATGTCCCCAGAATAGTATTTTACTGATACGAAGATTTTCCAAGAAAACTTCGTGATGAAGAAACGTCGGTCTTCAAAAACGTCGAGCTTCTGAAACGTCGTGCTTCCAAAAATGTTATGCTTCCAAAACGTTCGTCTGATCAATCTAAGGCATCTTCTAACTATGGTCGAGCAGCTTATTCGACTCATAGTTCCCTCGCAAACAATTCTTCGACCACTTCATTCTTTGAAATTTGCCGATCGATCTTTACCGCCCGCGGTTCGACCACAAAGTTGATGTTCGACCAGTCTTCTCTTTTCTTTGAATCATGTCAAGTTTTATGTGATCAAAACTCAACATTCCTCCTGATACTTAGACTCCCAAATGCTCGGCTCCAGATTCATTTTTTTTTTTTTTATCCCGAAGGGCGGGTTATCACACATACTGTCTGTGTTTTTCCCACATAAAGGACACCCCATTTTTCCCTTCACTTTGCAGCCTGCAAGATTCCCATAAGCCGGGAAATCATTGATCGTCCAAAGCAGCATTTCCTTCAGTGTGAAAGTTGATCGAGTATAAGCGTCGTACACTAACTTTCCACTGCTCCACAGATGGTTTAGATCTTCAATGAGAGGCTCTAAGTATACATCTATACTGTTACCAGGCTGTTGTGGACCAGGAATCAACAGTGAAAGCATTATGTTCTCCTTCTTCATACATAAATCAGGTGGCAAGTTGTAGTTGACTAACAATACCAGCCAGCAACGGTACATAGAATTCTTCATGTTGAATGGATTAAATCCGTCTGTTGAAAGTCCAAGCCTCATGTTCCTTTCTTCAGCGGCAAAGTCAGGGTATTTCGCATTCATCTGATCCCATGTGACTGAATCAACAGGGTGTCGAATTTCCCATCAGTGCTTTTGTTGCTGAAATGCCACCTTAGATCCTTAGCCATTTCCTCAGACCGGAACATTCTCTTCAACCTTGGGATTATTGGAAAGTAGCGTAATACTTTCTGTGGGACTCCTTTCTTCTTCTCACCCGTATGGATATTAGTCTTCCATCTCGATGCCTTGCATTTTGGACAGTACTCAAGCTTCTTCAACTTCTTTCTGAATAGGCAGCAGTCATTCACACAAGCATGGATCTTCTCGTAACCCATATCAAATGATTTCAAAAATTTCTTAACCTCGTACAGTGAAGTGTGCAGCACATTCTCCTCTGGTAACATTTCCGGCAACGTCTCTAGCAGTTCATTGAAGCTCTTGTCAGACCATCCATTCCGAGTCTTCAATCTAAATAATGACACTATTGTAGATAACTTGCTGTGGTTCGCACATGTAGGATACAAAGGTGTTTCAGCTTCAGCTAGCTTCGCCAAAAATTCATCTTCTTTCATGTCCTCTCCCTCTGCTATCTCAAAGACATCCCCCGTACCAGCTAAAGCTTCATCGGAACACTCAGCAGCTCTGTATAAACCAATGATCTCATCATTCCATTGACTTGCCATTCTTTCATCTTCAACCACTGAGCTCAACTCTCCATGCAGATACCAATCAGTGCGCTTCTTATAAGCCTCCTCCATTCCCCTAGTAACAAGATGAGCAACTACCACACTTCCGCAATGACGATCTATGTTACGACAGTCAATGCAAGGACAGACAATCATATCAATTCCTCCCGAAGCTGCAGCCACTTCCCGTACAAACTTAGTAGCTCCTCTCTCATAAGCAGGATCGACTCTTCGGTGACATGAAACCAAAACAAAAATTCACAAGCTCAGTGACTAAACAAATACTGAAACATAACATATATGATAAAATTCATTACCCGCTCTGATGAACCCAATCTTTGTCGACCATTCTATGTTCTAAAACCTAAATTGAAACCTTTAGTAACATAGAGAACCATTCAAAGTAACAAATAATATAATCAATCAAACCTAAATTGAACAATTTATCGCTTGACTGTAAATCGAAATCGATAAAATCATGAATCAAGTTTAATGTTGTTAAGAATATAATAAAGGGAATCTAAGCAAACAACGTGGAGCAGGAACGCAAATCAAACAGGAAAGAAAACAAAGAAGAAATCAAAGCAACAAAACATCTCTTCCATTTGAGATAACAATCGACAGAGATGTCGCAATCACAATCTTTGATACCTTCGCAGTCGACAATAATGGATGTGGGGAGCTTTATTACGGTTCTAGATTAGCAGATTAGGGTTTTAGTGATGGAGATTGTGGTCTAATTTTTTTAGAGTTAGTAGGGAAAGAGGGGAAACTGAGAAAAAGAGAAAGGTCTTTCGCGAGTGGAGAGAGGAAAAATAATAAGATTAGTCTTTTTTTTTGCTAAGTGTGCCGCGGTAAAGCTAATTTTAGGTTCCCGCTTAGTGAAACTCCACCATAGCGTTTAATTAACCCTATTATATAATAAGCAAATTTTAGACTCATCTACGATAGCAGTTCAGTAAAACGTGCTATAATCATGTGCTATCAATGATGACTTTTTTTGTAGTGGGAGGCAAAGCAAACAGCCACTTAAGCGGCATAGACGACTGCTCTTTAAACCACTGACATGACCTACGCGAGCCGGCCGCATAGCTCAAGCACCAACTCTCCCCCGTGAAAGAGAAAACCACCAGCGTCCACCATGCTAAGTTTAATAACACTCAGGCTGGACGTACCGACAAGAGACTCTCTCCCGAGCCGAATGACCGCCTGGACCCGAAACAGCGAACCGTCGAAGATCCGGAGAGGATACAGCAACGCTCCTCCTCACGGACAGAGAAAATGTGACGAGATATGAGAGAGAAAATCAATCTCAATCCAAACCCCAAAAGCCAACTGCAACCACCACCTACCGCTCAACCTCCTTGTCATAATCCCATAGAAAGCTGAGAGACCACCAGAGTAAAAACCCCTCTGCAGCAGAGTACACTCCGGCTTCAAACCCTAGCCCAAGACGACACACATATCGAAGGGGAGCAAGACAGATGGAGCGGCAGCAAAGAGAGAGAGAACGTAACCGGAGGGCCCTCTAGTTGCCGGTACGCGCCGTCCGGGCCAGAGGAATCGAGATCTACTTTGTCGCCTTCAAGAGATAAGGTGGAGAGATCTACTTTGGGCTTTGCCTTTCTCCAATCAATTAAACTTTCCAATAAGAAATGAGAGACATGTTTAAGCTTTCTAATCACAACATGTGGTTTACCGTTATATAGGAAAACAAACCATGCCCATGAGGTGAGTTTTAAGTCACAAACTAGAATAGAATCCGCGCCATGCGCGGCTAAGTTTCATTTTAAACATTTATTTTGTTATATAGATTGTTTGAGTTCGTCTTCTCTATCTTCTAGAAGGATCATAGGTCGTCACTGAGATCTAAAAGCTGAATATAAGTCTTTGTATATGAAGTGTCAGCCAGAAGTCGTTATCAGCTCTAACTCTAAATGAGTCATCATGAACTATTAATCTTAATCTTAATTTTCTATCCAGTTTTAAATGGTTTGAGATCTCATAAATATTTCATATAATAAAATTTAAATGGTTTAGATGTACCCATGTTTGATAGTTCAAAATTAAAATATAATATGTGAAGTCCAAACTATAACACCACAAAAGAGACAACCCTGAGGGTGGCCCCTACGAGCCGTGCGATGTCCAGTCGATAGCCTGTTCCATTTATTTTTGTGGTGAGCCTGATGAGACACGGGACCATTTATTTTTCGCGTGTCCGTACACATTTACGCTTTGGCTTCGTGTTGTTGGGAATCTGTTTGGGAGGGACCCTGACCCTGACTGGGACACGACCATCTCACGTATGCTAACTGGTTCATACGACATGCTTACTTTCATCCTTTTGAGACTGGTATTGCAGGCTACGATCTATTATGTTTGGTGTGAGAGGAATGAGAGGAGGGACAACAACATAGCCAAGCCAGTAGATCACCTAGCACTACAAGAAAATAGCTGTATTCTGATGAACATTCCGACGGAAAATGAATTCCTCGGAATATCCCGAGGAATTTCCGAGGAAATTCCGAGGAAACACAAAATTGGGTTTCCTCGGAATTTCCTCGGAATATACCGACGGAATTCCGAGGAAATATCAATCCGTCGGAATATTCCGAGGAAATTCCGAGGAAAAATGGGTTCCTCGGAAAAAACCGATGAATTCCGAGGAAATATTATAGCCGTTGGAGAGCCGTTGGGGGATTTTACAAAATTCCGAGGAAATTCCGACGAACTAGCCTTTTCCGTCGGAATTCCGTCGGAATTTCCTCGGTCTGTCGGCAGGATTTAAACTATAAATACAAGCACTCCTCTTCCTCTTCATTCACTCCATATCTTCATCCTCCCTCTTACTCTATTTACACACGAATTTGATTCATAAAAAATATGTCTTCTTCAAATTATTTTCGTTCTTGGATCGATCGACCTCATTTGGATCCGAACACGAGATTTCTTACGGAAGAATACCAACGCGGTATAACACGAGATCACATTCTTACGCTTTGGTCCATCTTAGTGATCGATCGATCCGTTTTTGGACATATATCCATCGATCGATCCGTTTATAAAAAAACTTACAAGATTTTCCGAGGACATTCCGAGGAACAATTGAGATTCTCGATCGATCGATGGGATAATCTCATCGATCGATCACATTCTTACGGTCCGGTCCATCTTAGTGATCGATCGATGCGTTTTTGGACATATATCCATCGATCGATCCGTTTATAAATAAACTTACAAGATTTTCCGAGGATATTCCGAGGAACAATTGAGATTCTCGATCGATCGATGGGATAATCTCATCGATCGATCACATTCTTACGGTCCGGTCCATCTTAGTGATCGATCGATGCGTTTTTGGACATATATCCATCGATCGATCCTTTTATAAAAAAACTTACAAGATTTTCCGAGGACATTCCGAGGAACAATTGAGATTCTCGATCGATCGATGGGATAATCTCATCGATCGATCACATTCTTACGGTCCGGTCCATCTTAGTGATCGATCGATGCGTTTTTGGACATATATCCATCGATCGATCCGTTTATAAAAAAACTTACAAGATTTTCCGAGGACATTCCGAGGAACAATTGAGATTCTCGATCGATCGATGGGATAATCTCATCGATCGATCACATTCTTACGGTCCGGTCCATCTTAGTGATCGATCGATGCGTTTTTGGATATATATACATCGATCGATCCGTTTATTAAAAAAAAATTGACGTATTGAAACCCCAAACACTAGTTCCTCGGAATTTCCTCGGAATATTCCGAGGAAATTCCGAGGAAGAAGAGGGTTTCCTCGGAATTCCCTCGTAATAATCCGAGGACATTCCGAGGAAATAGGGTTTTTAAACCGAAAACAACGTTTTGCGGTTTGAATAACACCTATATAACCCTTATTAAGTGTCTTAGGTTCATTATGAAGTCAAAAATTTGTTCCTTACCGTATAATTAACACTTTTCCGATTGTATGAACGAAATCCCACAACATAAGAGAAACACTTATACCTTTTAATGAACGGTAAAGGGAATACTTTCAATTAGTTTTGTAATTTGTTATTTCATGGTTTATGCTCATCTATACAAAGAATCCTCAATGGTATGCATTACAATTGTATAAGAAATGAAATACGGCAAAAAAAATTGATGTTTTGAAACCCCAAACACTAGTTTCTCGGTATTTCCTCGGAATATTCCGAGGAAATTCCGACGGATATTTTACTATCTGTCGGAATTTCCTCGGAATATTTTCATTTTACCGGGTAAATATTTCGCGAAAATTGAAATTAGAATTCCGACGGATAATGTCCGTCGGACCCTAGGTTTTATAACCACGAGCCCCTTCTTCTTCCCCATTTCTCTCCTCTTCCTCTGCGCGACTCCTCTCTTCTCTCCGGTGATTTCTCCCTGAAATCCGACGATATCTCCGGCGATCTCCCCCTTCTCTTACACAAATCATGTAAGGACCCTATCCCACTCTCTTAGGTTCTATTTGTTAGGTTTTTGTGTGGTTTTGATAGATTTTTGTTAGGGTGATTGGTTAGGATTGTGATTTGGTTGTATAATAGGTTTAGAATTATGATTTGGCTGAATAATTTGTTTTGTTGAATTGATTTAGAATTTTTTTATAATTTTTTTATTTTTTTTGTATTTATAAAATCGATTTTTGTATATAAAATCGATTTTTGTATTTTACAAATCGATTTTTCTATATAAATTCGATTTTTTGGATTTTACAAAAAACAATTTGTATATAAATTCGATTTTTTGGATTTTAGAAAACATTTTAAATATCTATAAAACTTTTTTTGTGATTAAAAACTATTATTTGGGATTTAAAAATATTTTTAATATATATATATATATATTATTAAAACTATTTTTTTTTGTAATTATTAATCTATTTTTATTTATTAAAACTATTTTTTGTTTATTAGAACTATTTTTATATATTTTTAATATATATAAATCTTTTTTTGTGATTAAATTATTTGGGATTTTTTTTTTAAAAAAAAATTAATTTATATATTTCTCTATTTATTAAATATTTTTTTTTAATTTACAGGTCTCATGATGATCAGACCCGGCCTCGACAGCGTTGTGGTCGTGGTGGTATGGGGAGCCAGTCTCGGAATTCCAGCCATTTTCAGGATTCCCCTTCGCCCCACAGCTCTAACCATACATCTCCCTCTGCTGCACCCGCTCCTGGTCCTCCCGCTCCCGCTGCTGCATCCGCTCCTGTTCCTCCGGGTCCTCCGGGAGTGATGCGTGTTGCGGAGTTGGTTCAACAGCCCGGTCGTGACCATCTTCCGTATCTCACTCCGTATCTCACTCCGTATCTACATGGACGGGGTCAAACATGGTAATTAAACATTTTTTTTTCTTTAAATTTGGATTCATTATTAACCGTTTGTTCTTTTTATTAGGTTCAACCGATCCGGGAAGGGGATCAGCGCATGGATCAACCGTATGATGTACTCGGCCCTCGACAGTGGACATCCGACTTTCACTCACTTCCCTACCGACAAGCAGGTTCTGTGGTTTCGTCAGTTTGCGGTAAGTATTCTAATTTTTTACTTATATTTTTAATCTTTAATATAAATTTTCTACTAATTGTGTTTTTTTTTCAGCAAAAGTTCAACTGGAATTCCGATGAGACACTCTTTATCTATCAACACTTCGTCCATAAAGTTATGGACAACTATGTGAAGCAGATCCTCGAGTGGAAGAAGAAGTGGAAAATCAATAAGGTTCGATTTAATTTATTAAACAATTTTTAAATTTATTAAACTATTTTTAAATTTATTAAACTATTTTTTTTTTTTTTATTAAAAGGTCCCAAAGTCGATGAACGACACGGTCTGGAAGGAGTTGTGTGCGCATTGGGATAAGGAAGAGACGAAAGAAACTTCTTCCACCAACTCCACCAACTGCAGGAGCGACCGTAAAGGGAAGGGCATCTACAAGCATAACTTGGGTGCTCAATCTATTGCCACTCTGGGAGATCGCATGGTAAGTTCAACCGCTTTTTCTTCAATTATTTGAGTTTCAGAATTTTAATTTATTGTGCATTTCTTCTAATTTCTAATGTTTCTTTAATTTATGTTTTTTTTCAAGGCGGAAGAAAATGATGGCGAGCCGGTTGATGATCTCGCTCTAATGAGGAGGGCGTATACCAACAAGAAGACCGACCAGATTGATGACGGTCTTGTGAGGGACGTGGTCGACCTGGTCCAAACTCAGGTGGTAGACGAAGTGTCTCAGCTTCAAACCGAGGATGACGCTTCGACGGCTTCGACCAACTTGTCCCGGTTTCGAATCAACGAAATCGTTGAATCCGTAAGTTTTTTTTTTTAAAAAGTTCAATTCATTTATTTATTGGTTTAAATTTGTAAATTTGGCTATTTTCTATTCAGTCGGTTCCAAAGAAGAATGGACGTTTGGTCGGTTTGGGTCGTCGCACCCGGTCGGTTCCTCCTTCTTCTGCACCACCGCCCTTTGTTGATCCAGAAGTACTTACGGCTCAGTTGAAGGACAAAGATGATCGTATATCTTTGTTGGAGGCCCAGATGGCGGCTCAACAGGCGGGCTATGAGGCACAGAGGAAGCTGAACCAGTAAATGATGGAGATGATGCAGAGGATGTACCCGAACGAGGTGTTCCCGGACGTGCCAGACCCGTAGTTTTTTTTTTTCCAAAAAATCGGAATGTTTTATTTTTATTTGTGAATCTTTGAATATTAATTAATATGATTTCAATTTTAATTTTAATTTCATATTTTCGAATTTAAATTTCAGAAATTTTTTTTTTTTTTAAATTAATATTTTTTACATTCCGAGGAAATTAATTATATTTTTTACTCGATCGATCGATGCATTTTTGGACATAAATCCATCGATCGATCTGTTTACAAAAAAACGTTCGGAATATACCGAGGGACCTGTTCCTCGGAATATACCGAGGAACTGTTCCCTCGGTATATACCGAGGGACATTTCCCTCGGAACCGGTTCCTCGGAATATACCGAGGGACATGTTCCTCGGAATATTCCGAGGAATATGTCCGTCGGTATATTCCTATCGATCGATGTATATATGTCCAAAAACGCATCGATCGATGAACGTCCGAGGAAATATCCCGACGAAGTTCTCCCTCGGTATATTCCGAGGACATTTCCGACAAACTCGGAATTTCCTCGGAATTCCGTCGGAAAATTCCGAGGGATTTCCGAGGAAAGAAGAAATTCCGAGGAATTATTTCCGACGACTTGTTTCGTCGGTATGTCGTCGGAATAACGATATTCCGACGAAATTTCGACGATTTTTTCCCTCAGAATCCTTGTTGTTTTCTTGTAGTGTAGCAAAGGTGATTGATAAATTGATCAGGAACCTGATTACATCCCTTGGGTATACTTTGAAGCCTGAGCTGCACGGTCTTATGATTAGGTGGTTCGAGTCGCGGTCCACTTAATGTTTTGCGAAAGTTGTACCCATTCCTAACACCATAAACTCAAAGGATTGTACATATATTCTTTTTGCGATGATCAATAAATTTAAAATTTCATAAAAAAAAAAAGGTCCAAACTATAACTCTAATTTAATAGATTATATTTTTTTTTTAATTTCAAATACAAATGAATATTTCTAAAACAATTCTAACAAAATATTTTAAAAAATTTTATTTCCAAAAAGCAATTAATTTAAATTTCGGTTATCAGTAAAATATATATTTAAAATATTTTATGTGAGTTTGAATTTTAACTTTTAAATAAAAACTGAATTAATTTTAATTATATTTTAGTGATAATCAGAATTTAAATTAATTTATTACGAAAATAAATTGCAAATAGATTTTTTAAAGATTTTGTTAGAATTTTATAAGGAAAGTTTATTTGTGTTTCAAATAAAAGATTAAGATATTAAAAGATATTGTAATTAAATTATGTGTAATTTGATAAATTTTCTAAGGGATGGTCCAAATAAAAAAATCACACATAAAAAATTAAAAGGCTCTAATTTAATAGATAAATATTCCAATAATTAAATGTATAGTTTCTGTTTTGTTAAAGAGAGATTTTCTATTTTTTCTTCTCTTGTGTTTCTATTTTTTCATGTTTTGCTTTATGTAAAATACCTATATTCACGAGAGCATGCCTTGCTTCCCAAGCTTCGGTGTTCCTCCTATGTAAGTTTTCATTTCAGAAATAATATAATTTTTAATAGAGATAAAAATGATTTTCTTTTTTTGGAACAACTATTTCCCATTTTTAAATGGAGCCGTAATTTGACCCGCACGTGAGTGTAGATATTTTTTTTCATTTTATAAATGTATTTGATATTATTACAAATGTTTTAAATATTTAATTTTTATTTTAGTGTTATATAATGTGTTACTCTATAATATTATTTTTATATTTCTTATTCGGCATTATTAATATATAGTGATTTTTTTATATATTACTTTGTTATTAATTTCACTCTTGCAAGTAGGGAGTCCTATACCTTTTTATATAAACAGATAAAAGCGGGATATAATCCCATAGAGATGAGAAATTGTTTTAATTACTTACGATTTTTTTTTTGATCTAGGTACAATAAAATAACAATCTGAAATAATCAAGTAGATAATCTCCTTCAAAATATATATTTTTTTAATTTATATATTTTGCATATAATTCATTTTTAAAATTTATTTATTTATATAATAAAAATATATATATGTTTAAGATAATTTATAGAGTATTTGCACTATCTAGTAACGACTAAGATATATATTAGCTAACCATGTAATGTACTTCTGTATTTAGCTTAGCGACTACGTGATATTACCGTAATACCCTAGACGAAGCGTGGCTTAATACGTAGTCGTCATCGTAAGTCGTATTGTAGCTACGTAGGGTTGTCTGCTCAACTGGAAAGTGTGTCAGGTATTTGTAGTGATCAAGTGGATTTGATTTGCGGACGCATTTTTAATATGTGGCCAAAAGGAGCGCGTGCTTAGCACTGTATTTTTTAATATGGTGATGCTTTTGCGTCTCCTTCAAGGTGTGTGGACCAAAACAACAATCGGAGACTGGCGGTGTTATTCAATTGATTGATTGACTAATATCAAAAAAACTAACTTGGCAGTGTTATGTGATGAAGATCTTGTCGGAGGTGATCCCATAAGATGCGCTAAGAGTGTTTTAGAGCTACTATTCGATGAACAACAACTGCTAATTGTCTATCGTATGGCAATGGAGATAGACGCCGCACTCGCAGGGGATGATGATATTCAACATCCTCCTCCCCAACTACCGTACCAAACCTTACCACTTCAGGGCCCCAACAATCATGCGCATCGAGTAATGCCACTCCATCCACTCAACTACGGTACGTTTTGTTCATATCACATAACATTGTGTTATTTTTGTCTAATCCGGATTTTCATTCTGAATCTGATTATATTTATAAAAATCCACATTTGTTCTTCAGTAATCAGATTATTATACAATAGCCAGATTATCACATTCAATGTAACTAACGATTCTTTTTTTCCTTCTGCTTTGTAATGTAGTGACCGCAACTCAACCTCCGGGTTTTGCTTCTCAGCCATTAAACCCAATCTCTCCAGACCATTCCTCTGATATATTTAGAGGTGGCAGTCTAGACATCGAGAGAGGAAGAGGTCTCCCACGTCTACCAACTGCTTGGGGTGAAACGAGTGATGACGACGAGGACTTCTAGGATGGTAAGCATGATGACCCACTTCCTCCTCCACCCCAGCCGAGACCAACGCAAGGTCTTTTATCACTACCGCAGCCCGCTAGGCCATATCAGATGCCAGCTAGAGCAACCGTTACGCTTCTTAGCGATGGAGACAGCTCCGGTTCACAAACTGGCTCGTCTGATGGACTCATTGCGGATAGCACTCACATCAGGACACCCCCGCTGTTAGGGATTCCGGTTCTTTCACCTGGTCGACCTTTTGGTAGAGGAACATTTGAACAAGGAATTTTGCACATTTCCAATCAATCCATTATTTCCAATATATAATTACGCGTAAATGTTCCTTATCATTCAATATTTTTTCCGCAGGTGGCACGTCCAATGCGCCCGCTGTACCGAAAAGAAACCTGCTTCAGTATTTCATGCAAGGAAGTGGTAGTGGCAGTGTTCCTTCACTTGATCTGCGTTTGGGACTCGGTACTGACAACAACAATGGATCGGGGAGTAGTTAGGTCGACTTAGGGGACTCATCTTCTGACACCGACGGGAATGATGATGGGTTTGGTCCGACTCAATAGATTTGGAGCTAATGTTTGCATGTTTTACTATGAGGAATCTAGGGTTATATCTATGTTTGCATGTTTACTTTATTTGCGGCAGAGAATCCGGTTTTTTTTTCAATATGTCCTTTGTCATAACCGGATTGAACTCTTTTAAACCGGATAGCTATGTTGTACCTTTTTTATGTCTTGAGTTTCCGTAATGCAATCTATGTTATTAAATCATTAATCCTTAGTCAAACCACACACGTGATAATTAGAGTTATTTACATACATCTACTGATTTCTAATCAACATCAGTTATGGAAAATTTGTAGGATCAAAGCAACCAATAGACGACATTGTATACGTCGGCATGATTTTCAAAAGTAGGGAAGAGTTCAAACACCACATGGCCAAGTATGCGATCAAAAATAAATTCCGGTTTCGTAACTCAAGGTCTTCTCCAGATGGGATGGTCTTTACGATGATTTAGTAGCACTTGTAATCGAGGACATAGATTTTCCACTCCTCGCAGTCAATACAAACTCCCACCCAGTGTTTTTTGTCAAAGTTGAATGGCAGGTAAAACTGACGTATCATACATATTGAATCCTTTATATTGTATAGAAAATCCAATGTACCTTTTGGGAACATGTGACCTTCTTTGTTCCTGCACTTGGCGAACTTAGAGTAATTTCTTGACAGAGATGCAAAAAATTTGGTATCAAGAACTCATCTCTTTTACTCCCTCCACTGTTTGACTATTTGTCTTGAACTGTACGGAGTATACGGGTGACTACATCGACAACCTTCGCGGAGAGAGGACGGGATCTTTCAGCGATGTCCTTAATGTCCTTATCCGACACAGATAGTCCAGCCACATTGATAACACTACAATATAAAGCATAGTGTTAAAACCCCTTCTTCAATCCGGTTTATATTACAAAATCTGGATATACATTAATGATGATTAATCCGGTTATTATAACAAAGTCTGGATAAACATATTTGATTATGGATATACATGTAATAGTAGGTTTTAGTTATTACAATCCTGCTCGCATAGACAGATTATGATTAACTTACAATGAGCTCAGAAGCTTCTCCCCTAATTGCTGGAACTTGGTTATAGTCACTTCACTGTCTGGCGACACAAGCAGCAACACATGGGCTTGACGACCATGACCCACTATGTTATGTCCGCATTCGTAATCGGCCATTAAATTGGAGGGAAATTTTTTTGTCTCTTTCTTTTCCTACAAACGTTATTTCCCTCCACATTCTCCTCGCCTTCGTCATGCCCAACATTTAGATCTGCAGCTAGCCGTACTGCCCCTAACTGCTCATTACAAGGACTCTTCTCCTGCTGAGTGAGACCGAGTGAAAAACTAGGAGCTTCGGGTACTTGTTCCTTTGTCTCATTGTCGGGTACCTAGTAACCATAATTATGTCATTTAGTTTTTACAAAAAAAACTCAATCACCATCTCCTATATCTAGTAAGACACCATGAGCTTACAAACTGACATTTATCTCATTGACTCCATCCTTCCTCATATGAGTGTGGCTCGATGCTGATAGAGCAGTCCCGTCGTTCTGTGGATCAACAGTGACGTTGGCTTCGGCTCCAACGTTTTGACGTCCGTCAGCAACGCCGACCTCCTAATTGTGTGTTTCAAATATTCTATTAAATAATTACCCGAGAATTACATTATTAGTAAATTAGTTAGTTGCATACTCACCTGAACCTGGATGTTCTGGCGCAGAGGCGTCTTGTACTGTTCGATGCTTCCCATAACGTTTCGAATGGTATTCCGATAAAACTATCCTCTACACTTCCTCCACCTACTGGATTTCTCGGGGCAGGTGGTGTGACTATAGGAACTGCTGGAGGATGTGTTGATGTTCCTTCTGCTTCTTTAAGAGCCAAGCTAATCTGCCCTTGAATTTCCTCTTTTATTATCCCCATCCATTCTCCCACCTCTGTTTTTATGGCCCCATGCCACACTCCTATCTTTGTGATCATATCATTAACGGCTCTCATTGTAGAAGACACATTCCCATCAATCCTCATCAGATCCGGCTTTATCATATCCATCAAACCAGCAGCAGCTTCACAATTTCCTCCATCTACAGTGCTTGGGTTCACTGGTGCTTTTCTACTTTTCTTCTCTTTAGCTCTTTCTTTTGCATCCTCTCTCATCCTCTGCACATCTGCCTTTGTCGCTCCACCTTTAAACATAGAGGCACAAAACTTATAGCCTTGATTTATAAGCTTCACTAGATTGTCCACCCCAACATCTTCCACCTCATCATACCAACCGAGTGTACTCTCATCCAATGGTCGGGTTGGATCTTCATCAATTATGCTCTTCACATATACCTGCAATGCAACATAAACCACCAGTTGAGCAACACATGTTACTCTCATTTACGGACATAATAATCACACTTCATATATATTTTCGGTAGCTCTTGGAAATGAATTGTTTATTACACAAACCTCGGTTTTCTTGTCGAGGTTACGGGCGTGAGCAGGGCTTAGCGTTTGCTTTTTGGATGACCTTTCAGACCCTTCCTCAACATCGTCGGCGCTTTCTGATTCTGAAGAGGAACATGTTTCTTGGACTACTTCTGTTAAAGAGGGTACAGCTTCTACCAGTACTAGCTGAAGAGCTAGAGCAAAGCCCTTCACGGCAATAGTGTTTTGTGACAGTGAGATCTCATCTCTTTCTTTTATACTATTCATCAGCATTTCGTACGCCAATCTCCCCCACGGGAATGAATAGAAGTCATCCATATCCTCAATGGCCTCAGCATGCTCTCTGGAGATCTTCATATTCAGGCTTGTAGGCAGCAGGACAGAAGAGAGAATAGCCAGACATGCAAACTTAATCCGGGTTTCTCTATCCGTCACGGTTCTCCGGCGAAGCATCTTGATTACGGAAGATACAGTCACAACCTCCACTTTCCCAAACAACGAAGGCCAGTATGGCTTCTCGGTAATAGTCTCTTTCATCTTCATCTTCGATTTTGGTGGAAATTTACCACATGGAAGCCCAGTTACTATTGCAAACTCCCTCAACGAGAACCTAATCGGCTGACCGGCAAACCTAAACCACACCTCGTGCTTCTTCTTCACCTTCAGCTGTCTTGACATCATGTACCTCGTGAATCTCCCCGAAAACAAAGGCTTCTCTCCGATGTCGATTATCTTCCCAAAAGACGACGCCCGTATAGAGAGTATTTCTTCTTCATCAAGCCCTTTGATTATTTTTTTTATCGCTCGAGATGATTGGTAGGTCAGAACCCTGACTCCGACGGGCTCTTCTCCGGCAGCAAACATTATTTCCGGTATTGAGTCCATATTATTTCGATCTACGTTCTCTCTGATGTCAACTATGGGAGACGACACTATCTTCGTTTAAAGATGACCACCTCCGCTTTACCTTTTATTTTTAGTAAGTCGAGAACCAATTGAAGCGTTTTGAGTTCCCGATGAAGAAGCGTATAGAAAATAGCAAATCTCAGACATCATTGCTTGCGTGGAGTAGGTCTTTCTCTAGTAGCTAATAGGGGAGCATAGGTTAAGCACATGAGCACAGAGAATGTCAGCTAATACTATCGATCTAATAGTAGGGGTATAAATGGAATATTCACCTTTATCATAATTTGCCAAAACAACATGGTCAGTTACCTTATTACCAACCCTTTATGGTTATACACCTAAATGACTCTAACTTATATTACATGTGTTTAAAAAATATACTTTAACATATATTATTTTAGTATTTTACAGGATTTATAAGTAAAAATATTGTTTTCCTTAAATAATATTGCCTTATTATTTAAGTACATTTTATACCTAGTAGCATCTATCATATTATTTTAGTAAATTTATTGATATAAGTTATTTTTTGGATGTTTAATATTAAGTTTTATTTTTTATATTAACATTTCAAAATAATAAATAAATTTAATTTTTACAACATATATAGTTTGTTTTTTGTGATACATTAAAATTTATTATTTATCATCTATGATTTTATCTTTTGAAAAGTTTGAAATATTATCATTTTGAGATTGTATATTTATTTTCAAAATGCTAAGAAAACTTTGGAAAATTACACAACTGTTTTTTTGTGTTTGGAAGATTACATGAATTTGAATTTTTTTTGTTACTACATTAATACATTATTTTATAAAAAACATATTATAATTTTTGGTAATATTTTCTAAATGTTTCTCACCAGAAATTGTTATAACTAAAATAAAAAATAAATTTATTATTAAAATTTGATTTCTCATCAATATATTAAATTAATTATTAAAATTTCATACTTTTCAATAACATATTCTTAAATAGTATCTGAACTAAAGGTTATTATATACTATTTTACTTTTTTATATAAATTTTTTTAAACAATATATTTTTGAGAGTTTCAAAATAAATAAAAAGATAATATATAGTTGTAGAAATAAAAGTTTAACTTATGTTAATAAATTTATTTTTGTATAAAAATATTATATAGTTTATGAATTTTAACTCATTTAGTGATGAGTGATAATTTATTTAAATGAAACAATTTAATTTTTTTTTGTTAATTTACCTATTTATATAATTTTTCATATTTAATCCATAAACCACTTCTATTTTTATATAATACAGAATATAATTATGAAGTTTATAAAAAAATAGTATAGAATTTTTATTTTCTTGGTTTATTATAAACTTTTAATTAAAATTTGATTTATAATAATATTATTTAATTAATTACAAAATTAATTAAAGCATTATTTTATAAAATATTAAAAATTTAGTAAGATTTTGTTAGATTCTTTCTCAACAGATTTTGTTATAATTAAAAAAAAAATTCAAAATTTTAGTTGGTTTATTATTAATGTAAATAATCAAATATGTCATATGAACTAATTCTTTAAATGATCCTACTATGACTTGTTAATAGTAGATAAAAATTGGACCCTGAATTGATACCCCCCCCCTCCCCACCCCCAGGTTTTCTTGGGCTAATCCTTATGCATATATATGTTTGTGTCAAAGGTAATAAGAATTATACAAGTATTATTCTTTCTTTTAGCTTTGTTCTTTTGGCATCTCAATGGATGAATCCTTCCTTTCAATGTTTCTAAAATAAGATACTAATGGCACGGCGACTGAAAACCAACAGAGCTTTCTGACGCCGTAAAATCCAACAAAGGAAAAAATGGAGGATGTAATTTTTTCTTACAAAACCCAGCGACATCAGTTAAATGAAGATGCCGTAAAAAATTTATTTCCTATATATTTTTTTAAACGCCTGCGTCTACAAAAAGAACATGAAAACTATCTTTTTTTTAAAAGAAAAACAGTGAATTTATATTCCATTGATCCCAGTGAACCAATATATCATGTTATAATTATATAGAAATAACTATCAAACACTGATGTTGTATTTAAAATGGTATTACCAAAATAACAAATTAGAGCTGAGGCCTGAGGGTTTACAAAACAGTATGAAAGCAGCAGAAGGGTACGTATGCAATCCACAGTGAAGGATGCAGCTATAAATCCAAACACCTTCCATGGTTCCACGCCTTAGTCACCCAAATAATGCCCCTGGCAGCCGGAATCATCATCCTGGAGCAGGAAGACCATGCGGTCCTCACTATAGATAGGTAGATTCTTCCTAACGATCCATCTCTCCTGATGCTACTAGGACATTGCCGACATACACTGGCCCAATACCCATATGGCAGTAGTCTTTAAGCAAGATTCCTGGTTTATCAACAATTTAAGATGGAGAATGCACTACAATAACATGTATCCTTATCCTATCATTCCGTAGAGCTGTGCACGAATCGCGTATCCGAAAATACCCTAACATGTGGCAAAGAGAAATTTTGGTACATTTTTTCTGGATACAAAGAAGTGGATTCTGGTATATTAGTTTTGGAGTATCCAAGTTAAGGTGGAGATTTTTCGTAATATTCCTTAGATTCACGAGATTGGCTGATCTAGTGTCACGATGGGTACATCCATGGTAGTGCACGAGATTGACCAATTTACTTCTCAGGATCAATCGATCTCAGGTCAAAATCAGAGAAAAGGGAAAGTAAACCTAAAATTTTCTCTATATATTTCTACGCTTAAAACCTAGTCCATAACAAAATCACCTTTTGTCTAATAAAGTATTCTCTGTTCGTGGAAGCAATATTAGTGGTGAACCACGTTAACTAAGTCTCTTAAGAGGAAGTTTACTAAAATGATACAAATTAATTGTGTTATTCTTAGAATGATTCATATTTTTTAAAAAATATTAGAATGTTTTTCTGGTCGAAATTTCCCTTATCCATAGTTATAACAAAAAAATTGCCAAAGTACCCTTAACATTGATCGACGGCAGATTTATTCTAAACAAAATAAATCTATCGAGTAATAAGTCTTTTTATAAAATCTGTATAGAAAAAGAAATATGCCGTTAAAGTGGTGTCAGACTTTTTTAGAAATGTCAGATTTGTTTCCACGGCGGATTTAATTGTGTCGATTTGAATAGGAAACAAATTTTTAAGAAAATGTCTGTCGAATGAGGTAGCATATTTGTTATAAATGATAGATTTCTGTGGTCAATTTATTTTCTTATTTTCGACTTATTTTCTTATGACAGAGTTATATATTCGACTTAAAATTATTGGTAGATTTTTTGTTTTTGTGGTGGCATACTTTTAAATTTATGTTGTGGCAGATTTATTGACGTAAATCTAGGTTTATGTAAACCTAAATTTAATGTTCAATTTCGATCTGATTTACATTAATTTCGAATGTGGTTTATTTTTAGGTTAATTAAGATCAAAATTAGGTAAATTTTTGGTAAATGTTGTCATCTTTTTTCATCCCTTTTTTTTTTCTTATCAAGTTGTCCTTTTTCGTGGTGGTTTAGATCACTTGTTGCAAACTTTATTGTTTGGAGAAACATGGATCTCATCACATCGTACATACACTTATATAGTAAACATGGATCACATCCCATCGTAAACATGGATCATGGTGTTTTATCTTTTGTTTTTTCATACTCATATCATCTCGTGGTCATCGATCCAAATAGAAGTACAGTATGCTCTAATCTTGTATCCGACCATAAGCATGTTGTAAATACAGAACTCCCCACGAGGATATTGATACCAGACCTCAACATGTTTAGCTGTAGTTAAAGACATCACAAGCCTCATTTGATATACATGCACAACTCGCCACCGTTTCACTCCGCACTATTTCATCCTCGTCATATATAAGTTGCACTTTTAATTCACCAAATATTAGAGACCATATTTTAAAGACAAGCTGAAGCTATTTTTTCTTTGAACACAGACAATTTGAAGCTTAATTTCCAAAAAAAAGAAAAGAAAAAAAACTGAAGAAATGAAAAGCAACTCTCAAATTAGACCCAATGCAACAACTCTGTTCACACCAGGGGCGGACCCAAAGCAAGAGGAGGTGTGGCTTGTGCCCCACCCTGATTTGTCAATTTTCATTAATAGTTAATATTAAAATTTGCTTAAACATCTTTATATGCCCCATGTTCAAAACAATTCTGGTTCTGCCCCTGTTCACACCATGCTTTTATAAAAGAAGAAGAAACAGAGATAAGAAATCAATGCCAAAACAGTGGCGTCTCAAATTAGACACAAAGCAAGTACATGCAACAACTCTGTCCTTTCCTCTTTTCTCTGCTTCTTCTTCGTCACTTCCTTTTGCATTTCTTTGGCCTTCCCTGACTTTTTTTGAGTTTCAGGCTATGGACAGAAAACGCAAAATAGCATCAACACTCCAACAGAAAGATTCATTAATGTCAATCAAACAAGAATTTCAGTCTCTCCAACGGAGTAACATCAGTCTTCGACCTGATCCGAGAAAAACCCAAATTTTAATTTACAAAAACACCCATTATGACTCAAGAGAATGAAAAAAATTGGCAAAAAAATACTTACAGATCCCGATAATGGCATTGCTCGGAGCTTTAACTCCTTCACTCTCTAGTTTCGCTTGATTAACAATCGCCTATTCGCTCGTCTTCACATCCTCCGATGCCACAGAAAACGAGAAAGATGGAGGTGAATGTGAATTAGGGTTAGTAGTCTTCACCCATAAAGGTTTTTGGATTTTTTTTTTAAAAAAAAAAATCTTTTGACCAAGAAAAAAGAAATAATTTTTAAAGGCAAACTTGTGAATCTATACTAATAAAAATGACTTTTCGAGGCTCTATAAAACGTCCATATCACCGAAAAAAATTCTCCCAAAATATGACATGTGACATTTATTATTTAAAAAATAGAAAATAAATATTAAGTAAATTTACAATATAAAAAATATATATAATAAATAAATAAACAATATAAAAAATATAAAAATTGCATTAAACAATAATAATTAAATATATAATATAAGAAAAAATAAATAATAAGTAAATATACAATATAATAAATAGAGATATTACATTAAACATCTATCATAATATTATCATTTGATATAAAAAAAAATTAGAATAAGTAAATATACAATTAAGAAATAAATAGAAAATAAATAATAAGTAAATTTGCAATATAAAAAAATATATAATAAGTAAATAAACAATATAAGAAATAGAAACATTGCATTAAACAATAATAAGTAAATATACAATATAAGGAAAAATAAATAATAAGTAAATATACAATATAATAAATAGAGATATTACATTAAACATCTATCATAATATTATCATTTGATATAAAAACAAAAAAAAATTAGAATAAGTAAATATACAATTGAGAAATGAAAAAACTAAATTAAACATTTATAAAATAATAACTAAATACAAAATATAATAAATAGAAATATTATACTAAACATTATCGTATTATTAGAATAAGTAAATATAAAATATAAGAAAAATAAATAATAAGTAAATATAGTATATAAGAAATTAAAAAATATTACATTAAGTATATATCGTAATATTATCATTGATATAAAACCAAGAAATTTAGAATAAATAAATATAAAAATAAGAAAAGATAAACAGTAAGTAAATACACAATATAAAAAATGAAAAAACTAAATTAAACATATATCTGAAAAATGTATAGTTAAATAAGTAAAAGTGAATTTACATTATAAAAATATTACATTAAACATCAATTATAATATTAGAATAATTAAATATAAAATATAAAAAATATTATAAGTAAATATACAATATAAAAAATACAAAAAATACATTAAACCTCTATCTAAAAATATATATAATAATATAAATAATAAGTAAATATATAATATAATAAATATAAATATTACATTAAACATCTATCGTAATATTATAATTTTATATAAAACAAAACAATTAGATAAATAAATACACAATATAAAAAATAAAAAAACTACATTAAACGTCTATCTGAAAATGTATAGTTTAACATTTTATTATTTTCAAATTTTTTTGTAAGTAAATATACAATATAAGAAAAATAAGCATACAATATAAGATCATATTTTTTTATCACATTAAACATCTATCATAATATTATCATTTGATATAAAAGCAAAAAAATTAGAATAAGTAAATATACAGTTAAGAAAAAAAAGATTAAAATACAATTAAGAAATGAAAATACTAAATTAAACATATCTCTGGAAAAAATGTATAGTAAAATAAATAATAAGTAAATATACAATATAAGAAATACAAATATAATATTAAACATCTACCGTAATATTAGAATAAGTAAATATACAATATAAAGAAAAATGCACAATAAGTAAATATACAATATGAGAACTGGAAAAACTAAATTCAACATCTATCTGAAAAATGTATAGTAAAATAAATAATTAATAAATATAGACTATAAGACATAAAAATATTAGTATAAAAATATGATCTTATATTGTATGCTTATTTTTCTTATATTGTATATTTACTTACAAAAATATTTGAAAATAATAAAATGTTAAACTATACATTTTCAGATAGACGTTTAATGTAGTTTTTTTATTTTTATATTGTATATTTAGTTATCCAATTGTTTTGTTTTATATCAAATTATAATATTACGATAGATGTTTAATGTAATATTTCTATTTCTTATATTATATATTTACTTATTATTTATATTATTATATATTTTCAGATAAAGGTTTTGATGTATTTTCTGTATTTTTATATTGTATATTTACTTATATTTTTGTTTTTATATTTTATTATATTAGAATAAGTAAATATAGAATATAAAGAAAAATGCACAATAAGTAAATATACAATATGAGAACTGGAAAAACTAAATTAAACATCTATCTGAAAAATGTATAGTAAAATATATAATTAGTAAATATATACTATAAGACATAAAAATATTAGTATAAAAATAAATAATATGTAATATTATTATGATATTTTATTTTTATTCTAATATTCTAATAGATTTATAAAGTAATATAATCTATCTATACTAATAAAAGAGACATTTTGAGGTTCCATAAAGCATCCACATCAGCGAAAAACTATTTTTTCTGAAAGATGACGCGTGGCATCGTTATTAAAAAATAAATAATTAATAAATAATTAAATATACAATATAATGAAAAATTAATAATAATTAAATATACAATATAAGAAATAGAAACATTACATTAAACAATAATATGTAAATATACAATATAATAAATAATAAATAATAAGTAAATATACAATATAAGAAATATAAATATTACATTAAACATCTATCATAATATTGTTATTAGATATAAAAGGAAGAAAATTAGAATAAGTAAATATACAATTAAGAATTGAAAAAACTAAATTTAACATCTATAAAATAATAACTAAATACAAAATATAAAAAATAGAAATATTATATTAAACATTATCGTATTATTAGAATAAGTAAATATAAAATATAATAAAAATAAATAATAAGTAAATATAGTATATAAGAAATAAAAATATTACATTAAATATATATCATAATATTATCATTGATATAAAAATAAAAAATTTAGAATAAATAGATATAAAAATAAGAAAAGATAAATGATAAGTAAATACACAATATAAAAAATGGAAAAACTAAATTAAACATATATCTGAAAAATGTATAGTTAAATAAATAAAAGTAAATTTACATTATAAAAATATTACATTAAACATCAATTATAATATTAGAATAAGTAAATATAAAATATAAGAAAAATAAATTATAAATAAATATACAATATAAAAAATACAAAAAATACATTAAACCTCTATCAGAAATTATATAATAATATAAATAATAAGTAAATATATAATATAAGAAATAAAAATATTACATTAAACATCTATCGTAATATTATAATTTGATATAAAACAAAAAAAATTAGATAAGTATTAAATGTCTATCTGCAAAATGTATGGTTTAACATTTTATTATTTTCTAATATTTTTGTAAGTAAATATAAAATATAAGAAAAATAAGCATACAATATAAGATAATATTTTTTTATCAAATTAAACATCTATCGTAATATTATCATTTGATATAAAAGCATGAAAATTAGAATAAGTAAATATACAGTGTAAGAAAAAATAAAAAATAGGTAAAATACAATTAAGAAATGAAAAGACTAAATTAAACATATCTCTGAAAAAATGTATTGTAAAATAAATAATACGTAAATATACAATATAAGAAATACAAATATTATATTAAACTTCTACCGTAATATTAGAATAGGTAAATATACAGTATAATAAAAAATACACAATAAGTAAATATACAATATCAGAACTGGATAAACTAAATTAAACATCTATTTGAAAAATGTATAGTAAAATAAATAATTAGTAAATATAGACTATAAGACATAAAAAGATTAGTATAAAAATAAATAATAAGTAATATTATTATGATATTTTATTTTTATTGTAATATTATAATAGATTTATAATGTAATATAATGTAATATTTTAATATTATTGTTAGTAATATTAATCATATAGAAATGTTACATATTATAATAAGTAAATATAGAATATAAGAAAAAATAAATAATAAGTAAATATAGTATATAAGAAATAAAATTTATATTAAATTTATATCGTAATATTATCATTGATATAAAAGCAAGAAATTTAGAATACACAAATATACAAAATAAAAAAAGATAAACAGTAAGTAAATATACAATATAAAAAATAGATAAAGTAAATTAAACATTTATCCGAATTAAACATTTATTAAAAAGTAAACATACATCTATGCCATAAGGTTAAATAATCTAGAGTTAGGGTTTAGAGTTACGGGGTGGAGTTTTGAAAATATGATTTCAAATTATGAAACATAAAAAATAAATATTAAAATTTCAAAATAAAATGGGTTATTTTGGTTATTTTCCTTATTGATGACTATTTTGTGACAAAAACTTTAAAGTGATTATTATAAAGAATTGCTATACAATATAAAAAAAATTAAATAATAAGTAAATATATAATATAAAAAATAGAAAACTATATGAAACATCTATATGAAAATTATATAGTTTTCTGTTTTTTTTTTTCTCTAAAGAAATAAGTATTCACACAAACATACAATTTAGAATTTTGTTGTTGTTCAGAATACAACGTCCAAATGAATAGCTATATAGTTAATATATAAAAAATCAAAATAGCTCCGCGCGTAGCGCGGATTAACTCCTAGTACTACGATAAAGACATGGTTCTGTGTCTTTTTACTTAATAGTTGTGTTATTCTATTTATTACAAAGTTATAAGAGTTAATCTAGTAATTTAATGTATAATTAAAGTCATTATAAGTAAATTAATTCCTCGTTAGTTAATGAGTCTTTATTTTATTTTTCTCATATCCGTCAAAACACATAGATATTAAGGATAACATATGTAAAATCGATTTATATATCTAACGACATTGAAGAGACATATTATCGAGACTTTGAGAGTTAAGCAATAGTATTAGTATCAATTAAGAATGCAAAGTGTTCAAAAATGCCTTGAATCTGTTGGACCTTAGTTTTTTGAGACCCGCTAGTGCTAGAGTTTTCTGGGACACAACTATATATATCTTGTGCCTCCTCTAAACCTAGTTAGCAGCTGTACAAAAACTAGATCTGATCTTCTTGTAGACAGATCTCTGTAATTCCTCCATCAATAAAATCTCTCTTTGCCCATAGACGTAGCCGTTAGGGGTGAACCACGTTAAATCTCTGTGTCTTTCTTTATTGTTTATCCATCTGTTAATATCTATCTTCTCACATCCGTCACAACAAACTGGTATCAGAGCTTCGGGTTGAATCTGGTGAGAAGATATCTGGGATGAATATGAAGATCGACAAGTTTACTGGAAAGAACAGTTTCAGTCTCTGGCAAATCAAGATGAAGGCGTTGCTGAAGCAACAAGGTCTTTGGGCACTGTTGTCAGGGAAGAAGGTTGAACATGTTACTACTGAGATGGAGGTTACTGAAGAGAAGGCGTATTCAACAATTTTGTTGTGTCTGACAGATGAGATCATCATCGAAGTTTCCGGTGTTGATGCTGCAGCTGATTTGTGGTCGAAGTTAGAGAGTCTATACATGACGAAGTCTCTGACTAAGAAGCTACTTTTGAAACAACGTCTTTTCGCTCTGAGGATGCAAGAAGGTAAACAACTCCAAGATAATCTTGACAGTCTAAATTCCATCTTGTTGGATCTGAGGAATATTGATGTTAAGGTGGAAGATGAGGATGCGGCACTGATTTTGTTGGTATCACTACCAAACTTCTATGAGAACTTTGTTCAGTCATTCATAGGGAGTAAGGATACAGTGAGTTTGGAGCTAGTCAGGTCAGCACTTCATAGCAGGGAGTTGCGACACAAGGCATCTGGTTCTGGTACAGACGACCAAGCTTCTGGGTTGTTTGTAGGTGGTGGAAAGAACTTTGGAAAATGCAAGAAGTCGAAAGACAAAAGGTCATTTTCAAATGGTCCTAAACCAACTGATATTTGCAATTACTGCAATGAGAAAGGACATTGGAAATCTGATTGTCCTAAGAAGAAGAAGCATACTGGTTCCGCTGCGGTAGCCGAGAATGAGGCTAAATCTGATGAAGATATTGCGCTGGTTGCTCATGGAAAAACACATCCTAGAGATGTGTGGGTCCTGGACACATGCGCATCTTATCATATGTGTCCAAGGAGAGAATGGTTCTCAGAGTATGAGGCAGTGACTGATGGCAAGATCAAGATGGCAAATGACTTTGCTTGCGATATTGCAGGAATCAGTTCTATTAAGCTCAGGACACATGATGATAGAGTCTGCACGTTGACTGGAGTTAGACATGTTCCATCTATGTCCAAGAACTTGATCTCAGTTAGTTTTTTGGATAGCAGAGGTTTCAAGTATTCAGGTGGAGATGGAGTTCTGAGTGTTTACAGGGGTTCAGATGTGATTCTCAGAGGTTTCATTCATGATACTTTGTATTTGCTGGAAGGTTCTACGGTTTCAAGTTCAGCAAATGTTGCATCTCCAGAGGTTCGCAAGGAAGATATGGACAAGTTGTGGCATATGAGGTTTGGACATATGGGCGAGCGTGGGATGCAGATTCTGTTAAAGCATGATCTTCT
Source organism: Brassica napus (assembly GCF_020379485.1). Taxonomy (NCBI): domain Eukaryota; kingdom Viridiplantae; phylum Streptophyta; class Magnoliopsida; order Brassicales; family Brassicaceae; genus Brassica; species Brassica napus. Next base: position 5,471,125 of record NC_063449.1, read on the forward strand.
TTGTGGTCATAAGACCAAGAGCCTTGAGTTCTGTGAGCACTGTGTGTTTGGGAAGCTGCATAGAAAGAAGTTTCCTAAGGTTGTTCATAAAACAAAAGGCACGCTGGATTACATCCATTCAGATTGTTGGGGTCCCTCCAAGGTGGAGCCGCTGAAGGGTCACATGTATTTTGTGTCCATGATTGATGACTATTCGAGGAAGACTTGGATAACATTCATGAAGCACAAAAGTGAAGCTTTCAACAGCTTCAAGGAGTGGAAGATACTGGTGGAGAATCAAAACGAGAAGAAGATTAAGAGGCTTCGTACTGATAATGGTCTGGAATTCTGTTCAACAGAGTTCAATCAGTTTTGTAAGGATGCAGGGATTGCTAGGCATCATACAATTAGGTATACACCACAGCAGAATGGTGCAGCAGAGAGAATGAACCAGACATTGCTGGAGAGAGCGAGGTGCATGCTTTCTAATGCTGGTTTAGAGAAGAGGTTTTTGGCTGAGGCAGTGAACACGGCTTGTTATTGGATCAATCTTGGACCGCATACACGGATCGAGTGTCGAATACCTAATGAGGTCTGGTCAGGCAGATCTGCTGATTATTTTATTCTGAGAGTCTTTGGTTGCACGGTTTACTATCATGTTAAAGAAGGAAAGATGGAACCAAGAACGAAGAAGGGAGTGTTTATGGGCTATGGAGATGGTGTAAAGGGATACAGAGTTTGGTCTCCATCTGAGAAATGGGTTGTTATGAGCAGGAACGTTGTGTTTGATGAGAGTTCTATGTTCAAAGTTTCAGCCGAGTCCATTTCAGAAGCAGAGCAGGAGGATGTTGACAAGCAGGTGGAACTGCAGGAAGTGCAGTCAGACTACCCAGGATCGACCGATCCAGTGTCAGGGAGCGAACGATCTACACCAGACACAGGATTGGGCGATGGCAGAGATCTCCGATCGTTGTCCGACAACACGAGATCGATCGATCCTCAGGAAGAGAGCGAGCGATCGATGTCTGATGAGCAGCCTCAATCTTCCAATTCTGGAAATCAACGTATTGGGTCTGAAAAACGCAGTATTGCTAAAGACAGACCAAGGAGAGTTGATGTTAGGCCACCAGAGAGATATCGGTTTGAAGATATGGTGGGTTATGCACTACAGGTTGCAGAGGAAGTGGACACTTACGAGCCGTCTACTTACAGAGAAGCCATTTCAAGTTATGCATCTGAGAAATGGTTTGCTTCAATGGGAGATGAGATGGAATCTCATGAAAAGAATCACACATGGGATTTGGTAACACTACCACCTGGGAGAAAAGTTGTGACTTGCAAGTGGATTTATAAGCTAAAAGAAGGTCAGTCACCAGAAGAGGGAGTAAAGTATAAATCTCGAGTTGTTGCTAGAGGTTTCAGTCAAAGAGAAGGTGTGGACTACAATGAGATATTCTCACCCGTGGTCAGACACACCTCTATCAGAGTGCTATTGGTGATAGTAGCACGTCAGGATCTGGAGTTGGAGCAACTTGATGTGAAGACTACTTTTCTTCATGGAGAGCTTGAGGAGGAGATCTATATGACTCAGCCTGAGGGTTTTCTATTTCCTGGTAAAGAAGATCATGTGTGCAAGTTGAGGAAGTCGATGTATGGACTTAAGCAGTCTCCTAGACAGTGGTACAAGAGGTTTGACAGCTATATGGTCAAGTTGGGCTACGACAGGAGTCCTTATGACTGTTGTGTCTACATGAGCAAGGTGGAGGATGAGTCGTATAGCTACCTGGTGCTGTATGTGGACGACATGCTGATAGCTGCCAAGAAGAAGTGTTATGTTTAGAAGTTGAAAGAACTACTGAGTTCTGAGTTTGAGATGAAAGATTTGGGTGCTGCGAGGAAGATTCTAGGAATGGAGATCTTCAGGGATAGGACGAAGAAGAAGCTGTTCTTGTCACAAAAAGCCTACATTGAAAAGGTCTTGACAAGATTCGGGATGCTTAATGTTAAGCCTATCGATACTCCATGTGCTGCAAATTTTCATCCTACCATGAGTGATGAAATTTCTCTCTGAAGGGGAAATCGATTATATGTCACGTGTTCCTTATGCTAGTGTTGTAGGAAGTTTGATGTATGCTATGGTTTGTACAAGACCAGATCTTGCACACGCAGTCAGTGTTGTGAGTAGGTTCATGGTTCAGCCGCGAAAGGAACACTGGATCGCTGTGAAGAGGATTTTCCGGTACCTTAAGGGTACATCTGATATTGGTCTTGTCTATGGAGACAAGGATCCGAGACTGGTTACTGGGTATTCTGATTCGGATTATGCAGGAGATGTGGACAGCAGGAGATCTATGACTGGTTACGTATTTACTTTGGGTGGTTCTGTTGTGAGCTGGAATGCGACTTTGCAGTTGACAGTGACTTTGTCTACAACTGAGGCAGAGTATATGGCATTGACAGAAGCTGCTAAGGAGGCAATATGGTTGAGAGGATTGGCCAGTGATCTTGGTCTTCATCATGATCAGGCTACTGTGTTTTGTGATAGCTTAAGTGCTATCTGCTTAGCCAAGGATCAGGTTCATCATGAGAGAACCAAGCATATCGATGTAAGATACCATTTTCTGAGAGATGAGAAGAGGATTGAAGTGAAGAAGGTAGGAACAACTGATAATCCTGCGGATATGTTCACTAAGCCGGTTCCTCATAGCAAGTTCAAGCATTGTCTTGATTTGCTAAACATCTCAAGCTGTTAAATCTGGCCCTGATGGGCGTTTGGCCCTGAGGGGTATCTGGCTCGAAGAGAGCATCTGGCCCAAGTGAGGGCATCTGGCTCTGAAGAACATCTGGTCCGATGGGACATCTGACATCTGAGTTCGACGGAACATCTGAGCAAAGAGAGAGTCTGGTACATCTGTATTCTGAGCACGAAGAAGTGCATTATGGTACATCTAATTATGGAGGATTCAAGTCAAGGTGGAGATTTGTTGAATAATGCCTTGAATCTGTTGGGCCTTAGTCTTTTGAGGTCCGCTAGTGCTAGGGTTTTCTGTGACACAACTATATATATCTTGTGCCTCCTCTAAACCTAGTTAGCAGCTGTAGAGAAACTAGATCTGATCTTCTTGTAGACAGATCTCTATAATTCCTCAATCAATAAAATCTCTCTTTGCCCGTAGACGTAGCCGTTAGAGGTGAACCACGTTAAATCTCTGTGTCTTTCTTTATTGTTTATCCATCTGTTAATCTCTATCTTCTCACATCCGTTACAACACAAGGAAGTATCCAAAAATTCACCATCTCATTCTCGTCATAATTAGAGTCTGACTCATTTGGCGGACTGAGATTTTAATTTGGTGTTAAGCCAATAGTTCGAACAGTCTTACAAGACACTAGCTAGTAGAGAAAAGGTTTAAGAGTGAAGAACCTCAATAGATATAAGCTCTTGAGCCAAATGGTTAATAGAAAAAGATGGCACAAAGAGAATACCTTCGATCCTTCTCGAACAAAAAAATTACGGTTCTAGTTCTTATAATATATGAAATTATATCTTAAGTAAGTATAGAACAAGGACATAAAGCTAGATAGCTGTTGACAAAAAAAAAGAAAGAAAAAGCTAGATACAGTAAAAAGGGACTTTGAAATTTTATTAATTTATAAAGATATTATTTTACAAAAATTTCCTTATTTAGATTTTTTTTATTTTAAGATTTTTTTATTCTAAGATAAGAAAAATATTTGATTTTAATGTATAGACATTAATTGTTATTTTTTTTAAATTTGACATTTATATTAGTTTTAGTATATTATTTGTTGTATATAATATATATATTGCATAGAACTTCAATGTGGTTTTAGATATAATATTACTAAATCTCATCAAAAATATATGAAGTGTTAAGAAAATATAAAGATAATTTCATTGTGAATATAAAACAAACAAGATAATAATAGGTGCTTATTTATATAAATTATGTATACATATAAATTATTAATTTATAATTTTAATGGGACCATATATTTACATAAAATTTTCTAAAAATTTATTATTTTATTATTTTATCGATTTGTGTCAAATTTTGAACCGTCCCAAGTTGGGACATGCAAAATTTATTAATTTATAGCGATTATTAATTTATCGAATATTAATTTATAGAGGTTCTGTAGCTAGAGCTAAAGATAAGAACTCATATTTCTGACAAATATACAATGTTTATTATGTCCTTTTTATGAAAGCATTCTAACTACATCTCTAATATATCATACCATTATTGTATCCTTTTGACAAAAGTGTTTTTACAAAAAAATGGTGTAGGTTGATTTATATATACGAACATGCGCGATCTCCAGCTAAAGCTCAAGAAAAACCTAATGCAATTCTTGGATCTAATCCCGATAAGATATTATTATAAGGTTCGTTAAATGGTGTTTGAACCAAGGCCTTGGGCCCCTTTGTCATCAAAATTTGAGATCCCACGTATACAATTACATTGGTTTGGAAAGTTTTTCTTTCTGGTAACATGGAACTTACATATGAACATATTAATTATTTTTAAAATCTCGATTGTTTAGAGAATTTTCAATTTTCTTGTATAAAAGGGACTATGTTTTCTGTAACTTTTAGATCCAGAGAGTGTAGGCATGCATGGCCTTTGAGTTTGAATTTATGAAAAGGAAGAATCATAAAGATGTTTTATATACACACTATTGATCTAGAAATTTTTGGCGACAAAAGAAAGATCTCTGTCGAAATAAGTATTGTTGCTGGCGGATATACCATGTATTTTAACAGTTTTTACCCCATGATATATAATTGTTTTAGAATCTATTTATTATATTTTCGAATCTTGGTTTATGTGTGTTTTAAACCGCAATGTGGTGATTTTTGAGTATTTTAGAGATAAAGACAAAAAAAACTCATAGCTGTTCATCGAACTAAGCCAGAGTCGACATTCAGAGTCAGACGTCGATCAACAACATATCTTTTTGTGAATCGACAGCGAAGCGCGAGAACGGGCCACTAGTTCATGACCGACTTGAAACCCAAGTTCCACATATTTACAAAACTACCCCTGGCCCAATTTAAGCTAATATTTATGTGCTCTGCCATTGTACTGGGCAACACACACTTTCTTATTTTAATACCACAAAGTTTAGGGCTTTTATTAGTATGGAGAGAAGATCCAAGACTCCTTGAGAGCTTTGTATTGAAACTCTAGTTTTTCTACCTTAATCTATTTATGCAGTTTATTCAGATATTTGCTATGTTCTGCTTGCTATGTCTGAGTAATTCACATGTTAATTTAGGGTTCAATTAGGGTGGTGAAGAATTAGCCAAAACTATAGAATTTCTAAGGTGATAGACATCTTTCAAGGAATTGCTTTTAGTGCTTGTGTTCTATAGTAGCTAACTAGAACCCTGATTTTAGGATTGTGGACAACTACGATGGTATGTTATGTACCAAAATAGATTCCCTTGAGGTAGGATTGCTAGAAACAAGCAACATCTGATTTATTTAAAACTAGTGAACCTATCGATCAACTCACTAACGCTTGCCTAAGGAAGCATTGATCCACGCTAAGTCAATAGCATCGATCCACGCTCGATCCATATCAACAAGAGGCATTTGTGATATTGGACTTAGTCAATATAATTGATTCACAGCAGAAGCTGGATACCTTTTGCATTAGACTTCGATAGGATTTTCAACCTCAGTATTCTATATCACTATATTCCTGATTACCTAAAACCATAGATCTAGCTATTTCTCTTAATTGTTTACAACCTCAATCAACTGAACAACTGCTTGTTTTCTCTGCTTTCATTTATTTATTGATTTTTAACCTATTTGCCTAGCTTAATCATTAATGTTTTAGATCTATTGTGTGCTCTCGATCCCTAAGTAATACAACTAAACCTCTTATTTGAGAAAGTAAAAGTCATTCATTAAGATAATCTGAGTGATATCATTGGCCATCTACAATTATATGGTAACTAGAAGCAGACTAAGAAATGAGCAGGTGTCTAGAAAGGTTATAAAAGAAACTTCTCTCAATAAACATGGAACAACCGAAGAACGAAACGTTCAAGTTTTGTGAAAAAACAAGACCAACGATTATTATTTTAAGTGCGTGGTCTAGTTCTTTTGAGGATATATTTAAACAAAATGATCGTTTCTTAATACATGTAAGTATGTACTATGTCAGTGTAGTTTAAAAAAAAACATGTGGTTATCTGTGATGCAAAATCTTTTTGATGATTCTCTAGTACTGCCCGCGGAGGTAATAAGTCCAACGATTTAGCTTGTCACGGCGCATCATTTACAAGTTAATTGTTGCTTATGGCTTTAATACATTATCACTAATTAAAATAATTGAAAGTGCTAATGAAAAGTGCAAAGGAGGGTGAAAAACAAGAAGGATACCTATCTCCAAGCCTCTTAATCAATAATAATTAAGTTTATAAAATCCTTTGTCAATTGAAAAAAGTGCATAGTTGCGTGTAGTAATCATAATTCAGTGAGTTACAAATACAAATCTTGGTTAAAAGTGAAGAGCCACCACTTTCAGAACCAAGTCGTAAATCTTGGCAAATCCCCTTCTCTTGCTTAATTTATAGTTTCGCCTACTGGAACTTGTTTTTATGTTTTCTTTTGTCGAGTTGTTGTGTATTACAGTGTTCGTCCGAACTTTACAGCTATTTACTTAATTTGCATTGTTACAATTGAATTATGCTATTAAAAAATTGAATTCATTTGTTTTTCTATTTTAACTTTCCACAATTATAAGACATACTCCTTCCATATTCCTCGGGTTGCCCAAGGAAACACCTTATCACACGCACTTTTAATGGCCGCGTGCCGGTCGGAGACTATCACCAGAGGCTGCTCATCAGATACACAAGTAGCCAATTTTGTGAAAAACCATTCTCAAGAAGGTTCACCTTCAGCATCTACGATCCCAAAAGCCAATGGAAATATCTGAAAATTCCCATCTTGTGCGGCTGCAACTAACATAACACCTCCATACTTCCCACTTAGGTGAGTCCCATCCACCACAATGACCCTTCTCTGATACTTAAATCCTTTGATAGAAGCTCCAAAAGAGAGAAATAGATACTTAAATCTATTGATAGAATCAAGTTCTATAGCCGTGATAGAATCGGGATTTGCTAAGGAGATTTGCTCGAGATATGATGGCAGACGCGAATACCCATCTTCTGCTGATCCTCTCACCAATGTTTGTGCATATAAAAGTGCTCTGTATGAAGTGGTGTTATCAAGCGTCATGCCAAACATGTTCTTCATTGCATCAGTGATATGCTGCGGATTCAACCCATCAATGATTCCAACACGATCAATGAAAAGCCTACCAACATACTTCGGAGTACAGTGTCTCCGCTGAGCGAGTCGGTCTCCCACTGAGCATGTATGTTTTTCCACATACTTTGTTACCCAAAACGTGTTTGTCCCAAGTTTCACACTCGCTCTGACCTTCCATTGACAACCACTAACCAGACATGTTGTCACAAGGAGAGTTTTCGTTGACTTGTATATTCTGAAGGAGAACCTAAACCTCACTGATGTCAACCGCAGCTCTGAAAGCAGTGCATCCTTGCTAACAAACCTCTGGTTGACATAGATACTGTTACCATTCGATCTTCCTCCTTCAATCTTTTTGATATCTTCAAAACACATATCATCATCTTCCTCATCCTCATCTTCAACCTTTCTATAAACAATGTAATCCTCACCATTCTCGTCCGCTTCAGCAACAATAGAGATACCAGCATCCTCCTCCACATCGTCCTCCTCTCCATCATCCTCCTCCCCCATCATCCTCCAAATCATCATCATCATCTTCAAAACATTCATAAGCTTCATCAGCTTCATCATCTTCTTCCCTGAACTCTGAAACCGTTTCCACCTTGCTACGGCTTGATACACAAATCCGTACTCCATGCGTTTTGGTTATCTCTAGGAAGTTTTGAACTTGTCTATCACTTGTAGCATGAATAGAAGGGGTGTCTGGAACCTGCATCATTTCTGCTGGTAATGAGTAGGTTATCTCCACAGATTTTGTGCTCATGTCCAGGTTATAATCTTCTTGAGCCATTGCAAGAAGTTCAGCATGTGTCGAACCTTCCCCCAAAAAAATGATTCTCGCTCCTTTGACATTATCAACCACAAAATTTCAACGGCAATCTTTCAACAATCATTCTCCATACACTGCATGTAACTGACGCATCATCTACAAAAATTCAAAATAAAACACATTAGTAAAGATAGAGAAAATGAAAGTTTACTAAACATTGACGCAGACGACATACCGGTAAGTCGTCTGGAAGACTTACCAGTAAGTCGTCCAAACAGGTCATTTTTGCAATTGAATTTTAAATAGGAGTCGTCCAGCTTTGTTTGTTAAAAAAAACCCTAGACGATCTAGGATAAACGGGTTAGTTTTGCATTTGACCGAATTGTGTCAGATATTTAACTTTTCCTGGACGACATACCAGTGAGTCGTCTCAGGGAAAACAAAAATTTCAATATTTTATTAAAGCTAGACGACTTATTTGTAAGTCTTCTCAGGTTAGTTTGCAATTCGAAAAAGAAACTTAAATATTTAACTTTATTCAGACGACTTACTTGAAAGTCGTCTAGGTAGACGACGTACGAGAAAGTCGTCCGAGATAAGCAAGGTTTGACCAGAATCTAGGAAATAAATCGGGACGACTTTGCTTATCCTGGACGACTTTCAAGTAAGTCGTCTTATTTGACGACTTCCGCCTAAGTCGTCTCGGAAAAGTTAAATATTAAGTTTTATTTTCCAATTAAAAAAGTAACCTGAGACGACTTACAGATAAGTCGTCCAGCTTTAATAAAATATTAAAATTTTTGTTTTCCCGGAGACGACTTACAGGTAAGTCGTCCAGGAAAAGTCAAATATCTGACACAATTCGGTCAAATGCAAAACTAACCCGTTTATCCTAGACGACTTATCAGTAAGTCGTCTAGGGTATTCTCTAGATTTTTTTTTAACAAACAAAGATGACGACTTACTTGTAAGTCTTCATCCGTTTGACCAAAAGACTTACCCGTAAGTCTTCTACAGCCAGACTACTTACGGGTAAGTCTTCTACACGAACAGACCTGGAAAAAATTTCAATTTCATACCTTAAACTAGTGAGATGACTCCTTAGCACATAAAGTCTTTTCCAACCACCCAGAATCTCAAACGAAAGTAACCCACCAAGAATAGTATGCTTGAATGGCTCTATCAACCATAAAAAAATATTGAATCAAAAGCTTGAGTTTTTTGGATGAATATGTAGGCAAAGTGAAAGAGATGTTGTTTTTAGTTCATAACAAGTGAGAAAGAGAGAGTGTAAATCGATTTTAGGTGCATTAAGAGCTTCAAATTGGTTGTTCATGGTTGTTGGGGTATTGATGACAATGACAATCTTGTAATTACTTGAAGATGATGAGGGTGAAAGATTAAAAATGTCATTTTCGGGGAAAAAAAAATTGATGGTATTTTCGTGAATTATATGAACTTGTAGGGTGAATAGGACAAAAGAAAATTCCAAAAAAGCATGGGTTAGTTTTAAGTTTGACTTTGAGTTTTGAGTCAATTTTGCAAAAAGCCCTATATATAAAACGTCGACTAAGAAAAATAAGCAAAAAGAAAAAATAACAAACAACATAACCAGTCATATGCATACATTTAGATGTTTGTGAATATCAAAAACAAGATTTTACAAAATATTATCCTTATGATTTGATATTTCCCTGTTATAACTCCAACGAATCTAGGGACAATCCGATGCAAGGAACCCCACTAAAAAGCTCCGTCCAGAAAATAATGAACTTTGAAAACCAAAATATTCACAAAAGTCTGGTGAAAAGGTATATAAAAAGAGCAACAGACTCAAATATGTTTTGTTTGGTATAAAATAAATAAAATAGTATTCTTTCTATTCCATTTTAATCTAATCAATTAAAATAGAAGTACAAATATAAACTAACCCTTAAACTTGCATAATATTTACAAACCAATGCCACTGAAAATTAGATAAATTTACATTTAAGTAATCATTGTTTTTCCTATTTTATTAAATCATTTCCTAAATCCAACTTAGTAAAAAATTTGTGATCAACATATTTCATTAAACGATTTAGCTAAATTTTAGGAAAATTCAAATTTTAAAAACGTTTTTAATAGTATAATATAATATTTCCTAAGTATCATATAAATTCCACATATTTAGTTTGTAAGGCTTAAAATATATGTATTTTATTTTTTTTAAATATTTGTTTAACCATTACTATTAATTATTTTAAACAATAAAATCTATATATGCTACAGTTTAACTATTTTTGATTTACTTGTAGAATAATATGGATTTTTTATAATCTATCTAAATGTTGCATAAAATATATATATTTCTAATAATTCTAAAATACATTTTTATTCATTTCAGTCACTATTAATTATTTTCAACAATACATTTATCTATATAAAGTTTTAAATATCATAAAATTACTTGTAGAATAATATTTAATGTTTATAATAGAATATTTGTTTTCTGATGTATCTAAATCTCACTATATGACCCATATATAATCAAAATATTTAAAATATTATAGAGTTGGGAAACGATTTCGTGTTAAAAGAAACATTACTCAAACATATCAATGGTTAAATGTTTGTCGAAAGTTTAATATGACGCATGAATCAATATTTCTTTCCAACATGTAAACTATTTCACTATTATGTTTATAAAAATTTTAAAATATGATAAATATTAAAATATTAACTAATAAACATTTAAATAATATTTTATACAAAACTAAAAATAAATACCCGCACGGGCGTGCGGGTCAAGCTCTAGTTAAAGTTTAATGTTAATGAACATATACTAAGATGTCAATATTTATATGATTTATTTTTACTACATAAAATTTTGTTAAATAAAAATAATTTAATTAAAATGCAGTATTATATAGTAGGTCATAACTGTCGAACAACATTAAACTATTATTTAAAATATGGAAAACATCAGTTATTTTACAATAATTTTTTTTTAAAACATCAAATAAATTGGAAAAAGGAGTAGAAGGTTAGCTTTAAAAAAATAGAATGCTTATCCGTTTTATAAAAGAGAAAAACGTCTAACAAATCTTGTCATAAGAAGTTTCAACTCACAAACGCGTCACTTTAATCACCAACGTTTCGGTCAGCGATAAATAAATCTCATATTTATGTTGACCAAACCATTTTAAATCCGTTGAAAGGCAACCATTAAGTCCATTAGTAAATTTTTAATGGCTGATTTTTTACGGGTCTAAAATAGCTTAGGCAACGAAAGTATGAGAATTTTTTTACGACAAAAAGTGAAATTTATTGACTAATCGATAAAAAATTGGCATTTACATAAAGAATATGAACGCTTAAAAGAAATGAAACCACTACTGTATTTTTTATGTCATACTATAGTCTTAACTTTTTATCGAGTTTGAAGCCATCTTCGCATTAGCCCTTAGATTTATCAATTAGTTGGATTGCCTGTTCCAATGTATGCAAACCAGTCTGATGCTTCCTCGTGTTTCTTTCCTTCCACATATGGTAGACACAATTCTGAAATACCATGCACATCATTATATGGTCCATTGGGTTGAGGTTGTGAGTAACAAATTCAAGCGTTTCATTTCAATCCAGATCAATTCACCTTCCACATAATCTGCTTGAAAGTCTTTTTTCAAACAGTAAAAGTAACCAACGTTGAGTTGGTCTAGTGGCAAAGGGGTTATGGTTGTAACTACCGCCACCCGGGTTCAATTCACAGTGTGAAGGACTATTTACAATGCTTGGGTTCCCGGCAAAGAGGTGAAACCACCTTTTTTTACACAAAAAATAAATAAATAAACAGTAAAAGTATAAGGGTAAGCAAAGAAAAGATGGTCTCTTGTTTTGTCTCCTTTTCACACAATACACAACCTTATTGAATACCCCCCAAGTTCACTTTCTATTCCCAGTATATAGTTTGTTTTTAACAGCCAACCAAGTTATGAAAGAGAAACAGAGGAACCGCTTGTGAGAACCAAACACTCCTCCTCTAAGTAGACATGTCCATTTTCTCTATGTTTTTTCCATGTTTTGACTGCTGAGAAATGATCTCTCTGAAGTATGAAATTTTACTGGTTCCGGTTTAAAAAGTTAAAGATTAAATAACTTATCTAAATTTAAATTTTCTATATGCTTAAACAATTTTTTTTACCAAATATAAACAATAAATTATTTGGATAATATAACTATATATGAATAATTTTAAAGGTTATAAATGATCAGTCTAATTATATATATTATACTGATTAGTGTTTTAAACACACAATTGTGAGTATATGTTAATGTTTGGTACAATTGTGAATATCATGTATATATCAATATATAAATTGTCTTAAAACAATCACAATCATGACTACATGTTTGACACAACTATGAGTATTATATTTATGTTTGATACTTTCTTATTTTAGGTTTGATATGAACTTATTTTCAGTTATTTTAAATTTGTTGAGACCATTGTATGTTCGTATATATATGAATAGTTTTTTGGATTGATCAGTTGTAACTTTCTATTTAATTTATTTAACCTTTTAAACATATTTTTAATCTTCAACTTTTACACTGGAACCAATAAAATCTCATACTTTTGTTGACTAATAGAACTAACCATTAAATATTTACTAACAGACTTAACGGTTGACTTTCATCATGTCTAAAATGGTTTGATTCGGGGTGTGAAAACGGGAAAATATTAATGGATCAACCCAAACCAATCCAAACCATGGATTTTAATGGATAGAATAATTGGGTACAAATGGATTAATGGATTAATAGATTAAATGGGTAATGGACTCAGTGGATTGGGTTAAAATGGTTTGGATAGTAATGGATAATGAGTTATCCATAACCAAACCAATAAAAATTTATAACCAACAAAAACTCAAATCAATAAACAAAAAAAATAACCAAACCAAATTTCTAAACCAATTTTACCAAACCAAATTTTATTTATTTGTTCATATATATAACTAAATTTTAATAAACTAAATCTAACCCACTTATTCCCATATATATATATATATATATATATATATATATATATATACATAAATTTGTTAACACCCAATTTTTCATATATATAATACATAAATTTGTATTATATGTTGACTTTTAATAAGCCAAATTTAATCATAATTTTTACCAAAATCATAAAATCAAGTTTTCCACCAAAACACTAAATTGGATTTTTGTTCATCAAAAAGCTAAAAATCTCATTTTCCCACCGAAACGACAAAATCATGTTTTCCTGCCAAAACCGCAAAGTCTTGTTTTCTCACCAAAGCAGGAAAATCGTATTTTCCGCCAAAACCGTAAAGTGATGTTTTCCCGCCAAAATCGTAAAATCGAGTTTTTACGCCAAAACCGTAAAATTGAATTTTCCGCCAAAAACCACAAAGTCGTGTTTTCCTACCAAAACCGTAAAATCAATTTTTCCGCCAAACCACAAAGTCGTGTTTTCCCGCCAAAATCGTAAAATCAAATTTTTTCCGCCAAAACGGCAAAATCGTGTTTTCCTGCCAAAATCGTGAAATTGAGTTTCCCGTCAAAATCGTAAAATCGAGTTGTCCCGCCAAAACCGCAAAATTGAGTTTCCCGCCAAAGCCATTAAATCGAGTTTCCCGCCAAAATTGAGTTTTCCTGCCAAAACTGTAAAATTGAGTTTTTCCGCAAAAACTGGAAAATCGATTTTCCCGCCACTGAGGAAAAATTAAATTTTCCCGCCAAAACCGTAAAATTAAGTTTTCCCGCCAAAACTGTAAAAATGAGTTTTCCCGGCAATAATTGTGTTTTCTCTCACAACCGCAAAAAAATTGTTTTCCCGCCAAAACCAGAAACTCTTGTTTTCTCATGAAAAACCGTAAAATTGAATTTACTGCCAAAACTGTAAAATTGAGTTTTTCCGCCAAAACCGTAAAATTGAGTTTTCCCGCCAAAACTGTAAAATTTTGTTTTCCCGCCAAAACCGCAATATTGTATTTTCCGGCCAAAACCGACTTTGTTTTCTCACCAAAACCGTAAAACTATATTTCCTCTAAAACAGAAAATCTTGTTTTTCCACCGAAATGTTAAATATATTTTCCTCACTAACATCACAAAATTATCTTCCCTGCTAAAATAATAAAATTGTTCCTGACACCAAAACCATATAATTGTATTTATCAAAAGTCTAAGTATTCTTTTTGTTTTCATCCCCAAAATAATATTTTTACTTAGTTACCTTTTAAGCTATAAAATTATTGTTCATGGGTTAACCATTAACTCATTAACTTAAATGAGTTATGGATTGACCCAATCCATTTGTCAAATGGATTGGTTAAAACCATAACCCATATAAGCTTAAAACCATTTGGATATGGTTTGGTTTGGGTTGGTTTAACCATTTTGACACCCCTAGGTTTAATCAACAAAAGTATAAGATTTATTTGTCGTTGACTGAAAAGTTGGTGATTAAAATGACATGTTTGTGAGTTGAGATTTTTTGTAACTTAAATTTGAAAGTTCAGGATTTTTTTCAACGTTTTCCCTTTTATAAAACTTACATGACTTTTAAATAGATTTCCACTTAAATATCTTAATAAAACATTGTTAGTGATTTTTTCTTTTCTCTTCTTTTATTTTTTAATTTTGACACCAAAAACTTATTCTATTGCTCAAACATGAAGTTGTCTGGGAAGCAAGACCTGAATAGAATAACCAACGAAAAACATTTCCCTATGGATAGCTCTATTAGCCCTAACTAAAGAATCAGCAATATGGTCCTGTCCTCGAGTGATGTAGAAAATCTTGAAGGTGTGAAATCTCTGTCGTAAGATCTCTATCTCCTTCAGCTCCATTGAAAAATTTGGCGATTCGCTTTTTTGTCAAAGCATAGCTATCAAATCCTTGCAGTCCATTCTAAAATTATGGCAAGTTGAATGATGAAACACTTTCCATTTCCCAAGCAAGTGCTTCGAGTGCTTTTTTGTTCCAATTTGTTGAATTTTTCCCGACATGTATTTCCAAACCCATCAACATCGACTACATTGTGTTGTAGAAGTCTAAGAACCATCCACCAGTATTTACTTATTTTGTTTAAAAGTAAATTATTAAGAAACATAACACATACATATATAAGAACAAGGAAACATAGCTGCTAAAGCACAAAGATTGCTTTACAACACTACATGTTGTGGGCAAAGCAGTTAAGTTGTGAAGATACAACAAAATCTTCCTCTTGATGAAAAAAAAAAGCATAATGGAAAATAAAATAATATCGAGCTTATCAAGAATCAACACAAGACCAACATAATTAAACAAAGTTTTCTAATTAAAGTGAGACAAAAAGAAATGATTTCAGAATTCAATGTTGGAAAAGTGATAGTCGTCCCTGTCCCTACACAAGCATCATGTGGTTGGAGGAGCTATGGCCCCATGGCACAATCAGCACTCAAACAAGTCCTGAAATTGGATAATCTCTTCTGGGTCCCAAATCCTCTCGTCTCATTTGAAAAGAAGATAATGCCAATTCTTAACCAAATCTTAGTCTCCAATTTTATATATAACAAGATAAATTATCAGTCCCCACTCACTTAATCAGTATCTCAAGCTATATATAAGACCACTTTGAATTCCATAGAAAGAGTAAGAAGCAACAACAAAAAAAAAAGAGAGAGAAGATACTTTGATTCAAAGCTTAAGAAAATGTCTTCCACTCAAGCCTTCCAAGAACAAGTCCATGGCGGTTTTATCTCTCGAAAGCTGCTTCTGCACAACCCATTTGACCACAACACTCAACAAACCTTCATGGTCACACCATCTCCCCTCATTACACATGAGAACAACCTCAGTGGGAATGTCTTGATGCTTCTCTCAGTCCTCATCTGTGGAATCATCTGCTGCCTCGGTTTACATTATATCATTCGTTGCGCATTAAGACGTACTTCAAGTTTCATGATCTCTGAGCCTATCTCCAGTCTTTCAACACCACATGGGTCATCAAACAAAGGAATCAAGAAGAAAGCTCTTAATATGTTCCCGGTCGTGAGTTACTCAACTGAGATGAACTTGCCAGGGGTCGGTGAAGAATGCGTCATCTGTTTGTCGGATTTTGTTTCTGGTGAAAAGCTCAGGCTGCTCCCTAAGTGCAACCACGGGTTCCATGTTCATTGCATTGACAAGTGGCTTCAACAACATTTGACTTGTCCAAGCTGCAGACACTGTCTTGTTGAGACATGCCAAAAGATCTTAGGTGACTCCAGTCAAGTGACAGCAACACCATCAGAGAGCATAATTGTCAGGATAGCTACTCTAGAGCCTGAAGGAAGATTAAACACTTTAAGAGAAAACATCTAAATTCTCAAGAAACCATCATAAGTTCAGAATCTATGCTCAAGTTAGATAGAAGTTTTTTTTTTAGATCTGAGCACAGCTCATGTCTATTGCCATAGAAGAGTTTCAAAAGAAAAAAAGAAAAAAAAAAACAAAATAGTTCAAAATTTAACAAATTTTTATGTCTTTCTTTATTTTTTGTTTTTGCCTGTAACACAAAGTGTATACAGAGGAAATATAAACATACTAGTATATGCTCGGGTATTTAATTCATTGTTTTTTTTTCTTATCTTTAATTGATAACAAAAACCTTTTTTAGTTTAATTTAGTAAAAGTAAATTTGAATAATTGGAAGAAAATAAATTATGATAACATGATAATTTTTTTTCCGTCTGATTAATTATGCTATTACAACGATAAGAAATATTACATAGATGATTCTATAGCCGACAATTCTACCATCATATGAGAATGCACGTCTAATTGCATCGCTCCGACCGCCCTATGAGATCCATGTTCGATGATACGCCCTTGCATCATGCTGAAGAATGCACGTATGATTGCATCGCTCCGAGCCGTCCTATGAGATCCATGTTCGATGATACGCCTTTGCACCATGCTGAAAACCTCTTGTAACTTTTTTTTTCCATGATCTACATAATTTGCGTTTTCTAGGGTTTGAACCCCAGACCTCCTGGTGTATAAACATTAATGAACCCTTAGTCAAACCACTGGACCAAAAGGGTTTCCACAATAACATGATATTTTAGTATATTAAAAAATTGCATACTTTAGATAGTATACTTGGTTGACCAATATGTAGATGTAAGCATACTTAAATAATTATTTATAATATTTTATTTTTGTTTTAATGAATTCACCTCAACCATATCTAGATATATTTATATATGTTAATCCCATGATATCCTTTATATACTAAAGCACAAGTCACTCCACCAATTAAAATGTGCCACATGGAATTTATTTACAAAAAATACAAATAATGCCCTTTAAAAAAAATTCTGGTCCCGAATACTTTGAAACTTAAATCCCTATTTTTTCTCGCATAATCACCAACACGTTCAAGATAAAATCACGATCAGAAACTGTTTTAATCTAATTTATTTTACTCTTCTGTTTTCTTAACATAGATTTTACTTTATTCTTCATAGCTTCATTTTCCTTCTGTCGAGTTCTTACTCTGAGCAGAAACAAATTCCATACAAATTTATGATTACTCTTATTTTAATTTTTAAATGATTATTTTCAATATAGATTCAGTTTCCTCTCACTCTCAATTAATCATTTCTTAAATGTTCATTTCAGGGAAAATGACACTTGGTTATGCTTCTGTTTTGAAACTTACTTTCAATAAAAGGATGAGAAATCATAGGTTTGCACAAAGCCACAAACTAAGGTAATGATAAGCACTTCAATTCTATTATCTACAAAATAGATATTTAGAAATCTGTTCTTTGTCAAATCTTTATGAAACTACTTGCCTTGCTTCTGCATTAATAAAAAAAACAGAAACGGAGAGAGAAGAAGAAAAAAGAAAAATAAAGAAAACAAAACCAACTAGCCTTTTCTGCAACAAACATAGAACATGAGCATAACCATACATAAATGAAAACAAGTGGTATTTAGGGTCTGAATGGTGACTGCAGATTTGGTGATATAAGCGGTGCGGAATTAAAGTGCGGGACGGTTCAACTGCGGTTCGTGCGTTTTGCGGATTTAAGTGCAGTTTTAGTAAAATTAGCGGTGCGGAATTTTGTTGATTGGTGAAATATGTAGTTTGCGGAATTGAACAATTAAAAAAATGTTAAACATAAAAATCAATAGAATCAATATAATTTAAAGTTAAAATAAAACAATTTTTTTATTATTTAGAAATTTAGAAACCAACATTCATTTGAATTAAAAATTTAAATTACATATATAAAATAAAAAAAACTAAGTGAAATACAATAAAACATCATTAACTATTTTGATTTTCCTACAACATATTTGCAATATTATCTCTTATTTGTGCCATTTGTTCTCCGTGTGCCGCATCAAGTTCTTCTGTATCAAAACCTATTATTTTATATATATAAATATGATATATAGTTAATATGTATAACTTAAAATAATAACTAATTTCTTGCTAGTTTTACATATATAAATATCACTAGTTCAGAGAATGAGTAGTATGTTTATATTAGTTAGTTTGTAATATAAAATAATTAACTAATAGCATTATCAAATTAACTTTAATTAAAATTTATTGAATCATATTAGTATAAATATTTGTAGTTTGATGTAAAAAACTATACATGATATTATTTAATATCCATACTGTATAAAAATAAATTTTCATATACTTTACATAAGCTAAACAATAAATCTATTACCTTACATACATTAAATTATAGTTTTTAAACATAAATTGTATAACGTTTTTAAACATAATATGATAATCAAATATACTTATATAAAGTATATACGGTTTTACTTTAATTTTATTTATTAATTGATGCGTTATTAGTTTACACAAATGCATAGATTAATTATGAAATAACTATATCATCACTTTTTGTAATAGTTATATACTATAAAATAGTTTAAAAAAACTTACTTGTTATGTGATTAAAGAACAACTCACGTCTTCTTCTTTTCTTCTCGTGGAGCAACAAGTCTTTTTTTTTTGTGCAGAAGAGCAACACGTCTTCTTTCCTTCCTTTTTTTGAAATTTGTATGGTTAAAATAGAATGAGAAACCAAGGTTTTATAGTGTTGTTTTATTAATAAAAAATAAGACATTTATTTATCTACTGCGTTTTTTGCAGGAACCGCTAAGTAGTGGGAGCTGGGCGTTTTTGAAATGCGGATTTTATCTTTTGGTCAGTAAAAGTGCTTCGATATGTGCACCGCGTTTTTGAGCTTTTTTTTTCTTTTATTAATTATCACTGTTGCAAAATAGTGTGATTAGTGACCTGAGTGCGTTTTTCAAAATCCGCTCTTGAAAACCGTCCCGCATGTGTCTCCATTCATTACCTTAGTCTCTGATTCTCTCTCCTATGTTACTAGAATCTCTATTTTTTTTTTTTTTTGTAGCTTTGAAGAAATCATTTCCCATGAGCCATGGCTAACAAATAATTGATGTGATAGCTACTTTACCGAGGGGAAAGAGAATCAACAGCTATGATAATTGAAATTGGATATTTACAAATTCGTTTGTCATGGTTTGACTATTAGACTATCTATGTTTTCTTATAGAAGAGTATATTAGACTATCTTACAAACTTTTGTAGGTCTATTAACTATTTTACATACATGTTTAGTTTCATAGTTTTTATTATATTAATTTTAAGTAAAAAGGAACACTTAATTAAAAAAACAAATACAAATAAACCTGAATGGATCAAATATGATATTACTAGGTGGTATCCAACTCCAGAAAAAAAGTGTCTAAATAGATTCCATTTTGATAAAAACATAAAATAAATCTGTTGCAACTCTTTTCTAAAGATAGTTTAAATACAAGAAAAGTTTTCCCGTGCTTAGGGGTGATAATACTAGTTTATTATATAAATTACTGTCCAAAATTAGTCATTTAAGAGTTTTACAAATTCGATATTTAATAATTGGTCAACCATACAATGTTTACAACACTAACTATTGTTTAAAAAGGAACAAATTTAATGGTCAAGGTTTTGTTCTATGCCTTCTTTGAATAATTAAAAGGTTTTGCATCTGACCTATTGATCAAAACATGAACAGGAATGTGGGTTGAGAGTCTTCTTGTAAGTTGTCTCCTTTCCCTTTAATTCTTCTTCAATCGTTGTCGACTTCAATTTTAACATGTTTTCTTTGTTTTAAGCTGAGAATCATTTTCTACGTTTAAAACAGTAATGAGAACAGTGATGATTCCTCTGCAAAAAAAATAAAAATAAAAAAACAAAAACATAAAGAATGCAAACTGTACAACGAAACATAATTAATTGCTGGAATTAAGATATTTTATCAGTTAGTCATTTACTATACAGCCACCATCAGATTGAAAATTCGTCCAGAAAAGAAAAAGAAAGAGGATACGATGTTGTCGATATCAAAATAAAATTATGGGAGAGAAGAAAGCATCAATTACCTCATAGAAGAAATTAAACTGTTTGAAACCATTTAATAAACAAATTTGTTGAATAACTGATTTTAATGGAGGATGAGGAGGTGGAGATCGTGGCAAGGAATACAAAAATTTTGTTCTTTCTTTTCGTTGGAAATATAGATGACAAAAACTACTTTGTTTCAAAAAAATTTCTTTTTAACTTTTTTTTGATAAATGAAACCTAAAACATGTGCCAAAATAGGATTGGTTGTGTGACTTGTGCTTTAGTATATAAGAGATTACTTTTCAGTTGCACCTCGCTGAGTTCATCAAACTTCTCTTTGTGCAAGTATTCTTCTGTTTTTTAGTAAACATTGTGCAAGTATTCTTTTGGTCTGCCTATTCATAAACATTAATAATGACAATGTAACATCCCAGTTTGTGGTATATGTTGGAAGGAGTAAGAGAATTGATGTGGCTATCCATGTCATCAAAGCGCACTTACATTTTCCACCAAACATCCGTTTATAATTCTAAGGTTAAACGTATTTGAGCTAGAGAAGTGGAGACTATGGGGAAGTGATTCCTGATATCGTGCGAGTGAGGCAAAGCACGAGAACAAATTATGTGGTAATTGCAGGGTCAGTAAACAATGATTTCGAACCTTTCAAAAAATTAACGCACCGTCCGTAAGATAGGATGGGCCCGCGGACCGAGTGAGCAGGTGTGGGTGGTCCATTAGCCGTGGGCGGTCGAGGCATTACAAGTGGTGTCAAAGCCGAACCCAAACGAATTTGGAGTCAGCGAGGGCTCACACTAACATGGTTAACGATCTTGGGGCGCAACGGGAACATTGCGTTCTGTGAGAGGGGGTGAATTGTAACTGGGATGTTTGTGGTATATGTTGAAAGGATTAAGAGAATTGATTTGGATAGCTATGTCACAAAAGTGCACTTACTTTTTACAAACAAATGATGTAATGTATCTTGTAGAGGAAGAGTTTCGACCAAGTAGGGGAATCCGTCAAGGAGACCCACTCTCACCTTATCTATTCATTTTGTGTAGTGAGGTGGTCTCGGGATTATGTAACAGAGCTCAAGAAGATGGTTCTTTGAAGGACATTCAAGTTGCTCGGGTCTGCCCTTATATTAATCATCTACTGTTTGTGGATGACACTATGTTCTTCCTTAAATCCAACAAGGCCAGCCGAGCAGCTTTGAAAAATATTATGAGGCGTTACAAGACAGCTTCCGGACAGTTGATTAACACCGAGAAATCTGCAATAACCTTCTCAAGTAAAACCCTTGCAGATCTAAAGCATACTGTTAAAGATGATTTGCAGATCCAAAAGGAGGGTGGCACCGGAAAATATTTAGGCCTACCGGATAATTTTGGAAGGCGTAAAAGAGACCTCTTTGCGAGTATAGTGGACAGGATAAAACAAAAGGCGAGCAGTTGGTCAAACAGACATTTATCCTCAGCAGGAAAGTTGGTAATGTTGAAGAGTGTACTCTCTCTGATCCCTTCATTTGCGATGACTTGCTTCAAGCTCCCCTTACCTTTAATAAAAAGGATTCAGTCTGCTGTAACTCGTTTTTATTTGGATGTGAGAGATGGAAAGAAGTAGATGGCATGGGTTGCATGGAGTAGACTGGCTCAGCTAAAAGAAGAAGATGGCATGGGTTGGGACTGCGAGATTTTCAAAGCTTTAATGATGCTTTCTTAGGAAAGCTCAGCTAGAGGTTACTCAACAACCCGCAAAGCTTACTGAGCCGAGTTCTCTGCGGAAAATATTGTGCAGAGTGGAGTTTATTTGAATATCAAAACAGATCCTCGGAATGACATGGATGGAAAAGTTATCTTAATAGGAAACGACCTGATCTTGAGAAACTCGGGGTGATTAGTGGGAGATGGAACCTCGATTGATCTATGGAAGGACCCTTGGATCAGTGTGAAGCAGCAGGAAAGGCTGATGAGGCCACCAACGGAGTTAACCCAAGACCTCAAAGTGGCGTATCTATTTAAACCGGACACTACCGAGTGGGATATAAAGAAGATCAGAGAGATATGCCCTGCAGCGGAAGACCAAATCCTAAAGATTAAAGCAAGTAAGTCTGGGGCTCCAGACAAATTTTGTTGGTTGGGAACTAGGAGTGGAGACTACTCAACTAAGTCAGGATACCACGCTGCGTTCGAGGAATCAAATGATGCTGAGAACCTGGAGTTAGAAGGAAACTGGAATCAAGAGGTTTGGAGCCTGCGTACTGCCCCTAAGGTGAAGATGCTGATTTGGAAAGCTTTAAGGGGAGCTCTGCCAGTGGGAACAAGGCTTCAAGATCAACATATCAAAGTAGACTCCCGATGTAAGCGATGTGGAGAACCCGAATCTATTACTCATCTATTTTTTTAATGCGAGTTTGCAAAAGCTATGTGGCAAGCAGCTCCCTTTATGGGTGAAATTGATTTTAGAGGAATAGTAGATTTGAGGGAGATGTGGAATCAGGTGAAGACACGACCATGCTTACCTCCTACCGGAATATCATCAAATCATTTAACGTCTTGGATCATGTGGGGTCTATGGAAAACAAGGAACAAGCTAGTCTTCTCGAATATAACTTTGGATGCAGAGGAGTCCATGTCTAAAGTCATCGTAATGGCCAGAAAATGGCAAGAAAAGCAAGTGAAACCCATAAGGGTGCACAGAACTAGCAAACCTCAAACTCTCAACAATGCAAACATCGTTCTTAGATCAGATGCAGCATGGAGCGTAACATCATCTCGAGCAGGACTCGGCTGGGTCCTAACCCAGAGTGACAATACGGAGTCTTTCTCGAAGGTAGAAGAAAACATACCTACACCATTGATGGCAGAGGGGATGGCTTTGCGAGAAGCTCTTCAGTCTTGCTATGGAAGGGGAATTAAGAAGCTGAGGGTTGAGTCAGACTCAAAGATTCTCATCAACAGTGTCTCGAAGGAAACTCGGTGCCGGAGTTGTACGGAGTCGTCGCAGATATTTTACTTGTTTCTAGTTTGCTTGATTCTCTTTGTTTTAAATGGATCGCAAGGGAAGAAAACTTTGCGACAAACTTATTAGCAAAACAGGTGATGGGTGTAAGTGAGGAATTTATGACCTCCACCTAATTTTAATTCAATGAAGTGTGTTTAAAAAAAAAACAAAAAAAAAGACACTAGTCACACTACAAACTTGGTCTATTTTGATTCAATCTCAATGCCAAATACTGTTATAACTTGGTTTACTTTGTGACTCAACAAATACTGTTATAACTTGGTCTATTTTGTGACTCAACAAATATTGTTATAAGACGTTTACATTGTTCTCCAGATATCAAAGTCATCATCCAGATAATAAAAACCCCACTCTAAGAACCCTGGGTTAATCATGATCTTAGTGATTCAAAACCAGCTAAACAGGCTGGAAAGCCACAACCCATTGTCAACAAAAAATACTAATAACTGATATAGTTAAGGACCACATAATATAAGTACTAGATTTGGAGATCCTGCAGATTAAAAGAGACCAAGCTGTACCAACGGGTCATAGAAAATGTTATCAAAATAAAAGCCAAATCATAAACAAATGATGGCTCTGTGCACACAAAAAAAATGATGGTTCAAATAAGGCTTAAGATCCTAGGCGTTTCTGATTGGATTGGCTGTAACTAAAGTTTTGAAAAGTTCAATAAATAAAATAAGAGACTCCCTAAAAAGTGAGAGTTTAATACTAATTGAGGCTGTGCACATAAAATAAGGATTATTGGTTAATCATTGAATACTGTGATTTATAGGTAGCATATGTCCATTACGCATCTGAGAGCATCTCCAATGTACACCTCTATAATTTCCTCTAAAATAGAGATTTCCATTATAGAGGTGAAATTACTCCAATGTATGTTTCTATAATAGAATTCTTTTATTTTAGAGGAAAATATAGAGGAAAGTTACTTTTTGTCTCTATATTTAGAGGTGAAAATGACATATCTCTATATTTTCTCCTATAAATAGAGGAACTCTATTATAGAGGCATACATTAGAGCATTTTCACATTTATAATAGAATTTCTCTATTTTAGGAGAAAATATAGAGATAGAAATAGAGGTGGGTTGGAAATAATCTGAGAAATGTCAGATGGTATCATATCACATCCGGTAATATGCGAGTGTGTGAAAACTGTAACAACATATAAATCCAAATAAACAAATCATAGCATCTATATATAACTTCGCATAAGTTTTTTTGGTCAAATATAACTTCATATAAGTTAAAAGTATAATTTAGTAGTAAGTAATACCCTTAATATGCAACAGCAAATAGTACACAATTGCAACTTTCTCAACAATTGAGGTTGTCAAGAGATATATTCCTTAATTTTTTATAGAATATTACTAATTGATAACAACAGAACAGCAAAGATGTTTAAAATCTACTACCATTCAATTGAAGAGTTTTAACTTTTAAAAGTGCTAATTCCTATTGCAACAAGTTTAATATTCTTTTCTTAGGAAAAACAAGAGCATGTATGTAAAGACAAAATCACTGAGGAAAATGCTAGCTTTAGAAGATAAGGTTTTAAAATGAATCCTGTTTAAAGTGAGACAAAAATAAATTATTTCAATATTCAATATTGGAGAAGTGATAGTCCCTGCACAAGCTTCTTGTGGTTGTAGAGATATGTAGCAACGGCACAATCAACACTAATGGATTCATGTAGTTGGATAAACTCTTTCTGGGTCCCAAATCTCACTTGAAAAGAAGAAGAAAATACCACTTTCTTAGGAAAATCTTACTAATCTACAATTATAAAGAATTCTCAGTCCCCAATCAGTAATCATATCAAGCATATATATAAGACAATTTTGTATTCCCCTAAACATTAAGAAGAAACAACTAAACAGAGCCAAGCAAAGCAGAGAGAATAGACTTTGATTCCAAGCTTTTTCAAAGAGTAATAAAATGTCTGCAAATGAATTACCTTCTTCGGCCCAAGCCTTCTATGAACAAGTCCTTAGTTGTTTTATCTCTAGAAAGCTGCTTATGCACAACTCTCAACGAGCCCATGCGGTCGCACCAACTCCTCCTATAAGCCATGAGAACAACGTCAGTGGTGGTGTCTTGGTGCTTCTCTCAGTCCTCATCTGTGGAATCATCTTCTGCCTCGGGTTACATTACCTCATTTGTTTGGCATTCAGACGCTATTCAAGCTTCATGATCTCTGAGCCTGTCCCCAGTCTTTCAACACAACGTGATTCATCACACAAAGGAATCAAGAAGAAAGCTCTTAGGATGTTCCCAGTCGTGAGTTACTCACATGAGCTGAACCTCTCTGGGATTGGTGAAGAGTGCGTCATCTGCTTGTCGGATTTTGTTTCCGGTGAAATGCTCAGGCTGCTACCTAAGTGCAACCACGGGTTCCATGTTTGTTGCATTGACAAGTGGCTTCAACAACACTTGACTTGTCCAAAATGCAGACACTCTTTGGTTGACACATGCCAGAAGATCTTAGGTGACTTCAGTCAAGCCGATCACGTGACAGCAGGACCAACAGAGAACGTTATTGTCAGAATAGCTACTCTGGAACCTGAAGGCAGAGTAAACACTTTTAGAGAAAGCAGCTAAGTGTTCAGAAACCATCATTAATCCAGAATATATGCTCAAGCTAGATAGGAGATTTTAGATCTGAGCATAATTCATGTCTATATGATTCCAAAAAAATACACTTAGATATATTTTTCTGTAGCACAAAGTATATATAGCGAGAACATATCTCACTTTTCAGTACTATCTCATTGAGTTCACCAAACTTCTCTTTGCAGATTAATTTCTTTACAGTGGAGTGTAAATGATGTAATCTTATTCAAAGACATTAAAATTCATCTATAACTAAAGACTGATAAGTACTAAAGACTGATAAAATTCATCTTATGTGCAACAATCATTAAACAGAACAAATGTTTTTTTTCCTGGCAATGAATGCTAACGTATTGCGTGACGGGGCAATGTTTAGTCTACGCGACAAAACGACGGTCCAGACCTGATCGCATATATGCTTGATAGTGACAAATGCATGAATAAGAAATATAAAATGCACAACCTATATGCCTCAAAACCAATCCACACACCTGAGTCTGAGTGATCAGGATAGCAATACGACATGATTCTTCCTCTGAATGATAACAAAATCAACTCTCCCATAGGAATATGGACCCAGCCCGATATGGTTCTTTTTCTCCACATCAGGAGCACATCTTGAGTATATACACTAGCTAGTCCAAGCTATTATCATGATAATAATACTGAGAAAGGTTAAGCCAGATGATTCAGATCTACTCATAGCTATCTCATAATATGTAAACAGAAGACAAAAATATACAAACTCAGCATATTCTGATCTCTATGATACAATTAGATTAAAATATCTTTCAAATATAATAGATACCACATGGAGTGATCAACTTATAGCAACTTGAGAATTTAGTAGTTTTCACAGATTCTCCAAATATCAAACTCAATATCCGGATAACTGAGTGATTCAAAAACAAGCTGGATTCCACAACTTGTTGTAGTTAAAACTACAAATAACTAGTTTAGTTAAGGACCACAGGTGCTAACTACGAGATTAAGAGGTCCTGCAATTTAAAAGGAACAACATGTCCTAAACAAGTAAGACATAAGATCCTAGGCATTCCTAATTGGATAGGGTGTAGTTAAAGTATTGGAAAAGTGAGAGATTAATAGTAATTGAGGCTGCGATATCATATGCCATTGAGTGTCTATAAAACTGCAACAAAATTATTTTTTGAAGTACTTTTCAGTGATAAATTGAGAAGTTAGCTTATGTAAATACCCTTAGTTACTGCAGAATCTAACTGTCTAAATTTCTTTAATCTCTCAGCAATTGAAGGTGTCTAGAAATGTTCCTTGTATAAACTAAGTGGAACAACTGCAAGACATCAATACAATTATGAATAACTATAATCAAACATTAAAGATGATCAACTTTTCCGATACTGGAAAAAATATTAAGATATACTAATATTCTAATGTTTTCTGGTGGGGGGGGGGGGAGTTGGGGAGGAGAATTTATTTATGATTTAACAGCGTTAAAATATAGCAGAATGTAATTACAGACGCACTAGATGACAATGGTAGCTTTGAAAGATAATGTTTTAAAACACTACCATAGTGCTTTAAGAAAATTATCACCACTTGTTGGACTAAAGACCTCAATCAACAAGATAGATTCATGTATAAACTTTTTGTAATATAATAATCAGAACTATGCTAATAATATAATGAAGAAAGGTTGTGGACATACCCTTATAAAGCAAAAGACCTGTACGCAATAGGCTGTGCCTATTCATCCTAGCACAAAATGAAGTTCTCTACATTATCCAGAGAAAGATATTTAGTAGGAACTAGAACAAATAGTATATACTTAGAAAAGATATTTAGTAGGAAAGGTGAGCATATAAATATTTACTCTCTTTTTTTGTCAGCATATAGATATTTACTTAGAAAAGATATTTATGATTAGATATTTCACTTAAAAGTTCACCAGAAAACGAACACTGAGAATTGGCATTGAAGAATAATGATTAAGACTAGGTTCCACCAATAATGGAATATAGATTATTAAGAGATGGACTAAAGAGAAATTTGATCATAATGTTCCTGAAAATTTTCTCATGGCCTCAAAAACCCTTTGGAGAATCCGTTCCACATCATGAAAGCAAAACTCTTACTTGAGCATGATTTCAACTTGATGTGTTGTAATAAAACATTTCACTTCAGTCATTCGAAGAAATACAACTGTATATTGTTTCTCTATGTAACCTCTGCAGTTCTATAGTCATGAAAAATCAAGAATATCAATTAGAGAGCAAATGGGTATCAAATTAAGATATTCCAAATAAAAGAATCATAATAGCATAAACTATAAAAGTAAAGTTAATTTGCTTTAAAGATGGAACCAAAAGACTAACATTTTTTTTTATACCAAGACAAAAGATAAAAGGAATCCATTTCCGAGTGACATTGGTAAGAAAAGATAGAAAAGAGGCATATTCTGCTGTGTTACGTCAACCTTTTTATCCCAAAGATACACAATCTTCACCAAAACTTATGTTTCACTGAACCAACTATTAGCAAGTAGTAAGAAAAGAAAAAAAAGTGTTCTATAGAAACACCTTTCAAAGAATCTAGCTTTGATTTGGAGCTACAAGGAAAACATGTGATAAGATTCATGTAGATTTCCTCACAATTTGCAACCAATGAATGATTTTATCTCATAAAGCAAACAAAAAAAGAATCGTTTTATTTGTTCAATTCGTAGGACCAATTGCTTTAGCTCTTGATTTTTTTTAAAAAAAACAAAAGCATGTGAAAATAAAGAAAGAAAAAAAACTGTTTAGAAAAAGAAGCAGGAGCTGGATACTAATGCTTTGAAAGTGATCTTTATAGATAAAAGTAGTTTTTAACGAGTTTGATTGGGAGAGGTTCTGTCCTTTTGGCTTACTCATAGGACAGCTTAAGTTACTACGGACGGGGGTGGATTCCTGTTCCCCCAAGAATAAGTGGAATTCACTTAATGGAAATACATCATCCGTACACCTTTAAAAACCACACAAAATCAACAAAACTTTTAAAGATGAGAAAAAGACAAAAATAGCACTAAATCAAGTTTTTGTTCCCAGACTAGTATTCAAAGTCAAAAGTCACAAAAATAGCACGTAATGTTTTATCAAAAGTCACAAACTTAGGGTTTAGAGTTAAAGGGTGGGGTTTAGGATTTAGGGTTTAGGGTTTAGGGTTTAGGGTTTAGGGTTTAGAGTTTAGAGTTTAGGGTTTAGGGTTTAGAATTGAGAAATGAGGTTTTGAGGATAAGATATAAACTTAGAAAGGTACTATTTTGGTCATTTTAGTTTTTGAGTGCTATTTTTGTGATATAAAATTAGAAATGTGCTATTTTGGACATTTGCCCTTTAAAGATCCACCAATGTTAAATATATAGCAAAAAAAAAAGGCAACGAAAACAAGTTTAATCATTGCTTGGTGATGCCTAAAATCAAGCTAACATCTTTAGACATGAGGAACAGAAAACTCAAAAGGAACATCAATAATGGAAACTAACTAGCAAATGAACCTAATACATGTGGTATAGCTTGATAATTTCTTTCAAAGGGAAGAAAGTGATATATATTAGAAGACTTGACACCAAAAGGAACAGTGAGATATTATCTGAATGCTGTGCTGCTATGCTAAAGATAGGGAAAGTTCACGGCTGCTCCAGTTAAAAGCTCATGGGTCCCTAGAAGCAATTCAGGGAGATTTGATTAGCTAAAGCCACAGCCACATGGCACTACCATTCGCAGCAACTGGTATGATGGACCCCATTCTCTATAACAAAGCATATTAAGCTGCAAATTATATTTCCAGAAAATAAGAAACTAAAGTCAAGGACCTTATTGTGGGCGTAATTCAGTAAACCATAATTAGAAAAACGAAAAAGAACTATTACTAATTAAATATCTAAAAGATGGAAACCTTAGCTTTCCTCTATATAAACAAGGCTCTCCAACGGAAACATAGAAACCCACACAAGTATCTTAAAACCAATTTATCATGTCAACTTCCATGTCTGTTCCCACCATGAAACAAACTCAGATCTTTCAAGATATTCTTCGAAGTTCTTACGCAAGAAGATTACTACTTGATCAGTCACCAAGTCCAGCACCGTCCCCATATGCAGATGATACCAACTTTGATGCAAATGTTGTTATGGTTCTATCAGTCCTCTTATGTGCACTCGTTTGCTCACTTGGACTCAACTCTGTAATAAGATGTGCCTTGAGGTGCTCCAGTTTGGCACCATCCGAAGCTGGTGACAACCAACCAGCAGCTCGCTTGAGCAACACAGGAGTCAAACGAAAAGCCTTGAAGAGTTTCCAGACAGTAAGTTACTCTGCTGATTTGAATCTGCCTGGCCTAGATACAGAGTGTGCCATATGTCTCTCAGAGTTTGTATCCGAAGAGCGCGTGAAGCTGCTTCCGACATGCCACCACGGATTCCATGTCCGGTGTATAGACAAGTGGCTCAGCTCACACTCGTCCTGTCCCACCTGCAGGCACTGCCTTATCCAAACATGCCAGAAGATCGCCGACTGCAGCCAAACAAGCTCGTTGAACACTACTCAACCACCGCAAGATAGCATCATCGTGCAAATAGCACCTCTACAACCGGAAAGATCGATATACTGTTTTAGGTGAACCTAGTCACCTAGACATTGTAGCCGTAATGTTTACAACCCTAGTAAAGTACTATTGTTTACCATTTCCATTGTAAAGTTGTAAATATTACAAGAAATGTTATTTTCTTCATAACTTAACCCTCTAAATTTTTTTTTTTTTTGGTCAAAACGTTCTACAATATTTAAAATTTCACAATTACAGGGCGTTGAAAAAGTTATACATAACATCCAAATTCGAAATGTTACTAGACTTGCAAAACTTCCCCTTTGAAAAAGAACATATAAATGAATAGGAAGTCCACTCCAAACGGTCTAATATTGTGTTTAGAATTAAACGAGATTACAAGCGGCCTACACTTGAAAACATGTTTAGCATTTCCATTCTAAAGTTGTAAATATTACGAGAAATGTTACTTTATTCGTATAATGACCTTCTAAAATGTTAGTTTCACAATTACAGGCCAAATGAAAAGTTTTACATAACAACCAGCTTTACTAGACTTGCAAAACCTCACATTCGAAAAACAACATATAAAGAATCAGAAGTCCAAACGTGCAGACTGGTGAAAGGGCAAAACCAATTAAACAAATAGTTCACTGGAAGTGGCCAAATCGCTAGGTCAACTAAGGAGCAATATCTTAATCTTAGCATTAAGAACTTTCAAGGTTATTAAAAGTCAGGTGCTGCCACTAGCTAGTTTTATTTTTACTGATTATCATGTGGGTTAATGCACTGAGAGAAACATACACTAATGAATCCACTGAGGTGGGTTAAGGAAAAGAGAGGTCACAAGAGATGGGGTCGGAGCACGAACCAATCACATGGTCAAATCAAAACATACTAAAAGAGGGGGTGGGGTGGTTCGGTGTTTTACAGATCACGTGAAGAGAGTGACAAAAGGAGTTGTGAGTAACCATAATCTATATTATAATAGATGAATTTTTGCTATTCCTCATCGCACCACGTCAGCGTTTTGTGGACCTCACTTTGAAAAAATGTGAAAAAATGTCAAGTTCATGGCTCGAACCCGGATTATTAATATATAAACACCAACATTTATACCACTAAGCTAAATGATACTTTGTACATTGATGGTCGAACCTAATATATATTTATGAAGGTCAGAAGCTCTTGCTTCTTCGGTTTCCTCTGAGGGTCGGGCCTACAAGTGCGTTATGGATTTCATTTTTAAATGAGATTCATCACGTTATATGAAAAAGCTCAAGTTTGCAAAAATTATAGTTTTCTCATATTGTAAACTGTTGTCGTTTAACATGAGTTTGGGTTCTTTTCATCACTATCTCAAACAAGTCTGAGTTACAGAGTTGCGCCATGTGTCTGTTCGTAATCTATTTTTTCACCGGTGAACTCTTCATGTCCACATCTTAAATCGCTTGATCATATATGTTCATGATTTGTAGCCCCTATATAAACCCTATATATATGATTCTCATCTTTGATGAACCCAATCTGCATCTTCACAAAACTCATTGATTCCTCTTAGATTTAACCAACTTCTAGAAAATGTTTCTCTCTGCCTCTCTAATTCGTCAAACCGGCGTCCCGGCGTCCGTCACTCAACCTTCGAATTTCTCCGTCTTGGTCGTAGTAGTCAGAGCATAGCCTCTGGCTTCCTCGCTTCTGGGATTCCCTGAACTTCAAGAAAGACAGGGAGTTTGTGGGAATCACAGTTCTCTTCCTTGATGAAAAGGTAAGTTAATCTTCGATCTATAACACTTATTTAACATAATTGTTTTAATTTATTTCCTGATTCTTTGTTGAATAATATTATTTGTAGATTCTGTGATTCATAGGTTTACTCCCGTCGGACGTGCTAATCATTACATGCCATCTTTGAAAGCTTGTTCCATTGTGAAAGTCGGTCGTTTTGAGGTTTCTAGGTGCTCAAGCATGTACAAGATAACTGATCATCCATTTCTCATTCGTTTCATCTCACTAACCATTATTGATGAAGTCATCACGGGTGCTCCTGAGATCAATCTTCAGTCAAGATTAGACTGTTCGACAATCTCCAAGTGATTGCGAACACAAACCTAGAACTCCCAGGTATATTATCATATTGCATCTGGGTTTATATTATGTTTTGATATCATAACTGATATTTAAACTCACATATGTGGTTGGGAAAATTCATTCTGTCCAGGGCTCTGGCCTCACCAAAGAAACAACTCGAGTCGTTATCCGTCTCCTCATTGATCCGTAAGAAACAATCAACACACAATTCCCTTTATATTACTGTCTATATTGTGCTAACATCAATAATCAAAAATATTTCATACCCAAGATTTGTGGTAGTCTATTTATCTCCTTTACTTATCAATCTAATTTTACACAAATCTTTATTTTACTGTTTAAAAGAAACCACAATAACCCAAACAATCAAACACCAAAAACTAGAATCCCAAAAAAGACGAATCATTAATGATCACCTCTCTTTTTGTCTAATCTTACAAATAAACTTCAAAACAAATATACCAAACCAATCAACTCAACTAAAACTCAACGACACATACATTGAGCCAGCTAAACAAATTTAAACTACACGGCCAAATATTTAACAATTTACAAACTTACTTTCACAAATGCTTACGAAAAAGACGAAGACGACAACCAAAATCAGTGAAATTACCTAAACAAAAAAGCAGAGTAAGTTACAAACTCTGATAAATACAACTAACAATGATTTTTGTTTACATATTACCCATCAAATAAAAGAGAAACAAACACAACCACACCAGGAGATACAAGAGACAATCCCAACAGACACAAAGGCGGCAACAACATCTCCACCTGCTCACTCCTCTTGTCTTATAAGAAAAGCTTACATGCTCAATGTCAACATGCCAACGCTATTGTCTTCTTATGAGAAATACATATATTCGTTTAAAACCTATTAAGACCCAAATACTAATTGTCACTCATTTTATAGTTATTTCTACAAGTCTTCATATATTTGTTTTCAATGTCCGGTAAAAACAACAAGTTTAAAAGTAAAAAAACATATAACCAACATTATCAGAATAAAACAAATTATTACTTAATACACACAACTTACACAACTAAACTGTAGAAAAAATATCCTGAAACAAAAGGTACTCTCAATAGCCTTAATATAATTTATGTAATCTCAACAGTACAAGTAACAAATTAAAAAGACAAACAAACAATAAGTCTCAGTGACACAGCAAGCAACACCACGAACTATATCAATCACATTACTAACACACTTTAGTCCTTCATGAGTGGAGAACAGTGCATACACAGTACATCATCACAACTCTAACTCTATAACAATAAAAAACTTAAAAAACAATGATCAACCCAAAACGCAAAATTCACAGCTACAATAACCCTAACAAATATTGAGATGAAACAAGAAATATGTGTACAACTCCGCGCTTGCGCGGAGGCAATGCCCCTAGTTAATTCAACAACCTAGCATCTATCAATCTATGCAGCTGTCTAATATCAAGATCAGTTTCACCAAACCAAACTCATAGAAAATTAAGTATAGTGAGCTGCAATCAACCACATTTGACACTGAAAAAGCAGTAAAAAATAACAGTAGTCTTACAACCATACTAACTACTAAAGAAACAGTGATAAGAAGTTTAGTTCACCAGATTTGTTTAGCTTCCTCTTAACTCTACTCTTCTCTTAGAGATAGGTTAATTATGAGAAGCTGCTTTCTTAATTACTATCAATCAATAACCGTAATACAAAAAGAAAAAGAAAAGGAAAACACTCTAAGCATAGTCTCCTATTGAACATCCTAGTAATACGCAACACTAACAATCACAGTAGGGGAACTAAACAGCCGAAGGCAACACTCCAAAAGATCCACTCGGATTTGGATGGACCAAACTCCTAAGCATCTCATGTATATATAGGACTTCATTCTTCTTTAATATCTACAACAAATTTGTAAAAAATTCAACCATATTCTTTGAAATTGACATAAATTTGAATTTAAATAAACAAAGATATTCTACAATATGCACAAATTCATAATAGTTTTGTTAAAAAAAATATATTATGCTTGTGAATAGTAACAACAAAATAGACAGTGTTAGGTAAGTAGATAAATAGATACATGATTCTAAGGCATAACGTTGGCTATAGTACCCTTTCTCTCTCCTGACGAAAAATGGGCGATTAGGGTTTTCTCTGAATCCCGCCGTTGGTTGGCCTCACGCCGGCTAGCGAGAAGATCGTTTCTTTTCTCTCTGCTTTCTCTATTCTTTCAATGGCTACTAGCGTCTCTTCCCCTTCAGATCCGAAGATTGGTGGGTTCTTCTGGAAGTCTCGTTTCCTCGGCCCCAGATCCAGAAGTCCTTCGTCAGAATATCGATCTGGAAGTAAAGCTTCAGTCTTCCTCAGTCCCGGCTTCTATTCCGTCAGCGTCGGTACCTTCCTATGCGGCGAGGTTCAAGTCTTCTCTCAGAAATTTACGAAAAATCTCAGATCCATCGTTTTTGGAGGATGGAACTCCGGTGGTCCAAGCCCCATCGAGTGTACTCCTGGAGACGTCGGACCTCTGGAAAGACCATGTCGTAGCTCATTTCCACGGAAGAATGCCTCCGGCAGGCAAGATAATCGCGGATTTGAACCCAGTGTGGGGGAAGTTTGGAAAAATTACGGTTCGAACTGTCTCCGCAACTTGCTGTTTGATCTACATCCCTTCGGTCCAGACCAGAGAGTGGGTTCTGCAGGTGGGGTATTGGCAAGCAGATAGGTGTGCGTTCTCAGTTTACCCTTGGTCGTCAGATGGGAATTTGGCAGCGCAAGAGCTTCTATTTGCGCCTACTTGGGCAGTTCTCAAGAATGTGCCTCCTCAACTGTACTCCTTAGATGGTATTAGCGTGGTTGCTAGTGGTATTGGTGACCCACTCCATACGGAAAAATCGCGCCTTGACCCATATCACTTTGGGGACACGAAGGTGAAGGTGGAGATTGATCTCTCTCAAACCCCTCCGGAGGTTGTTGAAGTTAGGGACTCTCAGGGAAACTCAGTCAGAATCAATGTGGAGTATCCTAGTCTACCCCCAAAGTGTATAAATTACGGAAAATTTGGGCATCTAATAAATAGGTGTCATAAGCCTCTAATGAAGAAGGAGCACTCTCAGAAAAAACAGACGGTGATCAGCATTGTGAAGGCGGCTGAGGACTTATCTTTGGTTGAAGCCTCGAACGAAGATAAGAAAGTCGATCAGGTTGATAAAAAAGAGAAGGAGGCTCAGATTGAAGTACCAGTAATGGAGAAAGGAAAGTCAAGGTCTCGGGCTCGTAGAAGATCGAGATCTAGAGCCAAAGCAAGAGCCTTGAGTTCCCCTCCGGAGGCCTTGGTAGTTGTGCCGGAGGATCAGGAGAGAAAAGAGCAGGAGGTGAGCTTTGTAGGAGTCCAGGATAGGGGGTTAAAAAATAAGAAGTCTGTGGAGGGTGATAGAGAGGAGGAAGATAAGGTTCAGGAGGAGGTCAATCAGAAGTTGGATTGGGGAGAGCAGGTTCAGGAGGATTCAGAATAAGGAGATGAAGATAAGTCTATATGGATCACTAAGCACTCCAAAGCTTATAGGAGATCGCTTCGTCAGGCGGCCTTATGGAAGGCGAATGGAGGGACAGCGTCACCTATAAAGCCACCAATAAAGTCATCGTCGAGGTATCTTATTCGAGGAAATTCTTCGAATAAGAAGTTTGGTTTCTGATTCAATAATACCAAAAGTTGTATATATGAAGATATTTAGTTGGAATATTAGAGGATTGAATGGAGATGGTCGGAAGAGAGTTGTTCGAAGTTGGTTACGAGGTATGGGTTCATCAGTTGGGGCGTTGCTGGAAACGCATGTACAGGAGGAAAATTTTTGTAGTGTGCTGGGAGCTATTGCTCCTGGTTGGAGGGTTGAGAGTAATTATTCCCAGGCAGCAGGAGGTCGAGTGTGGCTGCTGTGGAGTCCTAATATCTCGGTAGTGGTGTATTTGAAGACGGATCAGCTGTTACTTTGCGGAGTGTTGGACCCAGATTCGGGTACAAGCTGCACAGTAGCATTTGTGTACGCTCTTAATACTGAAGGGGAGAGGAGAAGTCTGTGGAATGATCTGGCTACTATAGCTAGTAACCCCATTGTTTCGTCTTCACCTTTAGTAGTTATTGGAGATTTTAATCAGATTTTGAGAGCTGAAGAGCATTTCTCGGTGAACCCCTATGATTTGCCAGTGAGGGGAATGACAGAATTTCAGGAGTTTCTAGATCAGAGCGGTCTAGCAGATATGGAGTTTAGAGGGACTTTCTTCTCTTGGTCAAATAAAAGACCAGAAGATCCCATTCTGAGAAAATTGGATCGAGCACTTTGTAATGAAAATTGGAGGGAGACATTTCCGGAAGCGGTGACTGTGTTTGAACCTCCGGGAGATTCAGATCATTCGCCAGCCATCATTAGTTTTTCGTCTCTGCCAGAGGTCAGGAAGTGTAGCTTCAAGTATTTCTCTTTCATATCGTCTCACCCGAGATTTTTGGAAGAAATGTTGCTGGCGTGGCAGGAGGAAATCCCGATTGGCTCAAGAATGTTCTCGTTGGGGCAAAGATTAAAGAAGGCTAAAGCGGTGTGTAGGCGGTTGAATAGAGAAGGCTTTGGTAATATACAGCAGAAAGCGAGGGATTCTTTAAGAGAGTTGAAGGTTATTCAGGAGCAAATGCTGACCTCACCCACATATTCTCTTTTCAGGCAGGAGTTTGTGGCGAGGAAGAAGTGGCAGTTTTTTGAGTCAGCACAAGAGATTTTTTTCAGTAGGAAAGCACGGATCAGATGGTTGTCGTGTGGAGACGCGAACACAAAGTTTTTTTACAAGGCAGTGTTAGCGCATCAACTGAGAAATTCGATCCGTTGTCTGATAGATGGAGCTGGTAATAGAATTTTTAATCAGGAGCAAATCAGAGATATGGCTGTGGCTTATTTTCAGAACTTGTTGGGATCAGAAGACGCTGAGCGGGAGATAATGTCTGCGGCTGATATGAGAGCATTGATCAGGTATAGGTGTCCTCCGGAGATTGTGGGACAGCTAATTCTTCTTCCAACAGAGGAGGAGATAAAAGGTACGGTTCGAGCTATGCCCAAAAATAAAGCGCCGGGGCCCGATGGGTTTGCAGCAGAATTCTTTTGGGAAGCATGGGAGGTTGTTGGGTCTGACGCTGTGGGAGCTGTACGAGAATTCTTTGAGTCTGGTAGATTGTTGAAACAGTTTACGGCTACTACGATATCTCTGATTCCGAAAGTGACAGGAGCGGATCAGTTGTCAGCTTTCAGACCAATCTCGTTGTGTTCCACAATATACAAAGTCATAGCTAGGATTTTGAAGAAGAAACTCAAGTTGTGTATTTCAGAAGTGGTGCAACGTAATCAAGTGGGATTCGCTCAAGATCGTCTTTTATGTGAAAACGTTCTGCTGGCCTCTGAGCTAGTAAAGGATTTTCATCGCCAAGGGGATACAACGAGGGGCTGTTTGAAGATAGACATTACTAAGGCATATGATAATTTGAGTTGGGACTTCCTCCTGGGGGTTCTGAAGACTATAGAGTTGCCTGAGGTGTTTATTGCTTGGATAAAGGAGTGTATCACCACACCGTCTTATAGTGTGGCGGTTAATGGAGAGCTACATGGTTTCTTTCCTGGTCGTAGGGGGTTGAGGCAAGGCGATCCGATCTCTTCCTTGCTTTTTGTCATTGCCATGGACGTTTTGTCAAAAATGTTGGACCAAGGAGCTATAAATGGAAGGTTTGGGATTCACCCGGAGTGTGAAGCGCCTTTGATCACTCATTTGAGCTTCGCAGATGATGTACTAATCTTCTTTGATGGTTCTATAGAGTCTTTGAGAGGAATTCTACAGATTTTGGAGGAATTTAGACAAGTTTCGGGCCTGAGAATCAATCTTAATAAAACCGAGCTTCTGTTAGATGGTGGTACTTCAAGCCAGTGCAGAGAAATGGCAGAGGAGATGGGGATTGCTCAAGGGTCACTACCGGTTAGATATCTGGGGGTCCCGCTGTCGCCAAAGAAGATGACAAGGTCTGATTTTCAGCCGTTATTGGACAAAATTGCTGCAAGGTTTAATTCTTGGACGGTGAAACATTTATCTTTCGCTGGAAGATTTCAGTTGATCCAAGCTGTTATATACTCAACAATATCCTTTTGGGCTTCCATGTTTATTATCCCCAATGAGTGTGTAAGAATTTTGGAGAGAATGTGTGGAGCTTTTTTGTGGAACGGAGCGCCCAATTCGGCGAGGGGAGCAAAGATAGCTTGGGAGTCGGTATGTACTCCAAAGGAAGCAGGCGGCTTGGGGTTAAAAAGATTAGCAGACTGGAATGTTGTTCTGGGTCTGAAGCTAATATGGCTGATCTTTGCGGCGGGAGGGTCTTTGTGGGTATCGTGGGTCAGAAGAAATTTGGTAGGTACAGAGAACTTCTGGACGCTGCAACCATCGAGTCGGGGAAGTTGGATTTAGAAATCTCTGTGTAAGTTGAGGGCTGAAGCGAGACCTTTTATTCATTGTCAGATTGGCTCGGGGATTACAGCAAGCTTCTGGTTAGATAATTGGACCTCCCTTAGCCCCCTTATTGAGTTGGTGGGCGACAGAGGACCAGCTGTGACTGGTATTAGTTTAAATGCGGTGGTGGCAGACGCATTAACGAGTGAGGGGTGGTGCTTTGAGAGGAGTAGAAGTAGGAATGCGATCATTACTTTCCTGAGGGAGAATTTGCCTGAGTCATCACCAATTATGGCCTCAGAAGATGATGATCAATACGTATGGAGGATTAATGGGCAGAATGGATCAGGGATGTTCTCTACCAGTGAGACGTGGAGAGCCCTATTTCCATACACAGTGGAGGTGTTCTGGCACGATGCGGTATGGTTCTCGGGTAGGATTCCTAAGCATGCTTTTCTATCTTGGGTGGCAGCAAGAGATAGGATGGTAACGAGAGACAGACTCCTACGATGGGGATTGATAGTACCACCATCTTGCGTGCTGTGCGTGGGTCATAATGAGTGCAGACATCATTTGTTTTTTGACTGCGAGTTCAGTGAGCGAGTGTGGTTGTTTTTCACAACAAGACTCCACCTTAGCTCTCCACAGTTGTTTGAGGATAGGTTGAGATGGCTGAAAGCTCCTGCAAGAGGTAGGAATGTGAAGTTGATTGCGAGGTTGATCTATCAAGCTTGCGTGTATTTGATTTGGAAAGAGAGAAACTCTAGAATACATACTGATACTGCGCGGCCTCCTGAAGCCATCATTTCAGAGATAAAGCAAACAATTCGGTTGAGGTTGGATCCCTTAGCTCGTGCACAAGTTTTGGGACCAGGAGAGAGTTCAGTTCTTGCGGTTTGGCTCTAAATTTTTTAATTGCCTTAGGAGTTTTTTTTGCTTTGGTTTGGTCCTTTGTTAGGAGGGGGTAAAATTGTGTTAGGTCCTGTGTAATTACCGTAGTGGGACCTGAGTTGTAACACAAAGTTAAATAAATAAGACAAACTTTGATAAAAAAAAAAAAGTAGATAAATAATGTGGTACGGTTCAAATATTGTTTTGTACAAAAAGACATGTTAAGGAAAGTCTACAATAAATGTAATGAAAGTTTGAATAGTAACAAAATAATATATTGTGCAAAACAAATATTAGAATGATAAAATGTTATAAACTGTGTTGAATATCAATTAATTTTAAAATAAAATTTTTAATATATATTTACAACAAAATATAAACTGTATTAATAAAAATGTAAAAAAAAATTATAAAGCACATGTGATATAATATTTGATAAATAATAAAAAGTTTAAATGAAAATTTAGTGTATTTACTTATTTGTAACAAATACCATGATCGAGTTACATCATTTGTTGTCACTGGTTGATGGAGTTCTCTCTTCTATAAATCAATCAAGGTTTAACATGTAAAACGATAATTTTGAATGAACATATTGTTCCCAAAAACAAGCATGGAAATATTGTAACAACCAATATTTTCAATCTTTTATTATATTAAAAAATATTAGCACAAGATACATAAATTAAGAAATAATGACTTTTATTTTATTTTTGGCATTCAACAAACAAACACATCCAACAGTCATATTTTCCGACAAAAAACAATAGATATTTGTTTTAACGGATTTGGATGTTTTGGTTTATGGTTTAAACCCTGCGAGTAGAAGTAGTAGTAGTTTTGTTGGAGCCTCCTCCAATATTCATCTCCTCGCTGCTCGAGGAGGATGGGTCAAGCCCGTACTCACTGGTGCCACCGTACTCGCTACTTGCCGCGTAATCGCGACTGTCTAGTGTCACTTTCCGGAATTTCTTCATCTCAGCACCATATGTGCCCGTCTCATAGTCTGAGCTCCCATCACCTCCGCTTGACCCCATGTATGAGCCCTGCCCTGGCTTCACACCATCGTTTAAGTCGTCCAGAGATGCATCACCCTCCAATATCCGAACGATCTAGTACGGAAAAAAAAGCAGAACATTTAGTTTATAGTAAGCATTAGCCGAACGATCTAAGATTAACTAACGCCTAGACTTTCTAGGATTAAAAATGACGTGTTTTGAATAAATTGTAAACATGTAGATTTTTGATAGTAAGATATAAACTTATTATTTACCTGACTCATCTTTGGGCGGCGGCGACCCGAGTGCCTAACGGCTGCAGCAGCACAAGCCACCATGCGTGCCATCTCATAAGGCTCGTATTGATTCTCAAGAAATGGATCAACCAATTCTCCATATTCTCCGTCGTGAACTGCATCCATGCATAATGGTCTTGCCTGCCAAATAAGATTAGTCAAACCATGAAACTGCTTAGTTTCATTTTGGTTTGAGTTTAGTTTAAATGAATGTACAAGTATATACCCAGTCGACCAAACTGTCTTCCATATCACCACTTAGATCAACAGGTCTGCGTCCGGTTATGAGCTCAAGAAGCATAACTCCAAAAGAGAAAACATCTGATTTATCTGTTAATTTTCCACTTGCTGCATATTCAGGGGCTAAGTATCCGAAAGTCCCCATGACTCGAGTCGACACATGTGTGTTGTTGTCTTGAGAGAGCTTAGCCAACCCAAAATCTGCAACCTGGAGATTAATTGAAAGGAATGTTATGGAGAAATATTAAACAAAAAAGTTTAAATAATTAAAACATACCTTGGCTTCGAAGTTAAGATCAAGCAGAATGTTTGAAGCTTTTATATCTCTATGGATGATTTTAGGATGACCTTAACACAGTTATTAGATAAAAAGATATGAATTTTATAACTTTGGAGATTTGATTTAAAGTCAAATTAGTGAAAAGCAAAGAAAGAAACGATATTCACTCACAATCTTCATGTAGATAAGCAAGTCCTTTAGCTGATCCTAAGGCAATCTTGAGTCTAGTAGGCCAATCCATCACAGTCCCAGTTTTCCCTATAACTCCATTAATTTAGTGACAAAGTGAGTTAGTTCTTTTCTTAAAGAAAAAAAGTGAGTTAGTTTTTATATAATTAATAACCTTTTTCAAGAACATAAGAAAAAGAACTCATCATCAATTACCATGAAGGTGGAACTCAAGTGTGTCATTAGGAAGAAACTCATAGACCAACAGCCTCTGTCCTCCTGAATTACTGCAATATCCAACAAGAGACACGAGATGTCGATGATGGACACGGCTGATGATGTCAACCTCTGCTTGGAACTCTCTGTCTCCTTGTCCGCTTCCCGCTTTAAGGCTCTTCACCGCGATCTCTTTACCATTAGGCAAGACTCCTTTGTGAACATATCCGAACCCGCCTTGTCCTAATAGATGGTCTTTGGAGAAACCTTGAGTCGCGGCTGCTAGCTCCTCATAAGTGAATGTGCTTTTGTTGAATCCCAAAGCCACTGAAGGGTGAGGTGGTGGTAGAGACGGAGCATATGGACCTGATGAGTAATTCGAGCTCATCTCATTGCTATGGATTGCATTTGCACCTCCTGAAACTGGTGCTGGTGGTGAAGGCATTGGCTGCCAGTTTCCTGGTGGTGGTGGCGGCGGTGAATTTACCCAGTTTGTTCCCATTGTTCCAGGAGGTGGAGGAAGATTGGCAGTGTTATCATTTTGGTTGTAATGTTGTTGTTGCTGTGTAGCGGCATTATTGAAGTATTGATCACCACCATCTACAGTCCCACCCAACAAAATAATTAAGACAAGACATAGATGAGATTTGACTTGAAATAAAACAATTTATAAGAACTAGAGTCTTGCAGGAAAAAACTGATCAACTGGTTTCTTGTGTAACAAGAAATCATTCTGAAGCTTATGAATTCGTACGGTGTTTTTTTCGTTGGGCTCATGGGTCTCTGTACATATATTGAAATAGAATAGCGGAAAATATGATTCTTTTGGGCAAATTTTAAAAAGAACATTTTAAAAGTTGATCACAAAAATAGTACCCAATAATAGCATTCATTTGACAAAAATACATAAAAAAAATTACTCTAACTCTAAAATTATAATTCCAATCACCACCCCCATAATACGGAACTGTAATCAATGAACCCTAAATCTAAATATGAATAATTTTTTTTTTGCTTTTTATCTTTAAGACATGTTATTTTGAAAATTTCCCGTTGTGTATTAGTTTTGTCATAAAAATATGTTTTGGTGATATTTGAGAATATTTCTCGGGAAACAAATTTCATGTTTTTTCTTGGCAAACAAAAAACTAATGGGGTTTAGTTAGGGTCACAGGGTTTTGAATATACATACTTTTGCCTGGAGCGAAAGCATTGCTTCCGTAATACGGCATCTGTTCAATCTTTGATTTCTTCTTCTTCTTCCGCAAGC
Source organism: Brassica napus (assembly GCF_020379485.1). Taxonomy (NCBI): domain Eukaryota; kingdom Viridiplantae; phylum Streptophyta; class Magnoliopsida; order Brassicales; family Brassicaceae; genus Brassica; species Brassica napus. Next base: position 5,514,751 of record NC_063449.1, read on the forward strand.
AACAGACGCATAACAATATCATGACAAGGAACAAAAGTCCAGCTGCAGCCACAAGTCCTATAACAACACCCATGTTCGGACGATCGTTACTTGACGAGTTAGAGCCACCGTTGCTTGTAGGCGGCGCCAGTGATTTTGGTGGTGAGTGGGAGCTATGTTCGGAAGTCTTAGACGGTGGTGGAGGAGGAGAAGCGTTATTGCCTCCTCCATTGCCGCTTCCATCATTTCCTTGGTTGTTTCCTTTGTTGTCACTCTGCTGCGGTGGGGATTGTGAAGGAGGTGGTGGAGATTGTGATTGCGAGGAGGGGATTGAAGATTCATACGGTGTTGGTGGCGGTGAGGAGGAATTTTCCGGTGGAGGAGGTGATTGTTCTTGTTGTTCTGGTGGAGGAGCTAGAGTTGGAGACGGAGGAGGAGGTGTTGTTTGACTGCCGGAAGTAGGAGGAGGAGATGTTATTTGGTCGTTGGAAGAGGGAGATGACGGAGAAGGAGGAGGAGGTGCCGGCGGTGAGTTCTCCGGGGACTGCCCCTCCGCCATAGTCTCTCTCTCTCCGGTGGTGTCAATTGAAACCTATTTGAAACAATGAATACCCACCTCTGTTTCTGTTCCTAAGATTAGGAACTAGAACTCCCAATTTTTTAAGATTCTATTTTTAAGAATTTTTTTTATTTTGTTTTAGTTATTTCTTTATTTGGGAGTTATACAGCCCAGCAAAGTATTAAAATTTTACATTTCTGTTGTAACCGAGATGTTATCTAAGAAAATTTGTTAGCAGTTTATAATGCTTTCCTTGAAAGTTTAAAGTGAGACCTCGCGCTTACTAGACGGGTGCTCTAACCAACTGAGCTACAAGAGAGCTGTTTGCATATTTATTTTCCTTTTCAAATTTCTTATTTACTTGTTTTCTAACAACTAAGCATGTATAAAAGAAAGATATTCGAGAAACAGAATTTTGGCACTGAATGCTGACGAATGGAATATGTACAAAGGTGAGAGAATACGTGGAGAAGATTTTTTTTTAAATAAAATTATACACAAACAAATGACAACTTAATTAGGAGATGACCACCTACCGTAACTTCTACTGTAAAAGACTCGCTAACAAGGGAAGTGAATGAAACTGAGATTGAAGAAGCAGTCTATGGTATTGGAGCTGATGTGCACTTGGAGAAGACGGTTTTAACTGCAAGGTTTATCATATTTGTTGGGATTTTGTTGGAAAAGATGTGATCAAGATACAGTCCTTCTTTATTTTAAGATGAATATTGAAATCACTAATATAAACATTTGTATAATCCCAAATGAAAAACAAAATACATATTTTCTGACTATCACCCTACTGGATTGATTATATAATGTTTTTTATAAACCATATAAAAAATTCTAGCGAACCGTTTCCAAACCCTTCTCAATAAGACTATTTCAGAATCACAGGCCGCTTCCATTTTAATAAAATGATCACTGATAATGTGACAAGAATTTCTCAACTATATGTGACCACTTTTTTTTTTTTTTTGGTGCACTGTGACCACTAAAACTGATGTCTCCAAAGCGTATGATGGACCGGAAGCTGTAAGTAAAACACTCTTTGTTTCAACGCATCACGGTGTATGGGAATATCTGTATAGGTTTAAAGGTGAAAACAAAATTCTCAGAGACTCAATCTGTGGAAGATGTAAATATACATCCATCGATAACATTCTTTTGGTATGTGGAATCAGAAATTTAAATATACTATTTCAGTTGTATAGGAGTAATTTTACTAATCTTTCCGCACATAGCCTAACTAAATATGGTACTCAAAATAGCTTATTTCATAGTTCAAAGTTGCAACCAGCTTCATGGATATATAATTGTTTGTACAATGATTACGTACACTCTTTCTAATCGTTATATGAGAATTTGACGGAAAATAATTGTTTCTGACATTTTACTGCTTATATTAACACTTTATCAATCTGATAATTTTGAAGCTACTACGTATATTTTCATTTTATTTAACAAGTTGTTTATTTGATTTTGTAAATGTTTCAACCAAGATAAAAAATATTCTTTTGAGTTATGGTTGATGAACTTTTAATGTTTAACATTATCACATTCAATATTGTTTCACATTCACAACGACTAGTAAATAGTTTATATATCGCCAAATGAAAATATATATTATAATGTGATGATAAGACCAACTGCCATTTTATGTCTGAGAAAACATCCAACTTATAATTAAAAAAAAAAACTAAATAAGACAGTCACACATGTGAGGATGAGGGAGAAGCAGTTGAACTAGGATTCTTGCGAACGTATTTGCGAGCCCAAACATGTTTGCCATCAATAGTGAATTTTCTTTTATTCCCTGGACCCACAATCTCGTCCATCTTCGATGCACATTCCATCTTCAACACCATCCTCGCAAACAACGGTTGCTCATTCTCTTCCACCTCTTGCATCAGTATCGCTTCTATCACTTCCCCAAATCTCCTTGTAAAGTAAACCACAACTTCTGACTCCGAAATGGGGTACCCTTTAGAAAAGGTCAGAAAAACGGTCCTATCATCCGCCAGTACCACCACTTCCTCGCTCTCCACCTCCTCCGTGACGGTCTTGTTTGTTTCTTCTTCAGCAGGAAGAGGTGTAGTAGGAGCAGGAGGAGTCCTTTCTTGTTGAACACTTGAGGTTACTTGTTGAAACCTAATTGGTGTTTGATGTTGAACACTCTGCCTAGAAGGGATTCCTTGTTGAACACTCGACCTAATAGGACTTTGATGTTGAACACTCTGCCTAGTAGGGGTTCTTTGTTGAACGCTCTGCCTATTAGGGATTCCTTGTGGAACACTCAACCTAATAGGGGTTTGTTGTTGAACATTCTGCCTAGTGGAGGTTCTTTGTTGAATATTAAACCTATTAGGGGATTCTTGTTGAACACTTAACCTCATATTGCTCATCCCCTGGATAACTTTCTCCCTCTCTAACGCCAATAATTGCTCCTTAAAAATCTCTGCCTTCACGCATAAGTCATCAAAAGCTCGGCTGCAGATATCATTCATATTCTTTATCACACCAAGGAGGAGAGTTTCGCGGTTTTGATGGACGTATCTGAGAGTAAGCCTGCCTCCAGTCAAACGCAAGAGCAAAGGTATAACCGAACCATCATCGCTGTTCGCAACGAAGAGCGTTGAATAATCTAGGTTGTGTAAGATACTTAGACACACATCGACTTCGTTAGCCACCGCATCGATGAATGCGTCTGATAATTCGACGAGAAACGGTGTTAAGTTTCGAGCGTACTCGATTTGCTCGAGCAAGAAGAGAAAAGCAATCACTTGAGACGTTTGGTACGTGTCTCGGTTAAGATCAAAGACAAGACGACTGAATAAGTTCCTGTCTATTTTGTGAAAAGCATAGTACTCCTCACGTGTTACACCCACAATAGATGAAGGAAGGTCTGTGAAAGCCGCAAACGACGAAGAAGAAGAAGAATCCATGAGGGTTTCTTATATATTTTGTGGCGGTGGTGCTGTAATCTTAGTTTCGAGACAGTTTAAATAGATGAGACATTCAAACTGGTGAAGAGGTGCGATCTTTTTTTCCCTATAATATTTTTGCGTCGTTCGTGTCTGTAATTAATTATATCGAAAGAGGCTCTGCATCGCTGAGTGATACATCATGACCCTTCGATTATCAGGGATGATTCATCCCCTCAACCCTAATTTTTTTTTCCTTTTTTATTTTTGTATAATTTTGCTTTTTTTCCTTCTAGTTTTCTTTCCATTACGGAAAATCCGTTGCTGTGCATGTGTATGAATATGTATATGTGTAAAATTTAAAGATAAATATAAATTTTATCAAAAAAAAAAACGGAAAGATAAAATCCTATGTATATGTATGTGTAACTTAAAGATCCATTCCTGCGTGTGTGTGTATGTAACTCAAAGACCCATTTCTATGTATGTGTGTATGTAACTTAAAGTTCCATTCCTATGTATGTGTATGTAACTTAAAATGCATTCATTCATAAGGATCCGAACGGTGACATGAGGAACAATTACGATGCTTCTGATAGTAACAAAAGCTTATAGATAGATATATATAAAAGTCGACATTCAAAGCCTAAGAGTGTTTATAATTTATTTTGTTTTAAACGTTGTTATATATTTTAAGTGCTTATTTTGTCAAACTTTCAAATTTTATTTTCATTCTTTTTAACTCGATAATTATCACTCAGAAAAAAAATATAAAAATTAGATGCAAAACATAATATTTATTTTTAATATGTGTGAAAATATTAAAACGTTATATATGTAATATAAAACAGAAGAAGTATGTGTATATGTATATTGTATGTGTGTACGTAACTTAAAGTTACGTGATAAAAATTTATTTACTTCTCTTCATGAGTACTTTTCCCCATTCCTAGTGTTTTTTCCTCTCCTAGGCAAAAGTTACAACAAGAGTGGTCCTTGCCTACTAGTTTCTTAGGTGTATTTGAAGTTGACCTTTCTCTTTTGGTTAAAAGCCACTTACCTCTGTCTTGCATTTTTGAATTTTCTACCATTTAAGGGAAAGTCCATTGGATAAAAAACCTCTTTGAGTATTACCCACCGGGTTCCACCTTCGATTTCGGCAGAAGATCCGCCTCAGCCGTCGTAACCGGCTTCCCCTGCAGCGGAGAAGCTCACCATGATGCTCCTCAGTGCCGATAAAGCTATATCTGGTTCTCCCCCGGTGTTCTTTGGTCTCCCATGTGCTTAAACTTAACCTCTCTGCTCTGAGTCGGTTTGAGTTTAGTTTTACCGCTATATCTGTGAAGTTCGGATTCACTCCACCAAGTTAGATTCCACTACTACTTCTATGTAGTCCGCACAAATCCTCTGGAATACTTTTACTACTTAATGTAGTTTGTCTACTTCATGCATCTACACCAGCAACCAATTCCTACTTCAGTCATAACGCACCGCTACTCGAGGTTGGAAAAGGGGAAATGGAAAGATGAGAGTCTTCCTTTGCAAAAATCCCTTGTGAAAATACCATAATTCAATATCGCTGATCTCATTAAACGTGACAGGTTTACTCTTATTGGTAGAGTCACCGATCCCTCTATTAAAAAAAAAGAGCTCTAGTGGAGGTCTTTCTCCAGCACTAGAATGTTGTTTGAAGAATAACCGGTATATATTTGGGTCCTTCCCTGTTCCAGTTTGTTCGAGTCTGAACATGAGCTCAAATCCATTCTTTCCAAGTCCCCTTTTCACTTTAAAAATGGATGATGATCTTGCAAAGATGGAAACCAATTATCTCAGATACCTTTCCTGCTCTAATCCCTTTTTGGATTAACATTCATGGTATTCCTCTACACTACTAAACAAATGTGACTATCAATGCTATAGGTGTTGTGCTTGGTCATAGTGACGATCGGGAAGTCGATAAGGCTAGACTGAGAGTTCAAGTGAACGGATTGAAGCCGCTTATCATGCGCACGGACATTCAGTTACCTTCTCATGAGGTTGTTGAAGTAGAGCTCGAATATGAAAAGCTAGAAAAACATTGCTTGTTCTGCAAGTCACTAGCTCGTGAAGATGGTCATTGTCATCTCTGTCCATCAAGACAACACCAGGAAGAACGAAGACACCTAAGAATCTTTCAACGAAATACCTTGACGAAAATTGACGAAGATAAAAGACGTCAAGATGATATGAAACATGCTAGGATCCAGCAGTCCTCTCATAGGGACGGGGCTCGTTGGCCAAACTATAGAGGAGCTGAAAACATAGCGGATCTCTCTCTCTCTCTCTCTCTCTCTCTCTCTCTCTCTCTCTCTCTCTCTCTCTCTCTCTCTCTCTCTCTCTCTCTCTCTCTCTCTCTCTCTCTCTCTCAGTATGCACCTTCCCGAAATGGATCGCAGAGAAGCTCTGATTTCGAAGAAAACGAACACGCTACGATCATAAGAGTTTCTCACGCCACAGCTCTCCACCTCTTAGAAGAACCTAACCTCATCAACGAACACCTAGCTTTAGAGAAGCAGCGGAAAGTAACTCGTCAGCTTCAAGACTCCAAATAGATGGTCCATTGGCTCTTGAACCCTCTTGTAGAGTCCGAACCTCTCCAAACAAAGGAATCAGTTCCAGGTCAAACCAGTCTTCAGTAACAAGCGCTGCAAAGATCCTTAACTTGGCCTCTCGCCTCTCAAATCCTCGGGTTAGCCCACAGTCTGGTGGAGAAAGAGTGTCTGCAAAAGAAAGACTATCTATTCATTCGCAAAGAATTCCTTCTTCTCCTGCCAGGGAAGATACCTCAGTGTCTAACTAGTCTCCATCTACCAATCTGACAAATTTAGAGAGGAAAGCAAACTAGCTTCTCTTTTGTCTGACCCTCGGACTGGAATACAGTCAAGTGAAGAACGAGTGTCTGCTAAAGAAAGGCTATCAATTCAAACAGAGGAGACAATTCGTCCTGGACTTGGAGACTCAAACTCTGATTCTAGAAAATTTCAGGAAATTAATGTCCAATACTTCGAGGACACTTTCCAGCCTTTAATTTTAAATACCATTACTCGGTCATCGAGTTCCAACGTTTTTGTTTCTGGTAGACTTGGACCATGCGAGAGATTCCCTATCTAAACTCTAAGTGATGAGGACATAGTTCATGTATCATTACAACTAGGACCTCTCCAGTTATATACCACAAATGATGATTTTGGCATTGAATAACAACAACTTAACTTGGCTCTGATGGATAAGGTAGAGGGAAAAAATAAAATAGTCAACCCCCCCCCCCCCCCCCCCCCCCCCCCCCCCGAAGAAGAGAATGGCTCGCAGTCCACGTCAGCCTAAAGAAAAGAAGAATCACTAAGACCAACAACTCTCCAAGACAAAAGCTATTAATGGATGCCATCACCGCATGCATGAAGGGTATTTCAAAAAAGAAGCAGACATCACCACCATCAATCAAACTAATTTTGGCAGTGACAAAGAAGGGGGGAGGATTTTCATCCCCTTCCAAAATCTCTTCCTTAGCATGTGTGAGCTGGAATTGTCAAGGCATTGGGAGCACCTTGACTGTCCAGCGAATCAGGAAGTTCCGTTAGAGAATTTCCTGGAAGCCATGTTCCTAATGGAGACCAAAAATCAAGATGAGGCTCTCTTCAAACTATTCCAACCACTTCACTGTTGCCTCGATCGGCTTAGTGGGAGGACTCTCGCTTTCCTGGAGAGATGACATTCAGGTTGAAATCCTTTACTCCTCAGCTAACGTTATAGATACTATAATTTTTGCACAGGATATTTCCAACTTCGTTTCCTTCATCTATAGGGCGCCCAACCCAGTAGATCGCTCCAATTTTGGAGTAAACTGACGAAACTAGGAGTGGAAATAGACGAATCCTGGCTATTGACGGGAGACTTCAACAACCTCCTCAACAATTCTAAAAAGCCAGAGGTCCTGCTCGTTGGGAAGGATCTTTCCTATCTTTCAGAAGTTTCGTATCTCAGATGAGCTTATGGGATCTTCAACATTCCGGGAATCACTTATCTTGGAGTGGAACAAAATACAGTCACTTCATCCAATCACGCTTAGATCGGGCAATGGCAAACGTCTCATGGTCAGAACATTTCCAGATGGACATTGTGAGTATCTACGTTTTGAAGGTTCGGATCACCGCCCCATTGTAGTCCATTTTGACGTATCGCTCAAGAAAAAAGAAGGGCTTGTTTAGGTTTGACATGTCTCAAACATATGCATGAAATACGGTAAATCGTCGATGAGTAGTGGCAGATTGACCACTTGGCTTCGGTGTTGGAGAAGATCTGCAAAATCAGACACAACCTCATCCTTTAGGTGAGAGAAAAAAACTTAAAAAGCAACTTAGCGATTCAAAACACTCGGAGGGAGCTGGAGAAAGCACTGCCTAGATAGTTCATCTCCAAATCCGGAGATAATTGGTTCCCTTACAGCAGTGTTGGAAGAAGTTTACAAGGAGGAAGAGTTGTATTGGAGACAACCAAGCCGTATTCAGTGGCTCAACAATGGAGACCGGAACACCACTTTCTTCCATGCTGCGACTCGGGGTAGAAGAGTCATTAACAAGTTTTATATCATCCGAAATCTTGATGGTAAAGCGGTATACAAATAAAAAGAGATAGTGCATTGTATCACCGATTACTAGTCTAATATTTTCTCAACACAAATGTCAGATTCCTCGTTGGTACTTACGGAAGGAATCTCTCCCCTCGTATCTACAGAGATGAACCAGACATTAACTTCTCCTCCAACAACACTGGTAATACAAGAAACGCTATTCTCGATCCATCTCGATAAAGCTCCGCGAGCAGACGGATTCTCGGCAAGCTTTTACTATTCCTTTTGGGACATAATAGACGATGATTTTGTCAAAGATGTTCAAGCTTTCTTTGCTTCAGGATCTCTAGATCGTGACAAAATGAGACACACGTTCGCCTCATTCCGAAGGTCAGTGGTCCGAGGAAGGTCGCATACTACAGACCGATTTCTTTATGTAACACGCATTATAAGATCATAGCGAAGGTTCTGACTCGACAACTACAGCCCCTCCTCCTAGTTCTCATATCCGAACGTCAATCAGCTTTCGTCAAGGGTCGCTCCATCTCTGACAATGTGTTAATTACACATGAGGTTCTTCACTATCTTCAACACTCGGAAGCAAAAGTCCGATGCAGTATGGCGATTAAGACTGACATGAGTAAGGCGTTCGATCACATTGAATGGGGTTTTCTCCGAACAACCATATCATGCTTTGGTTTCCATGACATATGGATCTCTAGTATCATGAGTTACGTCACTTATGTCTCTTACTCGTACCTCATCAATGGAGCAGTGCAAGACCCGACGAGAGGAATCCGGTAAGGGGACCCGCTGTGCCCATACCTCTTCAATCTTTGTTCTGAGGTGTTATCCAAACTCTGTAGGAAGGCTCAGCTACGAGGAGATGTTATCGGAGTTAAAGTTTCCCATGGTAGTCCGGCTATTAACCACTTACTCTTTGCGGATGATAAAAAAAGTTGTGTAGGATTGATCTCGGTTTTGAGGAAATATGAGGAAGCCTCTGGCCAATTCATCAACTTGGTGAAGTCAGTTATAACGTTCTCAGCCAAGACCCCATGAGACACCAAAATACCCGTGCGTGAGTAGTTGTGGATTATTAATGAAGGAGGAAATGGCAAGTACATTGGCCTCCCAGAGCATTTTGGGACGAAGAAACGATATCTTCGCACCTCTAGTGGATCGAATGAGGCATCATGCCCATATTGGGACCTCCAGAAACCTCTTCGGCGTCAGAAAGATGGTATTCTTAAAGGCGGTACTAGCCGCTATGCCGACTTACTCAATGTTCTGCTTCAAGTTACCAATGTCACTCTACAAGCAACTTCAGTCGGTTCTCACGAGGTTCTGGTAGAAAATGTGTTGGGTTTCATGGGAAAATCTCACCTTGCCAAAGAACTCGGGAGGGCTTGCCTTGGAGAAATCACTCAATTCAACGACGCTATGCTAGCTAAGATCGCTTGAAGAATTTTAATGGAACCATCAACTCCACTAGCTAGGACTCTACTGGGGAAATACTATCTCAGCTCAACCCTTCTGGCCTCAACAGCATCGTCTGATGCCTCCCACGGTTGCGAGTAATCCTACTGGGTCGGAACCTTTTAGTCAAAGGACTAAAATGGGTAATTGGCTCTGGTTCGATCGTCAATCTATAAATGGAACCATGGCTGTCAACTGAAGAGCCGATGACTCCAATAGGACCTCCGACAGCCGATAACCAAGCATGGAAAGTAAGAGACCTCATTTTCCCTGAGACAAAAGACTAGGATACTGCTATAATCCGTAACAACCTCCCTCAGTATGAAGATCGCATCTGCAAGCTCATTCCTTGTTCTATCAACATGCCTGATGAAAGGGTTTGGTTACCAAATGCTTCAGGAGTATACACCACCAAGTCCATATATGTCATCGCCAAACTTTGACAAGTGGAGACATCCCCAAAGATGAAACATTTTTTTCTGGAAGGCAAATAGCAGAGCCTCCCTGTTAGCTCTGTTTTGGAAAGCAGAGGTTTATCTGTAGCGCCCATCTGTAAGCGTTGTGGAGCTCGAGAATCTGAACTCCATGTCCTCCAGCTCTGTCTCTTCGCCACGAAAGTTTGGGACCTTGTTCCATGTCTTTTCAAACCAACTAATATTGGGATAGAGTATGTTTATGATCTCCTCGAAAAATGTCGCAAGATGATCTCGCTCCCACTGGATTATGTGGACAAATAGAAACAAGCTTCTGTTTGAAAACAGAGAGTTCTCAGAGGACAATACGGTCCTGAAGGAGATTCAGGTTGCTCGAGCTTGGAAGGCGGCTCAGACTACTGTCACAAACCCTTCCCTACCATAGTATGTTGTTCCTCTAGTTAAATTAGAAGCTGCCAATTCATATACTTGGTCTTCCTTCTCAGATGCAGCTTGGGATCCAGCTTCAGGAAACTATGGAATCGGATGGCAACTTCGTGACTCTGACGATTTCATCGCATAAACCTCTTCCTCACACCTGCGCTTTGTTCTTTCTTTGGCGGTTAAGGCTGCACTCGTTGTTGAAGTATATTCTCAAGTACGGAACCTTCTCGTGTACTCGTACTCCAAGAATCTTGTTTCACTTTTGAAGACTCAAGGACAAGATGTAGCTCTATAGGGTGTGCGTCATGATATTAGGATCATGTTTCACTCTTTAGACTCTATTTATTTTCATTACAATCCATGCTTAGCTAATGTTGATACTAATTCACTTGCTAAATCAGCCTTGTATTGTATTTCTGTCTCTGCACCACACAATAACATTCTCCCTTTAATCAATGAATGTTTGCTCAAAAAAGTTTTTTGTTTCTCTTTGTAAGTGGTGTGATTAGTATCTTGATATTTTATTCAAAACTTGAGACTCCTTTTTACAAGTGCCAGAAGTAAAATTAGGAAAGAAAGATTTTAACTTTATGAGCTTCAGTTCAGGCTTATTATTTTTGGTCAATTTCTGCTTAACTGCTGAAAGAAATTAAGTTCATTGCCGTCTCATCTTCTACCAATGAGAAATTTTAGTTATGTGGGATTGTTTTTGTCGTTCTGAATGTGTTTCTTCTACATATTTTTTTAATTAATCTAAGAATATCCTAGATTTTTGGAAGGGTTCAATTAATCTTGAAAATGAGGTGCAGTACATGGATAAACTTTTCTCTTGATATTCAAATGAAGCCTAAAGTATGGATTTATATTCATGTGGCCATAAGGTGAAGTGGAGTGGAGTGTTTTTGAATCCGGGTTGCATATCTCCCCAAGCCCACTTAACGCTAAACCACAATATAGGACACGACTAGTAAGACAGTCATAGACTCACAGGCTTTGCTCTTGCTATTTCCCCAGAGATTATGTATTAAAAATTATAGTGTTATTGGGACATTATTCTCTTATAGGACATAACCCACTTTTTATATTCTCTTACAACCTAACATCTTTGGCATGACTCCAATGAAAGAAAATTACTATAAGGGCCTTAATGAATGGATGATTTACACCATTGAATGAAAACAAAATGAGCCACACGATTTGTCCTTCCTCTCTCTCCTCCTTACACGGGACCCACCCTTCTTCTTCCTCTCTTCAATTAACAAAACAACCACCATTCTTCCTCACTTCAATTCTTCACTTCAATTCTACACCAAACAATATCTCTTTTGAGAGATTGGACGAAGAACAACATAAACATCCACAACAAATCGTGTATCTTCCTCCATAGATGAACTTGGGTAATGTTTTGTCTCTCTCCTCTCTCTCTCTCTCTCTCTCTCTCTCTCTCTCAAATTAGATACAGTACGTTGAATCATGTTTGAACCAAAGACATTACAGTAGTAAAAGTGATTTGAAATTGAATATAATGTAAATCTAATTATAATCATGAAATTGTGGAAGGAAAATTGTTTATATAATATGGTATAACTGGTACAACTAATGTTACTGTGATTGTTCATAAGAACTATACGACTAGTTAAACACGAACAACTATTAGTCACATATACAATATGATACTGGTACAACTAGTACAAATGTCATCACTGCTACGTGTATAACTAGAATAACCGGAACAACTACTAAGTGGTGATGTTGTTTATTATACTTTTTCAGGTAACTATGGATAACAACAGACGCGTGGTGATATATTTTGATCAAGGGGGTAGTTATTCAGATGTGGGAGATGAAGTTCGATGGAAGCGGAAAGACCGACATATTTCTACTTTAGTGTTTACGATGAGAAGTGATGAGGAGGTGACTTACTCTCAGTTGGTTGATAGAGTATGCAGGAAAATGAAGATTGATGTAGCTTCGTCCAAGATTCAGCTGAGTTACTTTCCATTTGGAATGGATGATAAGAGGCCATGTTACATCTTCGATGATGAAGATGTTTTAGGATATTTATTGGAAGTCGAAAAAAATCAGAGGCGTACTGTCTTGCACGTGGAGCTCATAGAATATGTCTCACAAAACCAAAGTAACGAGATGTTTTCTAGGGATGAGGAAATTATTAGTGATGCAAGAGCAAATGATGATATGGTTGGTCTTAAGGAGTTGACGACTATTCCTCATATTCAAGAGGATGAGAATGAGAAAGGCGATGACGTGGGTACTGAAAGAGATGATATGGAGAAGTTGGTAGTTGTTACACCAGCTGAAACACCAGTTGTACATTTCGAGTGGGATGACGGTATTGACATGGCTTTGCACCAAGAATTTGAAACTAAGCATGAAGTGAGAGATTTAGTGGACAAAGCTGTGCATAAGAATTGTTTTGAGGTTGATATAGTGAAGTCGATGCCTCGACTTTACGTATTAAAGTGTTGTGGGGTTGGTTGCAAATGGTATTTACGAGCTGCAAAGCTGAAAAACTCGGATTTTTTCACTATAAAGACGTATCGGAAGATGCATACTTGCGTTAGGATAGAGGAAAGTGCAACCAAGAAGGGGAAAAGAGGCACACCAAGCTTGGTCGCATCTGTGTTGCAAGCTGATTATCCAGGAAAATACAAGACTCCAGCACCAAAGGATCTCATAGATTTGGTTGAGAACAAATTGGGTGTTAGGGTTTCATATGCTACGGCTTGGAGAGGAAAATACAAAGCTATCAACGATCTGCGTGGGAACCCAACAGAGAGCTTTGCTAGACTGCCGTCTTACTTGTACATGTTGGAAATGTTGAATCCTCGTACTGTCACCCGCTTAGTAGTGGATGAGAAGAACCAGTTTAAGTATGTGTTATTCGCGCTCGGAGCTTGCATTGAAGGATTTAATTCCATGCGGAAAGTGATAATTATGGATGGAACTCATCTGAAAGGTGTGTATAAAGGAGTGCTTCTTATTGCCACTGCTCAAGATCCAGATCATCATCATTATCCCCTCGCTTTTGCTGTAGTAGATGGTGAAAAAAATGCAAGTTGGAGTTGGTTTTTGACTACATTGAAAACCTTGATACCAGATGATCCCCAACTTGTATTCTGCACTGATAGAAACCAAAGCATCATCAAGACAGTACACGAGGTCTACCCATTGGCGATCCATGGATATTGCATATATCACTTGGCTAATAATGTGAAAGGAGCATGCAGCCATGTTAGGAAAGATGTGGTTGTCCATGAGTTCAAAAAAATTGCTGGTATTTACACAGAAAAAGAGTTTAAAAGAAAATATATTGATTTCAGAAGAAGGTATCCTCAGGCCGCTGAGTATCTTGATGAGAGTGTGCATGAGAGCAAATGGGCAAGATGTCAATTTCCAGGAGCAAGGTACAACATAGATACAACCAACACTGCTGAATCTATGAATGGTGTTTTCAAGGAACAAAGGAATTATGCACTGCTGCCAATGATTGATGAGATCGTGAGGAAGATTATAGAATGGTTTAATAGATACCGACAAATTTCTATAGGGGTTCCATAGAGGCAGCTATTTGTCCCACGTGTGCATGTTGAATTGCATGAGAACTGTCTGATTGCAAGAACACTTCACGTGGAGGTGCTAAACACATTTGAACGTCAGTACAATGTTACTGGTACGGATGGGAAAGGTTATTTGGTTGATTTGATCAACAAAACATGTGACTGTCGACATTTTGAAATTGACCGGTATCCTTGTGTGCATGCGCTTGCTGCGATCATGAAGTATTGCAGAACTACAACAGATGATACGCTAGAGCAGTTGGTTGAAAATTATTGTTCTAAGTATTATTGGATGGAGCAGTGGACATTGGCATATTGTAGGACAATATATCCAGTGCCTCATCATTCATCCTGGCAAGTTCCTGAGGAAATACAATCTCAGGTTGTGTTCCCGCCGTATGTGGAGAAAAAAAAAGGAAGATTACAAACTACTAGATTCCCATCTGCGGGAGAATATCGAAGGAAGAGAAAGAAAAAGTATGCACCATTCTCGGAGTGGCTTGGTGACAGCAGTGACAAAGATGACAACGACAACGACAACGATGACATCGATTACGAAGAAAGCAGCAATGAGGGAAGTGACAGCGAAGGAAGTGGTGACGAGAGAGGTGACAACGAAGGAAATGATGAATGACTCTAACTTATGTGTTATGGAACTTGCTTATATGTTGTGAGTCTTACTTATGTGTTATGGAACTTATTTATGTATTGTGGAACTTATTTAAGTGTTGTGGAACTTATGTAATGTGTTGTTTCTGTTAGGTACGACAGGTACAACTGGTAAAATTTCATATAACATAACAATCATGTTTATGTGTTGTCGTACTGGTACAACTAGTATAACTATATGATGTAATACTAGTACAATTAGTACAACTACATTATATACACGAGGAAGGAAATACTGGTACAACTGGTACACCGACATTTTAAAACTCCATTTGGCTTTCAATAATTAAATAACAATAGAATATATAAGTTGGAGTGCCCTAAGAGTGGTCCATTCTAATTTTTTGAAGTTTTACCAAAAAAAAAATTCAATTATTACACAATCACATAAGTTTGAATGATCTACCTTATTCTTTAAAGGTTTGTTTACTAGTTTGTTCACTATATTTTTGGAAAACATACACAAAATATATTTTAACAAAATTAATGGTTAATTTGTATGTGGTTCAATGCATTTAAGAATTAAAAGGTTGTACAACTAAGGTATATATATTTTAACTGTGGTACAACTAGACAATTCAAATTCTCTACCAAAATACAACTATGAACAAACTTGTACAACTCAAAACCTGGTACAACTATGTATTGGATTGTACAACTAAAATACTGGTACGACTACTTGTTAATAACCTTATTATGTTTTAGCTGATTATCACGTTTTAAATGTGCAACACATTTTAAGAACAATAGTTGTACCTTTTGTTATTTAGTTGTACCAGTTGTATCCGTTAGAGAAATTTTGCCATAGTTTACTCGGTAGTATTAGTTATACCAATAATTTGTCAAGTTCAAACAAGTTCAACAACAGTATGACAAACAAAAGTTCACTACTAAATCAGAAACACACAAGTTCTATGTTTCACAAAAGTAACACCAAGTCTTAAGTTTCACAATAGCAACACAAGTCTTATGTTTGGCAAAAGCAACACCGACATCCAAAAGCAACATAAAGCTATATGTTCCAAATACAAGAAACACATAGTATGGAGACTGCTTCATACGAGAAGGCTTTGGCACCCTCTTCGTCTTCTTCGGTGAATCTTCTTCAGCATCTCCATCCTTTTCATCCGTAGATTCTTTCTCCCAAGCTTTCTTCTGCACAACTTCTTTCTCTGCAGCTTTCTTCTCCACAACTTCTTTCTCAAACTTCTCTGCAGCCGCCACCATCACTTCAAGATCCTCTGCAAAATATATTAAAATCAAATCACAGCTAAGTTACAATAAAAATTATGATAAAATACATTACCTTGCAGTGCGTGCTCAGGGTCATTCTCAACCTCCTTCGTGGCCTCCTTATCAGTATCATCTTCTGCCATCTGCTCGGGTTCATTCTCACCTTCTTTTGTGGCCTCCTTATCAGCATCAACATGGCTATCTTTCTCATGCTCATTTTCTCCATCCTCTGTGGCCTCCTTATCAGCATCATCTTCTGCCATCTCCTCGAGTTCATTATCACCCTCCTTTGTGGCCTCCTTATCAGCATCAACCTTACTTTCTTTCTCAGGCTCATTCTCTCCATCCTTCGTGGCCTCCTTATCAGCATCATCTTCTGCCATTTGCTCGGTTTCAGTCTCACCCTCCTTTGTGGCATCTTTATCATTATCATCTAAAATAAAAATATATAAAGGTTAATCATTTGTCTTAAAAACAGACTCTAATGATTTAAATCATAATTTATACCATTTTCTTGGCCTCCACCAGTGTCAAAACGATCATGATCAAACAAGTCTTCCATGTTCCCAAATCTGTCCCTCGGGTTGCGGTCATCTTCCATACTCTTTATTCTTGCTTCCAACTGACAAATTATGTCATCTCTCACCTTCATGCTTGCTTCCAACTGAGCAACTCTTGTTTCCAAACTCTCACATCCTGCCTCAGTTTCCTCACACACCCTCAGACCCTCAAGTTCTTCACAAATCCTCTCAGGCTCGTGTTCTATCTTTCGAGTTTTGACATCCATCTTGTACAGATCCTCCCAAAGAATTTTTACTTGGTCATGGATAATAATCTTGTTCCAACCATCAACAATTGGGTCATCTATATCCCCATCATCTCCCAGCTCAACATCATCCCATAACCCATCATCAAAGATCTCAACTGATAGATCTGACTTGCTTCCAGTTGGTTTCAAAATATTAGAAATTTCCTGAAAAATTAACCAAAATATCACACATTAATGTAAAAATATGAAGACTTGAAAAAATGACACAGAAATTCACTTCAAGTGTATCACCTTTGTTTCTCCGAGCTTCTCATATATCTCGCTCAACGCATATCCTGACGACCCATTCGCTAGGAATCTCGACTTGCACATTCTTGGACAGCTATCATCAAATTCTTCAACATCTTCTCTAAAATTTTCCTTCAGCACTTGTATACTTTCAAATGCCAATATCTGCACACCATTTTAAACTAACATATTAGTAACAAATTATACATGTTATATGCCATTCAGTTAACAATTATTACCTCCAGTGGGTTGATAAACCCAGGAAATGTCCAAGAAGCCTTTACAGTTGGGATCTTTCCTCGAAAATGCTTCACCATATGCTTTATCTCCTTCAAGGAGTCATCAAAGGTGTAACGCCCCCATGGAAACGTATGGCACACCCGAAGATCATTAACCATTCGGAGAAGAAAATGGTCTATAGGGGTTCCATACCTTGATCTTTGAAAAATGACTGTGGCCAAGAAATAAAGCACAGCCATCCTCAACCGTTCATGACTACCATCATATTTCATCTTCTTTAGCTTCTTTAGGACATCAGCTGCAGTCACTTTTAGTTCAGGAGGATCGTCACCCTTCTTCTTTGGTGGTTGCTGAAAGTACTTCTTAGCAAACTTCAAACTCCCAATGCTCTCATAGTTTTCTGGATATGTGTGGCAGTATAGTCCTGATATGAGACCATGTTCTCTGATGGAGTAACGAATGGGAACCCCATTTACCACAAACCAAGCCTGTCTCTTCTTGTCGACTTTTATGGTGCGAATCAGTAACATCCACAATCCCATCACCTTTCTCCTTGAGGAGCACTCCATATGGATAATATGCTTGAACTGTGGGTGCGCGTAAAACCACTTCTTCTCGGTTGCATGAAAATTGTCAATCAACTTGATGAACTTCGTTTGATGACACCTTGAGGAGAGCTTACAGGGTTTCCCATATTCAGCTGGTTTGAAGTAAAACTTGCGTGGTTTGATTGCTCCTCCAGCCATCTCCTTTACCTACACAATAAAAAACATTAATACAACTGAAAACTAAGGAGTTGTGCTGGTAATACAAGTTATATTGGTTACACAACTTCTAGTTGTATGAGTAACACAAGTTATACATATACGAGTTATACTAGTAATACACAAGTTCTGCTACAGTCGTACTTGTACGAGTATTACAAGTTGTATACTTAAATTTGTTTAAGTGGTACGAGTTATACAAGTAATACAAAAAACAGTAGTACAAGTTATACTACTTAGATTTGTTTTACTTGTAGCTACATATGTTATAGTTGTACGAGTTATACAAGTAAACGTAGGACAGTTGTACGAGTTATACTAGTTACATATGTTCTACAAGTTATACATATAATAGTTGTACAAATATTACTTATTAGATAGGTTCTAGTTGTACGATTAATACTAGTTATACAAATAACAGTTGTACAAGTTTCACTAGTTAGATAATTACAAGATGTATGAGTGATACTTGTTTTACATATTACAGTTGTATTAATAAAACGAGTAAAATTGTCATGTTCTAGTTAGTTAAATTTTTAAGAAGTTGTACCAGTTATACAATTTTACATTTCATTTCATATTGTATTAGTAAAACAATTTAAACTTCTTCATTTGTACAAGTCACACTTATCTTTAAGTACTACTAGGTTTACTAGTACATCTACATACAATATATCTACGTTCTAACATATTACAAAAACTGACTTCAAAATGATTTCTTACCATTATTTGCTCTTCTGTAGCATTAGGTTCTCGTGATCTGGGAGGCTCACCATGCGATCCCATTTCCTCATTGTCTTCTTGTTCCGAATAAGGTGTCCCGCCCTTCGTGGAAGACCGGGAAATAGATGCATCTGGAGGATCTTGTTGGTGTGACGGATTTTGTCTCTTCATTGGTGGAGGATCTTCTGATGTGGCTGGTGGTCCTAAGGGTGTCTCCTCATTGTCAGGTTGAGTAGGAGAAGCAGAGGCAGCAGCCGGATTAGGTTGAAGATTTTTAGGGTTACGGGTTGAAGTAAGACGCGGCCGCTTCGTGGGTTGAGACGACGACCCGCCGTCGTCTGCTTCGTGTTCCTCTGCTGAAGACGATCTACCCTGTTTCTTCTTTCCCGTGGACAAAGTCATCTCCTTCTTAGCCGGTTCAACCTCCTTCTTCTTTATCGGTGAGGATTTTTTTTTCTTCTTTGGTGGAGATTCTTTCTTTTTCTTGGTGAATCTTAGTTTAGATGTCATTTTCGCTGGTGGAATTGATGAGTGAAGAACAAAATGTTCAGAGATCGTGAAATGAAGAAAGTGGGGAAGTTGTGTTACGATTTAGGGATTTAGGATCCGAATTTTAGATGAGTCGGGTTTATGGGTGGAGCTAGTAAGGGCATGAATTGTAAATAAATCAAAATCGTTTGGGCTTTTAGCTATTTCCCATTGTTTTGTATTTAAATTTTAATGAAAACTAAAAACAAATTAAAACAGGGTCACGAGAGAATTTTTGAAATCCATGTGTCTCATGACAGAATTTGATCCGTGTTATTGTTTTGATGCTTGATCTTCGGTACCTGCCAGACATAATCGATGTCGAAACCCACATTTAACAAAGGCTAACATGATGTGACACGGAAAGATTTACGTCATCTCTCTAACCAACTAGTTTATTTTACTATCCTGAGGTTTTTATTATATTTTAAATCTGTAATTATGTCGTATATGTTTTAAAAAAATGTATAAGCGTTAGGGATGGGCACGGAACAGATACCCACGATTTAAAGGTATCCATAGTTTTTATTTTTAAATTTCTATAGCTAAATAGGTATTTAGTAAATAAATATTGTAAATTTTACATAAAATATAATAATTATAAAATTTATATATAAATTTTAAATATATATATATATATATATGTATATATAACGAATTGAAGTGGACAATATAAATTTTTTGATTTGTTTTGTTTTTTACAGATATTGCAAATTAATATTTGATTTGCTTTATTATTATGAATATCCAAATTTTATGGAATCTAAACAAATAAAGAAATCAAGAAAAGGAACCAAACTGTCAGAGTTTTTGGCCGTATACGATGGATCTCTTTTTCCTGCATTTAACGTTTTTAGTATTGATATGAATATGTTTTGATGACAAAAAAACGCTCTTAGTATTACTTGAACATTATTGTTGTTGTCCATCACATTTACGAAAAGACAAAATGGTTTCTTTTGTTATTACTTAGAACATTATAGTTGGGAGTATATCTAAGCTATAATCTCTCGTACAGTGTATATATATAAGTTAAGAAAAATTAAAATCTTAAGAAACTTATACCAAAGTTTTTCAAATAAATACTACTCCTTCCGTTTCATAAAATTACATATTCTAGAGAGAAATTTTGTTTCAAAAATATCTATTTTTATTTTTTTTAACACCACTTTCATTAACTTCAACTAAGACAGAGTTAGATGGGGGCAATAAAAGCCTTAACCATACATAAAGCTTCCTTTGATAAGGAATCAGCAACAAGATTTTGGTTTCTAGGAATCCAAGCAAATAAAATCGAAACATCAGGAGGGCGGCTCAGTTGGAGGATGTCTGAGAGAATCCCATGCAGCTCAGATATGTTTTCCTCATGGTTTATAGCTCTTATCAGCTGGGATGAGTCACACACTAGGATGATGTTATCCAAGCCGTGTTCTCTACAAAACAGCAGAGCTGCCCGAATAGCAAGCCCCTCTGCAACGAGCGGCGAGGAGACATGCCATTGAGGTTTCTTCATACGAATCTCAAATCTTGAGGTCTTCACTGTCCAGCCGAGCCATGCTTTCTTAACTTCCTTCCTCCAGGCTGCGTCCGAGCGAACGATGGTAGCTGCAGTGTGCGTTTCCTTCGTCACTGGAAGAGACCTAGGGGGAGTACTCTTCTCTATCTTATGACCTTGTTCCCATTCCTTAGCCGATCTTATAGCAGTAGCTAGAGTGTCCTCCGGTGAAGCAGAGCAGCCATTGAAAACGAACTATTACGTTCTTTCCACAATGTCCATACGATCCACGGGAAAAGCTGGCTTGTTGCAAGCCCTGTAGGGGGCAAACACGGGGTTGCGCAAAGAGCAGTCCATCTTGATTCCAAATCTACAATTCCTCTATGGTCAAAACCCAAAGCCAAGGGGGCATCACGCCAGACCTGTTGAGCAAAAGGGCAGTGAAATTACAGATGAATGATAGATTTAGACTCTCCGCAGCGTTTACATTGAGGATCAACATCCACATGGCGCTCGACTAGGCGTTCTCCTACCGGTACCGCTCTCTTTAAAGCTTTCCAAGAAAACATCTTCACCTTTGGAGCCACTTTCAGGTTCCATACATTCTTGTACCAGGGGCTGTGCACACTTGGTCGTGTTTCTTCAACATCTTCTTCTAGGGCTGTGGCAAAATAGTACCCTGATTTGATAGAATAAGATCCCGATTTGGTACCAAGCCAAACCTGTCTATCTAGAGCATTTTCATTGCTTGGTTTGATGGCTAGGATATCCTCTTCGTATTGAGGCAAAATCCGTCGTATTTTCTCTGTATCCCAATCTCCATGCTGGTTAACCCGCAGATTAGCCACTGTAAGGTCTGCAAACGCTTCAGGAGCTGGACCATACGGGCGTTTCTGCTTCGAGAGGTCAAGCCAAGGATCATACCAGATATTAATGTTCTGACCATTTCCTACTACCCAGCCCAAGTTCTGAATCAATAAATCCCTGCCGACTAGGACGCTTCTCCACCCATGCGAGATCGCAGAGACAGCTTCACAGCTTAATATGTCGCCTTCAGGGAAGTATTTCCCTTTTAGTGTTTTCCTTAGCAGAGATTTTGGGTTTTCAAGTATTCTTCAACTAAGCTTAGCAAGTGCTGCTTCGTTGTAGCGTTGGAAATTGTTGGGGTCAAAATCTGTCACGACGGAATCAATGTCTAAAAGTCCGCGGAAAATATTTCACGCAATATAAATTTCGTATAATTTTTATTGAAAAGGTTGTACGACGTTCTAGAATTATTTTACCGACAACAAGAAGCAAACATTGTTGGGGTCAAATACGGTTATCTCAAAATAAACGTCTAAAAATTGTGTTTCTGTACGAAACCTCTCTCGACACACTCTCGACAAAAGTTCTTGAGCAAAAGACTCGAGAGAAATGGATCACGGAACCAAACAAGCAGTCCGACTTGTTCGTTCGGACCTTTTGAGGTGCAGAACTTCACAGACGCATCAGATATTTAGTTGTGGATGAAGATCCTCCCATGGTTTGATTGAGCCCATCTTTTGTCACAAGATAGAGGTTTGAGTTAGCTTTCCAATGCCACTGGTCTGAGGTCAATAAGAATCATGTAGCAGAAGTTATGCCAGTTTTAATAAAGAACGCACCGTCCAACTCGCCAAACGGGTGAGTTGGACCGACAACACTGTCCAACTCGCCTATTTGGCGAGTTGGACCGATCACACCGTTCAAATTGTCAAATGGGAGAGGACCGACCACAATGTCCAACTCGCCCATTTGGCGAGTTGGACATGACCGATCATACCGTCCGACTCGTCAAATGGGGGACTTGGACCGACCACAATGTCTAACTCGCCCATTTGGTGGTCCAACTCGCCCATTTGGTGGTCCAACTCGCCAAATGGGCGAGTTGGACCGATCATACTGTCCAACTCGTCCATTTGACGAGTTGGACCGACCATGCTGCCTTCTCGTAGCTTCCTCTTCTGTGATCGGATCGAACTGACTCTTGTATCGTCTCGATCGGAGTCATCATCGGAACTTTACAGTTTGAACTCGTTCACTCGAAGGAAATTTGGATTTCTCGTGTAAAACGGCAACGGTTAACTGAACACCTCGAACTGCCTAAGCTATACGAGAAATTTGGTTGTTCTTCGAAATCGGCGTCGTTTCGACAATACCCTTTCTGTAAAATCATAAAAACGCTTAGGTCGAAGAACGGCCCGAAAGGGACCAGAACGCGGCAAAAAAGTCCACTTATTATTTTATGAAACCGGGCCCGAATTGTTACGACGGTTTATTATTTTACTATGGAGGAGAAGATAAATGTCAAGTTCGGAAGATAAACATGAAGTTTCCAAAGATAACATGAAGATCGATGGAAAATGGAATATTTCCGTGAAGCGATAAACTCGACCGAGGGCAGAAAAGGAAAGAGCAAACCGCCTCTTGGAGAGTATATAAAAATGTCGAAGTTGAAGATGCATAAGGATACAATTCTTTTACCCTTAGAACTCTCTGCACTTAGAAACTTTAGGCATTATTCTCGACATGTTCTGTTTCTATGACTGGCACCAGATTACCAGACGAACTCGCACAGGCAGTTCGATCTCTTGGTTCACTCTTTCAATCGAACTACGTTTGGCTTGATCCTTGAAAGGGGTACGTAGGCAGCCTTTCAATAAGGTTCAGTCCGAAATCAATCAAAACATTTTTCGTATCTTTTTCCTCTTCGGTTATCGAGCTGCGACTCAATTAGGTTTAAGGTTTTTAGGTTGCTAGAACTTGGTAATTCGCTGACAGCTCTTGCGGCCGAAGCTTTTGTAATCTCTTGTAATGATCACAACGCTCTTACGAAGATTCAAAATAAGAACTACATTTTCTATAAATTCGCTTTGTTATCTTTTCATATTTTCCGCATTTATTTGGTCACTTGTCATTGGCTCTGGCAGAGAATCCGGAACCTCATGGAAAGTTAGGGTTTTTTGACTTTCCTCCGATTACGAAAATCGAAGGTGCGAATTTCGGTTTCCACAGAAATCTCTGAATCCTAACCCTCCCAAGGATTTTGGCTTAGATAGATCAGTCCAAACAATCCATGCCATCTTTCTTTTACTCGAGTTGTCGTCCCACCAAAAATGGGTAATATCCGATTGAATTTGCTAGCACAGAGAAACCGGGAGCTGAAAACATGTCATGGCATGTGAGGGGATGGGCGACAACACACTCTGTAACAGAACCATTTAGCCCGCTGTAGACAAGTATCTCGAAGACCAGGAGCATGCTTTCTGCTTGATTCTATCTACGATGGACGAAAAGAGGTCTCGTTTCTTCCTCCTGAAATGTTTCGGGAGCCCTAAATATTTTCCTACTCCTCCTTGTTTTTGAATGTTCATCACGCTCTTCACTGTCGCTTTTGGGGATTGAGGTGTCCTCTTAGAAAATGTAATGGAGGATTTTTCAGCATTGATAGCCTGCCCGGATGCAGCTCCATATCGCTGGAGGATTGTCGAGAGCATTTTTGTTGCTTCTCGCGACGCTCGTACGAAGAACATAGTGTCGTCTGCGAATAATAGGTGATTAACTCGGGGACATCCCCTTGCTACTCGGATGCCTTTGAGGCTTCCATTCTCTTGTGCTCTGTTACTATTTTTTTGCATTTTCAATGCATAGTTTACTAACTAATTGCAAACTTCAAAAAACTTAATTGCACTTATTGAATTTTTATTGGCTTAAAATTGTGGAAAAAAATTACAAAAATTTATGCAAATTTAATGTGTTTTATTAAAAATTTTGAAAAGTCTAAAATATATAACATTTTGAAACGGAATGAATATGACATAAGGTTTAAAATTTTGAAAACGCTAAATGAAATATAAATATACATTATGAGAGATATTAGGCTCATCGACCTTTCTTTATTAAATACTAACACTTAACTACAACCAATTACTATATTAATTTAATCTTCTAACGTAATAGTAATTTTTAGTGGGAAAGTTATCCTAGTACAACTCTATTGATCAGATTTTTACCGATTAACTTTTTTCACAGTTTTATAAAGAAACACAATTTCATGGTCATATTGACCCACATACATTGGGCGGTCCAGTAACATTAGTTAAATCGTGGATCCACTTCAAGTGTTAAGGTCATTTGGCGGAGTAATAACAAGTTTCAGCATCTCAGTTTTCAAGTCTTAGGGTCATTTCCCTTGAGTTTCATGTAAACTAGGCGACTTCATGAATCAGAAATTTGTAACCGTCACTATTTATTTCTCTCGCATGGTAGATGAAATGACCTATTCGCTTAATTAAAAATTTATTGCATCCCTCACCCTTGGCTCATCCTAAATAGCTTGTTTTTTTGATGATTTTGAGGTCATGTTTATCGGGGAGTTCTTAAGATGGGAATCTTAGCGTAATATAAAAACCGTCTCTTAACTTAAACTAAAAAAAACTAAGAACCGTCTCTTAGTTAAAAGTCAAGAAACAATTCTTATATTACGTTAAAAATAAGATCCTAAAAACTCTCCCATAAACATGTCCTAAGTAGTTTGTTCAACTTTAATAATGATTTAGTTTTAATTGATCTGGACTCTGGCTGGCCGGCACTTCTTGTTCAGCAACAAGAAAATTATTCTGACTTTTGG
Source organism: Brassica napus (assembly GCF_020379485.1). NCBI lineage: Eukaryota > Viridiplantae > Streptophyta > Magnoliopsida > Brassicales > Brassicaceae > Brassica > Brassica napus. The sequence goes on from NC_063449.1 coordinate 5,540,093, forward strand.
TTATACATAACTGAAATTTTTTAATCACTTAGAGCATCATTATTGGTAAAAACTGTGAAGAGTCCTAAAAAAATATAATATTATTTTAAATGCATGATTATATATTTATTTTTCAGAACTTGTTGAAAATTTAACAAAGTGACATCTGTTCTCTATCTATCTCAACCGGTTCTTAGAAGTTTTGGTTTTAAAACTTTTGTTCATTTTCTCTCGTGTTTTATTGATTTTATCTTTAATTTTAATTCTAAGAACTCTTAGGACAAACCAACGTTGGAGCTGCTCTTACTATGTAGAACAAGGTGAACTATTTTGTGTTTTTTTCATTTATTTGTTTCTGATAAAGAAAGGATATAAGAGCGTTTGTTGTCCTTGCTACTACTTTCTCCTAGTTACTTGAAACAATTCTATAAACTCATACTTTCTCTTTTTTTTTTTTGTGAAACACTCATACTTTCTCCCTTTTGAAAATATCAACGTTTTAGAAAATAATTATTTTAAAAAACACCTTTTGCATTTTAAATATATTATTTGATGATAAATTGTGAACTTTAAAAAAAATTATGTTTATTGAAATTATATTGGTAAAATGTTGTGAAAAATAGTTAATCACAAAAGATAATGTATTAATAATCAAAATTTAATATATACTTTTAATATGTGCGAAAATTTTAAACTTAGGGACTTTTTAAACTGAAGAGCACAATTTTATCAGTCAAAGCCTTAACTGACGACGACCTATATGGATATAGCACATATTATTTGAATAATACCATATAATACTGTACAGACGGCCTGCAAATGTCTGTGCAGATGTTTACGCCAGAAAAGCTGTAGGGTGATATAGCCAGAAAAGCTGTAGTTTCTCTAAATCAGTAGTGTATCTGTTATTTTTGTCCTGAATTTGTACTGATTCTGAAAACGATAATATTTTCTTCGCAAACACAATGAAAGCAGTTGATAAAAAAAACTGTCAAATATTAGAGGAATAATTGTTTTTTTTAACGCTGATTTATTATGATCTTACAATTATGATATGAAAAAGATTACATAAACGATTCGACAACCGATAATACTACATGCCTTATGAAGACTTATGGCTAACTGCATCACCTGAGCCGTCCTATGAAGATTCACGACTGACAAGATTTACTTGCACGATGTTGAAGATCCCTTGTAATCTTTTCTTCTGTAGTCTGCATAATTGTTTAATAAATCGCTCTCTCCGGAACTTGAAACATGGATTTCAATCTGCAATAAATTGTATAGTCTAGGATTCGAACCCCAAACCTGGGTGTAGAAGCTTTTAAACCTTAACCAATAGGCTACGGTGCTTCCACGGGGAATAATTGGTTAAAAGATTAAAATTTTAAAATTTCATTGTAATGTCAAAAAGTTATTTAGATGAAAATTAACCCTAATCAAATATCCGTAAGAAAATTAACCCTAATCATTTGTATTGAAATTCCTTATTTTCATATAGTGCAAAATATATGAAATACACAAGAAGCACCGTCGATTAATTTTATATATGAGACAAACAGCGTGAAGCCCATTACAACACAAAAGACTCACATTACTGGCATTTAAAAATCCCTTATAGCTAGGGTTTACATTTCTTCACTACGGAAAATATACCTAAGTCTAACAACTCAAACAGCTGTTCTTTGCCCAATTAATACACACACCTGCATGTATAAACCGATACATACACAAACACAGAGCCATATATATATATATATATATGTGTGATTTAATTAATCATACGTTGGGATTGTGGTAGATGATGACGATAGATTTGGTTTTAAAATCCTTGACGAACCTCTCTTCTCCTGTCCTAAATGGATTGTTGAGAAGCTCTTTGATTGGTTCAGGTAATGGCTCATTCTTCATTATCTTCTTCCAATATTCCTCTGCAACTCCTCCAGATCTTGCTTCACTCAGATTCACAAACTATACCAACAAAATGCAACATTTATTAATTATATATACATGTATAAATCAGATCTTGATCAGTTAGGGTTTTAATATAAAGAAGCTTTACCAGGAGAAAGCTGAAAAGGACAAAGAAGAAGACCAAGTAACGTTGTTTCTTCATGTTTTTAAACTTTTGTTTTGTTGAGGATTTTTCTGGATCTATGATAAATCTTTGGGGTGTTAAGTATTTATATATAGAGACCCTGTTAGGGGAAGTTGATTTCTTGATAATAGTGATAATTCTCCTCTAGCTCTTTGCATTTTAATTATTATGAAAATAATTTAATATTAGTACATTGTAAGGTCAACTTTGTACTGTGCATATTTATTTATAGTAATATTACTGTAACCTAGTTTTTATGTTTATCTAAATTTCAGAGTGGTGGGCCGCTAACTTGTTCAAGGATTTTTGTCTATTCTTCTATGGAGCGATCAACTATTACAGCACAGAGAGCAACACAAACATTTTTTATATGTAGTAACAATATATAACACTGAAATAATTGAATAGAACATAGAAGAATTCTATGATTTATTATGCAAATTTTTGAGCAATTAATTATTACTATAATAAAGATTCCGTAGTTAAAATAAACAAAGAAGAATAGGGACAAATATACGAACATCATAAGCTCGTATTCCGTTATAAGTATCTTCAAAACAATTTAATTTAAAAAAATTGGTGAAACACTCTGGTACACCGTGTACCCAACTATGTTTTATACTTTTTTATTATGCGTACATATCACAAACTGCTACTTTCTTTATTATTAGCGTTTGCAATAATAACATGAAAATTATGATATATATCCCACAACAAGGTTTTCATTACTTTTTAAGGTTGCCATATCTCTATTAATTAATTTCTGATTATCTATTGTTGAGGATCTTGAGATCGTTGTTTTCATGATTTTAATATATTTTGTGTCGACGATTTTAATATATACATGGATTTTTTCTTTCGAATTTGTGGTCCTGTAGAAGAATTTTTAATTGAAAAAGACAAGAAAATGTTGGCTGTTCTCCGTGAGAGTTATTTTAAATGATGAAAGAGACAGGCCAAAAGTTGGATTTACCAAAAAAATATTATACCTGTTCAATATGGTAAAACCGAACTGTACCGAACCGAAATAGACAATATGGTTTGGTTTTAGTATATACAATATAAACCGAATAGATATAATTTTATAAAAACCGTAGGATTTGGATATGGTTTGGTATATAACCGAATAAACCGAACAAAACCGATTAAAAGTAGAAACATGTAAATATGTATCTATTTTATAACAATACATGAAAATCTATTTGTTACATAAGTTAAATTTGTGTTAATAACTATTACCATAATTTTATAGTAATAAAGAACCTTAATTTGTAAAACACTTGAACTATAATTAAATAACAATACATCGCAATTCAGACATCTTATTTTCTAAGTCTTCTTTTGATCTTTTTGCTTTATTTTAGTCTTCACTAAATTAATACGAAGATTATAAATTTGATGGACAATAATTAATGAAAAAATTTCACAACTTTTTTCTTATCTGTAAACAAACAGAGTTTCGTGTTCAATTGAAAAACATGACTTTAATGAACACTAAATATGGAAGAGTGGAAAAACTTTTCTTTCATGTTTTTGTTTTGTTTCATATTTTTATTTTTAAAATTTCAAGCTTTGATTTTAGTTATAGATTTGATTATTTTATTTGATGGTAGAAGCATTTTTACTTTTTTGTTCATTTATTTGAACATGTAATATATTTTTAATAAATGACTGTGTTGACAATATGACTCTAAAATTCATATAATATGATCTCAAACTAAATAATTATGTTTTTTGGTATAAAACCGAATAAACCGAAAATCGACGGTATATAAACCGAACCGAACCGAAGTAAATATGGATTTAAAATGGTAGTTATATTTTACTAACCGAAATACCGAAAACCGAAAAAAACCGAACCAAAACCGAACCGATATCCGGATTGAACACCCCAGTACTAGTGTCAAGTGAAGCGGGTCAACTTTGGATGTGTGTCACATTTTGCTATACGACACATGACCTTGCTTTTAAAACTTTTATTATCGAATACTTATAATTTAATATCTATTATGAATTTCATAATTGGTAGTGGGCTAATTATGAACAGAGGGAGTATTATTTATTAGCTGAAGAGCCATTGATTAGTTCTTCTTCGTATTACTTTTATTAATTGGCGTTCGAATGATCTAGCAATCTCGATTTTTGTTTAGTTTCATTCATTCGTCTAATTAAATACTGTTTTATAAATTTACATATGGAATAAGATATCATTTCAGTGCGCTAATTATATTTTTGAATTTTGAATACGAAAAGTCATTGAGATTAAAAACTGTTAAATTATTTTTGTTAAAATGCAAGGTAAAGAAATTACATAGTTAGGACTTCGTCAGTCATATAGTTAAAAATACTTAAAAAAAATATGGTTGGAAAAAAACTTAAGCTAACTCTTAAGGACAACAGAAACTAATGAGAGTAGAAAACAAATTAGAGGAAAAATATAGTTCAATGTACATTCTTAGTTCAAAGTTGAAAGAAAGATTACAGTTAAAGGGTGATATTATTAGTCATTGTTAGCTCAAACGTGATTAGTAAGTTGTTAATTTAGCTCAGTGACTAGTGACTCATATATCTATATATGTGCATTCCTTTCTAGTAAGTGAGAAAATAAACCATGGGGGATCCAGTCAGCATTGAACATGAGATGGCAACGATTGAAAATTTTGGTCTTGTCCAAAGCAAAGCTGTCCTACTCTCATATCTTAACCCACATCCAGCATCATCGAGAAGCCTAACCCCTAATTTCTAACGTGCAAGTGATGATGAAGTTGGTCGTAGGAAAATTCCAAATCAAGGTTTTATCTTTCTATATTGTTTTTTTTTGTTCAATTATCTTTCTACATTGTTATCTTTCTGTATTGTATATCGAGTGCAAAATGGTATTCCTCTGATTGATTCTCGTTTTTGTTAGCTTCAGCATATAAGTAAACATCATTTAGAAATGAATAAATAGTCATATAAATAATTGAACACTCCACCTATACACAACTTTTAACTACAGACAACTAACCACTATACTAGAATAACTTAACATAATTGAACATTCCACCAATAGTAAAGTTCAAAGAAAAAACATTCCACCAATAGCTTTATGTCATCTTTTTTATAGAGTGACAAGTTTCAAACCAATACTTTTTAGTAACCGCGCTGCACTACATGTGGCATTTGTATATATATATATATTAAATATTAAGAAAAATGACTGTTATATATGGAGTATTCTATGTTCGTCTTTCATATGATATTATAACAATATAAACTCATAATTTATAAGTAAATTAACGCAAACAAAATGCTATTAAATAATGTAATTTACAATATGAACAAAAGCTGTGACGAATTATGATATGTAACGAGAGCGAGCAAAATCATCTATAGACCAAGAGCATATATAATTATGTAACTATTGACTTTTTACATATCAAATCAAAAATTCATCGAACATAGAAAACTACTATTTGCCTCGTAACTAACTAAAGGCAAGAGATGAGTTAAAAGCCTCTTATTGTTTAGTGTTTTTGCTTTTATGATTTTCAAACGTATACAACTTTCATTATATATATATACACACACATTGAAAACCTTTCCATTTAAATCAAAACCACGTGTTATCTAGTCATTAATTTATATGTAAATTTTAAATTATAACGCTGCTAATTCAAAAATTAATTTTTAAAACAAAATGTAAAAAAAATAAAAGATGGTTTTAACTCTTTGCCGAAAAATCAAGCATGTGAATTGAATTTAGGTAACGATAGTTATGGTCGTAGTTTTACCACTAGACCAACACAGCGTTTGTCAAAAATTGATTTGGCAGCCAGGATTGAGCACAATAACCTAACTGCATAATTGGTGGAGAACAATGGATTAATAAAGGCCCTACCATAAATTCATTAGCTGATCCTCTCAGTTCGATATATATTACAGGGGATGATGTGTCGCGATTGTGATCATCTGAACTTAAATAAAATATTATTTGTCTTGTAATGATCTCAAAAGTATTGTGTTTGGCTAAGTGCAGTCATACTTTACCCAATTTCCTTTTAACTTTGTTAGCTTTTGGAATTTTGTCTAAAGATTTGAAACCGCTTATACGATTTTCCATTTATAAAATGGATAATCATGACTACCAGCTTACCTTTAGAAAGAAAGTCATAAAGAAAAAGCTGATCTCAGTGCTCCTCATAAGTGGATATTGAAAATTTGTTATACTAAGTTATGATAAAGGTAATAGATAAGATTTATGTATTTATGGTTTCAATGATTCCAACTTTTCCTGATTAATTGTGGTGCAGATAAATAGTTTCCGTATTTAATGCTTTCTGAAACATTTACATTTTTAAATATATTTTTTAATTTGTAGTGCCCAAAAGAACAACATGTCACATAAACATGGATTTCTCAGCGTGAGCAGCTTTAACTAACTTAGGGAAATCGAAAGCTTTTTTTTGTCAGTTAAGAGATTAGGGTGTTAACAACGAAAAAGAGAGATTAGGGTTTGAGTTATTTCACTGTAATTTCCAATAGGACAGTCTCAATGTTTAAAAAACCACAATATTTAACCATTTCATTTTTAATTAGATTGGATTCGACGAGACCATCTGGCTAACAAATCAATAAATAAAGTTAATATGCTTTCACAAATAAACTGTCTTTGAAACTGATATCACCAATTGAACGTTTCTTGAAACTAACATACAACTAGATTGGGATCTGCGTTTAATGCGGGTTTTAATTAATGCAACTTTAAAATATTCTTCGTAACGTTTTTTTTGTATCTAAATGTCACTCCATCTATTGATCACGAAAATAAGATTAAAGTAAAATTTTCTAAAGTATGCACACTTGTTAAGAATTTAATAAATATTTATAATTTAATTTATATTTTATTTTATTATACACTTTTCAATAACTTTTTACCAATGAAATTTAATCAATTCAAATATTCTCAATTAATGTTTCTCAAAATTATAATAAAGTACCTTAACAATATAGAAAATCTATCTTTGTGGAAAAAAAAAAAATCTAAAACATCTTACTTTTGGGAACGAAATGAGTATTTAAGAATACTTAGGAATATAGAATATGTTTATCTTGTGGCTGTGGAATTAGGAATATAGGATATATTTATAGAAATCTTGTGGAAAATCTAATTAGTTGATAAATTTAATAAGTTTTTCATTTTTGTTATTTATATATCAAAAGAATTTTGGAGATTATGAATTATGATAGAAAAAGTTCCTATTATAGCCTTTTTAAGTTTATTAAAGGGTAAAGGTAAATATACATTTATATCTTCAATTAGAAAAATAACCAAAAGAGATTTTATTAAAAGATAATCTTAAGATTAACTAATCTACACTTATGATTTAAAGTTAAAACGTGGAGTTTTGAAGATGTAGTTTAAAATATAAAAACTAGAAATATATATTAAAATTTTTAAAATAAAAAGATTATTTTGGTCATTTTAGGGATATTTCAGTGACAAAACTTAAAAGTACTATTTGAGAGAATTGTCTCTTATGATATCAAAACCAGTTTTCAAACATTCAGAATGCCATAATTTTAATTAGAAAAATCTTGTAGGTTAAAATAGTTTTCAGCAATTATATAGTTTTGATATATAGTCATATTTCATACAAAACAGGGTTAGAACATTTAATGAGGAGAGACATTATAATAATATGATATATCAGTTATTCTCCTAAATTAAAAAAATTACCATTAATAATGGAATTTTATGTAATATAATATATGACTAAAGATTATTTCTAAAAAGTGATTCTGTTTTAATGAAGTAAATAGATAAATAAATTATTAATATAATTGTTTAATATGGCCAAAAATATTTCATATATAATAGCTATGATGTTTCTGTTTTAATAAGAAAATAACAACATCTTTGTAAATATATAGTGGTAAATGTGTTAAGATATATATATATATATATATATTATTTGAGAAGTAAGTTTCATACGTATCGCGTTCACGTTTATTCTTACGAAGATTATTTACAAAGGTACCCTTAATGAATTTAAATACTATTATTAATTTTTTATTTAGTTTCCATTTTCATTTTTTAAAATAAAATATATAATAAAAAGGAACATTTATAAAGTTTTAAAACGAATTTAAAAAACGAAAATATATGTATAAATAATACAACTCATTATATTAATATTCCGTTTAACACATACTATTACATAAAAAATATACTTTCAAAGTAATAAAAATATTTTCTTTAAACCTATATTTTTTTTAGATGAAAACAAAAATATATTTTTATATAATGTGGTTTCATAAAATAATAGGTTCACAAACATTTCAGTTTGTTTTTTATATATATGCATGAGACTTGAGAATATTATCGTTACATCCATTTATGTAATTTTGAATCAAAAACTTCAGTTTGTTTTTAATATAATTTTAAGCACAATATATATGACGTTATACATATTTTTCTAAGATATATTTACATTTCTAAGAAAATAGCCAATCTAAATGCAAATAAGAATTTAATCAAAATTAACTATATTAGAATAAAATATTAATTTAGAGAAATAGATACAATCCAATATACCTAAGTGATAATCAAATCAATTGTTGACCCAAAACAACCAAACCGACTAGACATAACATATCCAAAATCATATGTCTAATTAAAATAATATAATATTATTAATATAAATTATAAATTGATTTAAAACCAAAAGTAATCAATTAATTATAATATATTAATTTTGTAAAGATTTATATCCGTGCATAAGCACAGGAGAGTCATATAGTATATATATATATATATATATATATATATATATATTTATATACCAAAAATATCGTGATTGTTATTTCATAAATTATTTACCAAAACTCGTAATTTTGTTTTGAGTTCGAGCAGATGATCGCGGAGTTTTGGTTAGGATGCCTCTTAAACTAAAAAAAGCATCCCATATATTTTTTAGGGAAATTGGGCTGTATAACCTTCAAACAAACTATAATTTATTGTATGACAAAAATACCTAACTTGCAAATATGTATTGCGTCTTTTGTATAATAATGCCATTATACCCTTGTATACAACCGGTGAAACCTGCACAAAGAAAATAATATTTAATTAATAATTTGTAACTGTAAAAAGTAAAACGTGGTCTTTCATTACTCACACATCAATTGTTCTAAAGAAGAGACAATGATGAAGTCATAGACGGTGAGCACACACAACAACTCTTTCATTTCTTTTTTTTTTTTTCTTAAATCAATTGATTCTCAAAATCATGCTTTTGTTTTCATACTCTGTTTTTGTTTTTGTTTTACAGATCCAGTGGTGAAAAAAAAAGACAACTATGAAAGCGTAGATGATGAGCACACGCAACAACTCTTTCATTTTTTTTTTCTTAAATCAATTGATTCTCACAATCATGCTTTTGTTTCCATACTCTGATTTCGTTTTTGTTTTACAGATCTAGTGGTGAAGAACAACGACGGCAAGTCGGAAAAACATCGTCGTGTCGGGAAAAAGATAGGAGAAGAAGACGATCTCTATATGGTGATGAAGAATAATGATGGTGAACGAAATGAATGTGTATCGGCATGTCTAAAAAAAAGAAGAATTGAAGAAGATGAACTCGCCGTCTATACTATATTCGGTGAAATGAATAGTATAGTATATATTCTTAAGTATAGCTACCTATGTACGATTATCATACTACTTGAGGCATATTTCTATACTACTCCTTAAAAATGTAATAATATATCATGTTTTTAAATTTGATAGGTCTCTTCTTTGTCATTTTGTGTGATTGATTGTAATATGAAATTCATTTTTCGAGTGTTGGATAAATTTGATTATTTGGAACATTCGTTTACTATACTACTTAGACTATATTGAATATAAGATACGCAATATGCTAACCAAGTAAATGTGATTTCAAGTGTTTAATATTGGAAAACAATTTATATATTGTATTTGGGTTTATAGGTTTCTGTCTAAGGTTTAGATTTACTAAGTAAAGGTTTGGGTATAGTAAACCATATTATATATGTTCTATTTGGGTTTATGCTTCCTTGATTAGGGTTTAGCTTAATCTATTTATTTAGGTTTAGGGTTTAGTAATTAGGATTTAGAGTTTGGAGTTTAGTATTTAGTATAGTTTAATATTACATAATATTATGCACTATTTTAAGATTTTAATATTTGGGTTAGGGTTCAAATTTGGGTTCACGGTTTAAATTTGGATTTAGGGTTTAGTGATTCTGGGTTTAGGGTTTAGTAATTGGAAGGTGGGGGTTGAGGTTGGGGTCAACATAACTTCTTACATGCAAGCATATACAATTCATAATTTCACCAATATGTACTATACTATTGATTTTGTTCCATTTTATCTGAGTTTAGGGTTTATATTTGTATTTGAAATTTATATTTAGGTTTAGAATTTAGTGATTAGGGTTTAGGGTTTAGTATTTGGAAAGTGGGGGTTGATATTGGGGCCATCATTAATTTCTTACATGCAAGTTTAGACATTTCATAATTTCGTAAATATGTACTATACTATTTATTTTATTTCATTCTATTTAGGTTTAGAGTTTATATTTGGATTTAGGATTTATATTTTGGTTTTAGCTTTAGTGAATAGGGTCTACCATTTAGTATTTAGGGTTAGGGTTTAAATTTGGGTTTAGGGTTTACTGATTTTGGGTTTATGGTTTAGTAATTGGAAGGTGGGGGTTGAGGTTGGGGTCAACATAACTTCTTTCATGCAAGCATATATATTTCATAATTTCACCAATATGTATTATACTATTGATTTGGTTCTATTCTATCTGAGTTTATGGTTTATATTTGTATTTAAGATTTATATTTGGGTTTTGGATTTAGTGATTAGGGTTTAGGGTTTAGTATTTAGTATTTGGAATGTGGGAGTTGAAATTGGGGCCATCATTAACTTCTTACATACAATCCTAAACATTTCATAATTTCGTAAATATGTACTATAGTACTATTTACTTTATTTCATTATGTTTGGGTTTAGAGTTTATATTTGGATTTAGAATTTATATTTTAATTTTGGCTTTAGTGAATAACATTTAGGATTTAGTATTTAGGGGTTGTGGATGTGATTGTGATAGGCTTTAATATCTAGAGTAGAGATGGAATTGGTGTTCTATATTATTTTGTTAATATGAAGTAAATTGAATACCATTTATTGCAGGAGTGTTTTATTTTTGTCCACTTATTTATTGAACACAGTGAAAGTGAAACGTATGCGGTTATTTAATACGTAACGTGGAATGTGTATCTTCCCTTTTAAGATAATAGTTCGTGGTAAATAATGGTCATACATGTTGTTCTCAATATCATCTCACCATCTCTCCTTTACCGGTTACATGTAAGTCCAAGGGGTAAAACCGGCTCAGATCAAGCTTAATTGTTAGATACTTAATTCTGCCAAAATCAATGCTCTGCACTTAATTTTCATTCCAAACTTAGTCATTTCAAAAATTCACCCTATTTTTTATTTTTAATATTATTTTATTATTTTATTTAGCTCAGAAAATGGTAAAATATAGGTTTGTCCAAGAAAGTTGATTATATTATATTTAACACAACCAGGATATATCCACCTATTTTGAAAACCAACCTGATCAATTTGAAACACAATCCATTTCTGGAGTCCTATTTCGACTTTTTAGCATAACTTCTCTTGATGCTCTAAGTGGTTCCATAATCTCCTAAATATTCAAAGACTCTAAAAATATTCAAAACACATAATATAGACTTTAAAATTGGACACACACCATGATCAAAATCCATAAAAACCAAAGTATTCCACTCACCAACGAATATACCAAAGACAATTGGTAATGGAGATGAATGGGATCCTAAGCAGTAGCAAAAAATTATCACACCACCATATACAGTCTTCACAAAAGTTGCATACACAATAACATCTTCCTCTTGGGTTTTAATCTTTATATACTATCCCAACGTGGAAACATATATTTGAAAAAAATTTCTCCATCCGCCTCCACATTCGTTACTTTACCACGGTTCACCTTCTCTATCATATATAAATATTTATATAATACCTTATAATTTTCTTCTGGATTGCCACAAATATTTCTAGCAGCTAGTTTTTTGCCTCGTGATGCCGTGGATGAGACTTTCAAACCATTCCTTAGATGAACCATATTGATCAGACATTTAAGAGATGGAGTGTCATTTTTTCTTGACAGTCTGCAACTAGTCATGGTGCTCTTTTCTTTCTATATAGTTTGTTGTACTTGAATTAGACCGCAAACATGTAGCATATTTCTATTTTTAACCATGAAACATAATCATCATCCCTACAGGGACTATCCACAACCTTATCACCATTTCCTTTGTCTGATGTTCTATATTCTCCATCAGCTCTTCTCGTTCACATTATGGTTCCTGTTGTTCACCTACTTGGGTACGTAAACAGAAAGTGCATGCTCATCCTCACTCCCAATCAGGTATCTAGGTCTTCCTTTGATGAGCCGTAAGCTGAGAATTTCAGAGTACTCGCCCTTGATAGCTAAAATCACCAAGAGCTTTAAGTCATGGTCAGCCAAGCTCTCTTTCGCTGGCAGACTGCAACTTCTCAAGACAGTCATCTTTGGCACAGTTAACTTCTGGATTTCGGCCTTCATTCTACCGAAAGGCTGCATTAAGGTGATTGAATCACTATGCTCTAGATTTCTATGGCCTGGAAACATTGATAAAAGAGGTATAGCGAAAGTTGCTTGGTTGACGGTGTGTCTCCCTAAAGACGAAGGAGGACTTGGCTTGAGAAGCTTCGCTGTCTGGAACCAAGTATTATGCTTAAAATTCATCTGGCTGTTGCTATCTAGGTCTCCCTCGCTGTGGGCTGACTGGCACTGGCACACTCACTTGGTAGAAGTATCTTTCTGGAAAATTGAGCCTTCAGCAAATGACTCTTGGGCTTGGAGGAAGCTGCTTGATCTTCGTCCTCTAGCTCTTCGGTTCTGTAAAATGACTCTAGGAAATGGTCTATCTACAAGCTTTTGGTATGATGTTTGGACTCCCTTGGGTCAGCTCTCAACGGTAATGGGGCAGGCTGGGCCTCGTGCCTTGCGAATCAGAGATGATGCAATGGTGGCTGATGCCATCATTGGAACTTCATGGTCCTTACCACACCCAAGATCCCAGCTGGAAGTTGATTTGCATGCTTATTTAACTACTATTACACTTCCTTTACCTCATGATGTTCTTGATATAGTTGAATGGGTTGCTGGTAATTCTCCTCTGCGTGATTTCAGGTCATCAACCACGTGGGACGTGATTCGTCCAAGGCAAGAGAAAAAGGATTGGGTTGATGTTGTATGGTTCAAAGGAGCGATACCTAAGCTGGGATTCACGATGTGGGTGGCGAACTACGACAGGCTGCCGACTCGAGCTAGGCTCGCAGGATGGGGAATGCTTATTTCTCCTACATGTGTCTTCTCCTCCAGGTCTGATTACACCAGAGACCATCTCATGTTTGCCTGCGAGTTCAGTCAAGAAGTTTGGAAAGAGGTACTCCTTAGATGCGAGTCGCCTTCAACATTGCTCACCACTTGGTCTGAGCTCCTATCATGGATCCGATCTTCACCCTGCAAGAAGCTAACTCTCCTCAGGAAGCTGGCTTCTCAAACTATTGTCTTCCATCTTTGGAAACAAAGAAATAACCTAATGCATAATCAGATTTCGGTCTCGCCAGGATCTGTCTTTTATGCCATTGATAAAGACTTGATGAACATTATTTCAGCTAAGAGAAGTAGTAAGCACTTTCAGTCACTTATGTTGATTTGGCTGAGATAATGTTCCTTGTAGGTTGCAATCTCTTTGTGCCATCTTGTTTTTTATCTTTTTTTTTGCCAAGATGGTTCAGACTTAAGATATTTCTTGTAAAATCTTTTTTTCATTCTATGATATTTACATTTTAGCAAAAAAAAACTCACTATAGTTCATACATCTACGTTAATAAATATACAACAAAAAAGTTAGATATATACTCCAACAAATCATGTCCAGTAGTTAGAAATATTTTTTCTCTTCATTTCTTATTTAATTCTTACATCTACATAAAAGACAACTACATTAAAAAATTGTACAACTTAAATTTTACAGTAGAATATTTAAAATTATATCTTAACAAATATTCCACAATCGGACACCAAAAAATACACATGGGTACCGATGCATATTTTAGATATATAATAAACAATATAATTTTTTATATTTTAATAATTTAAAGGTATCCAACGGACTAAATTCTTCGACTAATTTCTTCGAATGCATGGTCACTGCCAACAGATATGGTTGTCCGCAATGAAAATTAAACAACTAATATATCTGAGATGATAGAGTTCGGACCCGATGTGCTTAGCACTTTCCCAAACCCGCTATCCACTCGACCACACTTAGCTAAAAATGTAATCTGTAGTGCTATAAATATTTCATAAATGATTATTTGTTAAATTAACAAATACTATATAATAATAATATTTTGATTTTGAATTAGCTTGGTTCAGTTTTAAACTTTAACATATTAATATGATAATTAATATTCAATATCTGTCTAAATCTATGGATCTTTTGGTGATTAGTCTTTGGGCCTAAAAAGCTTTTGAAATCACACCAAAGTTATAAAAAAATAATAATAATAATAATAATAATAATATATGTTTTTATTTTATAACAAGTGATGTTTAGAAAACATTTTTTTTATTTTCCAAATCTTTAATAGAAATATTAATTTTATTTTAGCTATATGTAAGTAAACTATTTTTTCATTGGTGAAATTATTTTATAATACATTTATCGAATACATATTCACATAATATTTTAAACTAGTCTTATAAACTAATCATTTAATAATTTAATAAAATATAAAAAATATTAATTTGTAGAGTTTATACTGTGATTTATAGAAAACATTATTTAAATAAAAAATTTATAGATAACATTCTTATATGTTGAACTCTTATAACAGTGAATAACCCTCATATTTCTACCTTGCATTTAAAAGTAACATCTTAGCAAACGACACGAAGCAAGTGAGTGGGGATCAATGAAGTCATGCATGCATATCTTAATTGTTGGTTTTAGTTATCTTTTCTTGAAATGATCGATTTGGAGTAAATATATAGCTATAGTCAACTTCAACATGTACTTGCTGGAATAGCCTTTTTAATTCCAAAGTCAACTTAGATTTCTCAATCATGCACAAACACTACAACTTTCTTTTTGTACTGCGATATTACAACTATTACCGTTCATTAATATAATGGCTATTCACTGTTATAAGAGATCAACATTCCTTTTATTTTAATATAGATGTTACTAATTGACTTGGAACAACGTGGATATATATTTGGGTATTAATTGTAGATTTAATCTTTGAAATATTTGACAATGAAATTTTAAAACCATACTTTATTAAAATTACGAAATAAATATTGAAGAGGCACTATTTGTGAAATGAAAGAGTAATACACACAGACACACACACACACATATATATATATATATATATATATATATATATATATATATCCATATGATTGTTAATTTAAGTATTCAAATAATATGTGGTTCAACAACTCTAAAAAATTACCATACATCACTGAATAAAACACAGAAATGAATATAATTATTCATATAATTTTATTATCATTTTAATTCATTATATATATATATATATATATATAAGCTTGGTAGCGTAGTGCAAATCAACAGGATCTGTGTAATGCAACTTCCTGTTTAAAAATTATTCGTATAATTAACTTGCTTCTCTTTTTTTTTTTAATATATATGGATCTAATACGTAAAAAACCGAAACAATTTCCTGTTTGAAATTTCTTCAAAGCGGATTTTATACCATTAATGATTTCATTTCTGTAATGACGGTGCATTTACATTCCTTCAAAATTGGTTTATTTCCTAAGTATTTAAAAGAGATTCCACGAACATGAATATTCTTTCTAAATTTCATGTTTTTAGTTTTGCGCAAATTCGAACGTAAAATTAAATGGGTGATGCATTAAAGTCAAAGATTGTAAATGTTGGGTTGGTAATAATGAAAAAGGTCAATGATGCTGCGACTAAGTTCAATGAAAGATCAATGGCCTTCTTGTACTTTTTAAGAATATTATTTACAGTCTTTATAGAAATATATAGATTTATTGTGCGTTAATCCTTTTGAATTCGCCAAGGTCTATCATTCACATTCTAAATAAATAAATAAAGTTGACAAAAAAAAATTTAATAAATAAATGAGGTACCACAAGGCTTCGTGAGAATGACTTCTTTTGTATATTTTAAAATAAGAACAAGAAGCATTCAATATAATATATGCTGAAGATTTTATATTTTCTATGAATATTCTTTTTCAGTAAAGTTTTACTATACCTGTTCAATATGGTAAAACCGAACTGTACCGAACCGAATCGAACCGAAATAGACAATATGGTTTGGTTTTGGTATATACCATATAAACCGAATGGATATAATTTTATAAAAACCGTAGGATTTGGATATGGTTTGGTATATAATCGATTAAACTGAATAAACTGAACAAAACCGATTAAAAGTATAAACATGTAAATATGTATCTATTTTATAACAATACATGAAAATATATTTGTTACATAAGTTAAATTTGTGTTAATAACTATTACCATAATTTTATAGTAATAAAGAACCTTAATTTGTAAAACACTTGAACTATAATTAAATAACAATACATCGCAATTCAGACATCTTATTTTCTAATTCTTCTTTTGATCTTTTTGCTTTATTTTAGTCTTCACTAAATTAATATGACGATTGTAAATTTGATGGACAATAATTAATGAAAAATTTCACAACTTTTTTCTTATCTGTAAACAAACAGAGTTTCGTGTTCAATTGAAAAAACATGACTTTAATGAACACTAAATATGGAAGAGTGGAAAAACTTTTCTTTCGTGTTTCTGTTTTGTTTCATATTTTTATTTTCAAAATTTCAAGCTTTGATTTTAGTTATAGATTTGATTATTTTATTTGATGGTAGAAGCATTTTTACTTTTTTGTTCATTTAATTGAACATGTAATATATTTTTAATAAATGACTGTGTTGACAATATGACTCTAAAATTCATATAATATGATCTCAAACTAAATAATTATGTATTTTGGTATAAAACCGAATAAACCAAAAACCGACGGTATATAAACCGAACCGAACCGAAGTAAATATGAATTTAGAAAGGTAGTTATATTTTACTAACCGAAATACCGAAAATCGAAAAAAACCGAACCAAAACCGAACCGATATCCGGATTGGACACCCCTAGTGTCAAGTGAAGCGGGTCAACTTTGTATGTGTGTCACATTTTGCTATACGACACATGACCTTGCTTTTAAAACTTTTATTATCGAATACTTATAATTTAATATCTATTATGAATTTCATAATTGGCAGTGGGCTACTTATTAGTTATTACTTATTAGCTGAAGAGCCATTGATTAGTTCTTCTTCGTATTACTTTTATTAATCGGCGTTCGAATAATCTAGCCAATTAATATTCACAATGAACTCACATTGAAAAAACACAAAAAGGTAAAATCGGATATTCACAATGAACTCACATTGATCAGGAACTAAGTTGAGTACAACTTTCCTGAGTTTCGTGAATGGATCTAGAGAAGATTTAATTTGCGGGTTGCATACCTAGTGGAAAGAGAAACAATCTATGATATTTTTGGCCTTTTGACCCATAAACTTAATGAATTTGATCCAAGAAACTTATGTTGAAACCATGAGAAAGCGACTTCATAACTTGTTGCGACCCACGTTTATTGACTTCCCCAGATGTGCGAGAGTAACCGGCTACCTGCGATTCCGGTGACCTTTTTTACCGATAATTTCTGCAAAATCGTAGAATGTACTTTTGTCCATTTAATTAATAAATTAAGATGTGGTTTTGTTTAACTCTGATTTTTGAGACATCATATAAGTGTGGTGGATAATATATCAGAACCCTAATAGAAAAGGAAGTGTTGTGGGTCTGATTTCGCAGAGATGCATCCACCAGAACTAAATTTGATGGAAACTGAAAATGGAAGTTGTAGCCGCGGCGCAAGCTATACTGGTTAAGGGAAGGAAATCGGTAACAACAGCAGCGATGGAAACACATTATAACCCTAATCTACACGACTGTTAGTTGATTTTCTGCGTTTTTGTGACTATAAATTAAACGATTACTTGTAATTCATGTGTAGGTATCGCCAATTCGTACATTGTCGTTATGGATTGGCGGTGAATAATGTATGATACTAGTTCTTGGGATTTCAAGATAGATAATGATAGAATTGGTAGAACAGTCGATATCTCGGGAATCCGAGGCGCTGACGGATTGAAAGATAAGATTCTTAGAGAATATGGTCTTTTGGGAAGAGAAATATTTGCTGAAATGAGCTATTGGCTTAATGATGACGAGAGTGATATAGTTGGTAAAAGGGCTGCTCTAGTTCAGATAGCAACTGATACTGATTACAAAATCTTTAAGGCTCTTCAAAGGGCCGACAAATCTGTTAATGTATTCGTTACATTTAGGGAGTTTGTTGGAGGAGAAATAATATTTCTAAGGTCTGAACGAGTAATTGCATCGCAAGTGACTGTCTCCGTCGGAATTGTGGATGAAGACTTAGTTTTTTTGAGGCGCGTAGAAGCACTTGGAGCAGCTTACGCAGGTGACTCAGGGACGACCAAGCCGGTGTATGAGAAATCCACGGATAATCAAAAAAGTGGAGAATCTGTTGAAGTAGGTAGTATCGTTATTCCCGGTTCAGACAATCTTCCTCATCAAACCTGTAATGAACGAGATAAGGAGATGAGTTCAGGAGATGCTATGGTAGTGGACATGGGAAAAATTAAGGAGGATGACACATGCGTTGCTTGTGTAGGTGTGGTAGAGGAGAAGGGAAATTCCAAGGAAGTTGCCATTGAAGAAACTTGTCAAGAAATCGTAGTGGACCGCGGAAAAAGCAAGGGAGATGCGACTGAAGCGGGGTTTGGAGTAATGGAGTTGACAAGGAAAAAGGTAAGGGAGATGACGTTGGAGAAGATGAAGATGATGATTTCGAATATGACTTCAATTGGTGGCATGATTATGTTCGAAATGATTGTATGACAGATGATGATAAAGACGATGATGGAGGTCCAGTTGTAGGTGGTAGTGGTGGACGGTCTGCTCTCAATGGGCGCCACCATTTTGGAATGAGGGGTCATAGAGGCCTAGGGTTTCGCAAACCGTGGGCTCATAGAGGCCGAGGATCAAACTGTACAGATGGATCTAAATCAAGGACACATCGTTTTAAGAGTAGATGTTGTGAAGAAGACACAGATGATGCAACAGACTATTTATGTACCTCTCGAACCGTTAGCTCTGCGTACACCAAAGAAAGAGATACCGATGAAAGTGTTTAGTTGATAATATATCTAGCTCTCCAACTTTCAGCAAAGGAAGAGGTAATATATTGAACTCTCCGAGTGTTAACTGTGCGTACACCGAAGAAAGACTTACCGGTGAAAGTGTTGATGTTGTACTTGTTACTCCACCTAAACAAAACCACAAACACACCCCTGCGATGGAAGATGATGATGATGATTTTGATCAACCTCCAATCACCCTAGGTGCCGAAGATTGTGGTGGACAAACATTCCCCAAAGGAAGAGGTAATATATCTACCTCTCCACCCGTTAGCTGTCCACACAATGAAGCTACAGAAATCGGCGATAGTGTTGATGTTGTTCTTGTAACTCCAGCAAAAAATATCAACAAAGACAACTGTGGTCTAGAAGATGATGTTGATTTTGTTCGTCAATCTATTAGCTAAGTTAACAAATCTGAGGGTGGAGATGTTGATGTTGTTCTTGTAACTCCACCAAAACAAAACCCCAAACACAACCGTCCGATGGAAGATGAAGAAGCTTTTGTTCGTTCTCCTGTCACCCAAGTCCCCGAAGTATAGAGTGGAGAAAGATCAACGAAAGGAAAGGATTATATATCAACCTGTGGAACTGTTAGCAGTGGGTACAATGATGATGATTTTGTTGATCCTCCTGTCACCCAAGCTGAATACGAGGGATTTTTCTCAGCCATGAGATCGTTAATCAAAAAAACGAGCAGTATTTGATTCAACTCACTCGTGACGGATTAAAGGAAGATATCCGTGAGGGTTTGGAGTCAACAGAGTTTGCGACGCTTGGAGCATTCTTTTAAGAAGAAGCAGAAGTCGAAGATATATTTGAGATGGAGAAAACTCCCGAAAAAAACCCTCGAAGACGTAAGAGGAAGACGATGAGATTTGGGGACCGGGAAGACTACTACCCTTGGGACAAACCGGGAGGAAGAGAGTGAAGAGGAGGAAGAGAGCACCGACGACTGGTCGTATGAAGGAGATATGCGGGTTGACGTCTCTGATGACGACATGATTGACGAGGATACCGACGAGTATATTCACCATGGCGAACGAGGTTCCGTCTCCGCCATACCAGGCTCTTTAACTGCCTCCAACACCATGGCCGGAGGTGGCTCCGTCTCCGCCGTACCAGGATCTTTAACTGCCTCCAACGCCATGGCTGGAGGTGGTTCTGTCGCTAACTCCTCAGCCGCTGAACAAGGCTCCATCTCTTTCTCCAGCACCGAGTCTAGCGCCGAACAAGGCTCAGTCTCGTGCTCCAACTCCATGGCCGGAGGTGGTTCCGTCGTTGACTCTTCCGCCGTTAAACAAAGCTCCGTCTCTGGATCCAGTGCGGCTGGAGTAGGCTACGTCTCTGGTTCCAGAACCTAGTCAAGCGCGGCCGGAGTAGGCTCAGTCTCTGGCTCTAGCTGCGCCGGATTTGGCTCTGTCGCTGCCTCCAGTGCAAACTCAAACTCCGGCGCAGTCTCCGACGCTGGTAAATAAGATGTCTCTTTCTTCGTTTCGTGTTCTTAATTTGTTTTCTTCTATTTTCAAATTGGAATTGAACTATTCTTCCCCTTCGAATTGAACTGTCCGCTTCGACCCCGTTAATCTACTGTGGATGTCCAATAAGGGGTTCATCACCTGGAAGAGAAGTAATATCCCTCTGAAGAATGAGTGTTTGATAGATAAGGTTGAGAATAATGATTTTCTTGTGAGCATCAGAGTCGGGAGCCATATCCACGACTTGGTCATAAACCAATCGACCAAAGTCTATCGGCTTGTTTCTGACGAATGCGAAGAAAAAATGGAGTCGATGTTTGATCATTGCATCTACATGAAAACCAGGGATCCAGTTAAGCTCACACATTTTGTAGAGGCAATGATACTGTGGTTGGAGATATGTTTACGAGAATGTCTCCCAACTTGGACAGCGTCCATTGGTCAAGAAGACGATTGTCTGCATCAGATCCTCATCCTCCCAAGTGTGAGAGTTTTCCACAAATGGAGTCATAAATAGTTAATTTATCACGACGAGATTGAAATCAAAACGGCTACCCCTAATATAAACTCTTTCATCAGCACTGCATAGGTTGGAGATGCATTCCCTAACTACTCTTGGACAGAAAGGCCGGACATGCAAAACAGTGTACATCCACCCAACATTATCTACTATTCGCCGAGCTTCATCAATAGCTGGATCATCTAACAGTATGATCCCTTGTACTAAAAACCCTCGTATGCATAGTTGTTGACACTTACAAAAACTTTCTTCAGTTACATGACGAAGAGATCATGGGTTTGCTACCGGTTCGTTGCCGATAATGAACCGCTGACTTGCTTCGAGGCGAGATTCAAATATCATAAACCTAGCAGGATGATCTCCGGCATGTCCAGGTGACGGATTTGCGCCGCGCTGAGGACTTGTGCTGCGAGCATCACGGTTTCCGCGACGGATGGAAGCAATAGGTCATAGTTTCGTTGTTTTCGTGGATCTAAAAGATGACGAAGATGATGGGAAAAAACAGTTTGGTATAGTAAAATTATACTTCAAGCAACTCAACAGTCACGTCAGTCATTCTTAACTCACTTAATGGCATTTACATCCACGAACGACCACTTAATGGCATTTAGTTCAAACTAAAGATTTGAGTAAAGGTTTGAGTAAAACTAGTTTGGCTGAGAGTAAAGGTTAGAGTAATCACTTAGTTGTTCGTAATTAATTGCAGTAAAATATACACAACTTTATTTATGGTTATAACTCTAACCATATATCTTAATACAATATGTGAATCATATGCCTCCAATTTATTATGGGTGTACATGTCATGAGAGCATGTGTACATTAGTTAATAAATTTAACAAGTTGGTGGGTGGGAAAATAACTTTTCTATTTAACTAAGACAACATCATGTTATTATCAACCTCCTAACAAAGCCATTTTGTATTGTTGTACGTTAGTCCCGGAAATTTAGTAACCTCCTAACAAAGCCATTTTTATCAACCGCCAGATCTTGCTCAAGTGTGTTAGTGCTGGAAATTTAGTATTGCTGTACATGGATACTGGTGTACGTGGATGTTGGTGTACACGATTATCCACGTACACCTGTATTCAGTATTCAAGTACAAAAAAAATTGCCATCAACTATGTTATGGGTTATTTATTTTCTTTACAAAGCGCAGTACAACGATTAAAGTGTACATGACTACTGGTGTACATGGATATTGATGTCCATGAATAGAATATGCCAAAACCAATCCAACCACAACGGACATATTATCAGTATAACGGCTATATCTAGTAGATATAAAGGATATAAACTGAATATTTATAGATATATATCGGCTATATTTTGATTGACTATAGGCTTCAAATTTTAAAAACGACTAACAACATTACGTACAAAATTATAACATGAAACATGACTTAACATGGAACACAAACGAAAACATGAGAATTTCAAGTTTCGCATCAGTCTAAGAAATCTTTGAATCAACATTAATTTAACAACAACATTAACAATGAATATGACAACAACTTAACTGAAAAACACTCTAAGCCTTCAGGTGAAAACCAAAGAACCCATCCAAAACAACAACAACTCCAAACGACGAACCCACCAACGGATTACGAAGCAACAAAATCCTCGCAGTAAGTGCCAACACTGCCCTCTTCAACGCTTCACATTCTTCACTTTTTCCATTCAACTTTTCAACAAGTTCATTCGACATTTGGACATTCAAGTTTTGGTCTGAATGTTTACTTACCTCGTTCCTCAGCTTTGCGATCTCCTCTTTTTACTCATTAATTATATCCCTCGCTTCAAGTAAAGCAATGTGGTACCATCCGTGTGGGGGTTCCTGATCAACCCACTGAAAGAAATCGCACTTCACATACTGACTCCCAACTCGCCGACCTCTGCAACTAACGAATCTCCGCCCGGGGTTCTTACGAGTCCACGCCCTCACAGGATGCGTCTTAAGGTTACATACGCATTTTACCGCTTGCTCGGTTGAGGATGACGAGATGATACTGTCGGAAGTCGCAGCCTGGAAATTTTCACTCTTTGACATTTTCACTTTTGATTTTTCTATTTCCCGAACCCTAGATCCCCTTTTAATTGATTTACAAGATCCCCTTTTAATTTTACGGGATTAAATAAATGAACCGAATAAAGAGACCAATTGAACACGTTTTCCAAATTATACATATATTGAAATTTATTTTGTTGGTCAAAATATGTAAATTTTCAAATTTCAAATTTTTGAGGAAAAGTTCAGTAAATAACCTATTTTGATAATGCACTACCCATTAAAGACATTGTTTGTTCTATCTCCCAATGCCTAGATCACCGTTTCAATCCATTAATTCATATTGAAATTTAAATAAAGTAGTTTGAATTAAAGAAGTTCAAAAGAGAGGAAAGAAGTTGGTGACAATAACTGAATGTTGTTCTGATTTGGTAGGTACCCCTTAAATGTACCTATTCGGAGGTTGGTATTCACAATACTTCATGTATGACAATAAGCGAATGAAAATAACTAAGCCATTTTCACAACACTTCAGGTTCACAGTACGTAATGGACAATGTTTTCCTTTAAGAAAATAACCAACCATAGACAAACGTAGCACGTAAGTTCGTAAACCTTAATTATACAACAAAGAGTACCGAAATTAGATAAAAACATCAAATAAATGTAGAAGGAAATTTTGAGAATCCATACACAACTTAGAAAAACATACTCATGCTTCGTTCACACCTGGTTCGCAACTTTGACATTACCAACAAATTCTTCATAGCAGTCCATTGCATACTGCTCACGAAATCGGTCCACCAAATTGTCATCAATCTTACTCATCTCCTCCTTCCGACCACCATTAGCGTGAACATCCATGAACTTAGCTGCACATGGCCCACAATCGCCAGTCATTTTGTTCTAATAGATACCTTCCAAACGGCTCGAGGAGTAATATCAGAGATTTTGATTCATTACTGAGGTACTTCGTAAACCATGTATACTGTTCCAGAATATATGGCAAGGATTCAACAACCGGAGCCATTTGTACTTCGACTTCTTCTTCGGTTGGACTATGTGGAGGGGGGGGGGGGGTAAGAGTCAAGGACCGTCACGTGTGAAACCGCGACGTTAATAAAAAGACCCACCCAATGATCTGAACCCCAGTTCATTGGAGCGTACACAATGTCAACATCCCGACCAAATTCCAACTTAAAACTTCTCCCCTACTCTTTACTCTCACATAATTTATTATGCTTGTGCCCCAATTGAAACTCAACTTATCTTCCTCTTGCAAGAAAGCATAGTAGCCTGAATTAATGAGCTTTGTAAAGTAGGGGTCAACCATTAACATCCGGCTTTTTTTTCCAGATCTTTCCCAATTCGCCTCGACAACATTTTCATTATCACTTCCATGTGATATGTAACATTATTATAATGATAAAATCTTAGTACAAACCATCTACTTAAAATCTTGTATTAAACACTTGGTGTACGAAGAAAGTACCTCGTCAGACAACCACTTCTTGGGTTCAGTTATGTGAAGGAAGAAAGAATTCGTCACAACGTTGGAGGTTATGATCTGGAATGTCCTGCAGGTTTAAAACGAAACACAATTTTTTTTAACAATAGTTATAAACACTAGCATCCGGTTTTCATTCAAAATAGCATAACATGTAACTTACTGCGAAATGTTTTCACTTAGAATAGCACAAAATTTCCTGAACACTCCTCGCGACGGCTTCGCCAGGGGCTTATACTCTGGCTTCTTGTCACTCTTGAACAACCCTTTCAACCTTGCGTCTGGAGTGTACACGCCTCCTATTTTTTAGAAAATTTTGTGCACGCTTTTACCAACACTCTGAACATAATTCTCCTCATCGTCATCTCACACACAGGATGGGCTGGTCCCCCGGGGTTTCTTCCTTTTGCAAAGAGGGATCAATTTGAACATGGATTGGGGTTCCCGTTGGGGCGGGAGACCTAGCCGGAATTGGAACTGTTTTCTTTGGATCATCCACCATCGGGAAATCGCGTCCATCGATATCTAGAACATGGGAGCCAGATGAATGTTCAACGGCCTCTACCACAACGCCTGGATTTGGATCCTCCAAACTAGAGGTTTCAACCATGTTTTGGTCCTCACTGGGTGAGACTGTTTGGACATTACCCACAGCAGGGGTTCCACACTCTGATTCCTCAATGATTGGTGACAGAGGTTTTGGATTCCTCACGTTTGGGTCAACTTCCTCACCTTCTTCATCTGTGGTGGATGTAACAGGGACTTCACAATCCGGATTGGCGCCTGAGGTTGCAGGATCTGTGGCAGTATCTTTTGTTCCTGAGTTGTACATGTGAGGGTTTGATTCACCCCACGTGACATTAACAGGTTCGTCATCTTTGAAATGCTTCGGTAAGGGAGCAGCAGGTATAGGCGTCCGCTCCTTAAAAGTGCTCTTCAAACAGTGTCAACATGAATGTTGTTAAAACTTCCATATTGATCATTAAAATTGCTAAGGACATGAAAATTTTAACAAAGACAGGACAACCATTTTTTGTGGTGACACATATCTATGTGGAAGAACAAATACAGGTTCCTCGAACACAATGACATCATTGCAGGGTTTTCCAGGATTGATGCGAAAATTCCCTGCATCTAAATGGTACACCATATATTTATAATCGTACACCAACTTCACACTTACGTAAAAACGATACAAAACTCGGTTTCATCACCTCAACGGCGTCTGTTCTATGAAATTGTGGACTCACAGCATTGGCATCCTCATTAACTTCGTGTATCTCAATGTCAGCGTAGGAGGGGGTGTGAACCTTGTTTACCTGAAAATGTCAACCGCCTCAGAACATAGAAAATATCATAAGATTTTCGAATCAAGACATCAGTACAAGGGTTTACCTCGTCGGAGACGTCCATGCTGTCGCCTGACCGAAGAGAATACAAATGTTTTCTCAAACCAGGTGTATTAACCACTCATTTTGTTATTTTTTTCCTTCTGGTTGGTGCGCTAAGTTTGGAGACCATCACCCTTAGGAGACCAGACAGTCCATGATTATCGTCGTTTGCCTTCCTTTTGCGGGCCTGGTCGATGGTACCTTCAGGTATACCACAGCGACAGCAGCACAAATTTCTCCCAACTCTCCTATCTGTTTCTGGAAGGCACTAGCCAGCTGTTTGAACTGCTGTTCTATCCACGACTTCAAATCTTCATGTACACTTAGCTAGTTGAGGTGGAGCCTCTGGTTCCCTGTCTTCAGATGAAGAGTTGTCCTCGATTATAATTGCAGCAGGTTTACGGGGGCGTAGATTGCGGCGGTGGACGGGTTGATCATTAGTTTGGTCCACCTTACGCACACCTTTTCCCGCGTTTTTTTTCCTCTCAAACGGGGGAAAATGAAGTGTCTCCACCCGGGAAATCTGATTTTTGAAAATGATGTCCACTAAGCATCAGCTCAACCAAATGCGTCACACGCTCGTCTGTAGCCTCGTCCAACCACAAGTATCGTTCAGCTTCTGGAATAGGCATGAATTGAATGGTTAACTAGTGAAGAATAACCAAAATTGGAGGTATTAATATATGTTTGAGATACTTCAAAATTTATTGAAACATTATTGAAATGTCAAAGAGAGAACTGCAAACTTACATATGGATCTTCTTCGACTGCAACAATATCATTGACACTTAGAAATTTATTGAAACATTATTGAAATGTCAAAGAGAGAACTGCAAACTTAATATATGTTTGAGATACTTCAAAATTTATTGAAACATTATTGAAACATTATTGAAATGTTTGATATATGTTTGAGATACTTCAAAATTTATTGAAACATTATTGAAATGTCAAAGAGAGAACTGCAAACTTACATATGGATCTTCTTCGACTGTAACAATATCATTGACACAGTGTTCTCGCAAGCGAGAGGGTCAACTAAAAAATTATCGGTGGACTGTGCATTGGGAATCTTTGACAACAGCAAAGGCACCGCTTCAAAAGCGAACAACCGAAGAGCCAAAGGGAATCCATAGGCAGCTGATTTCTGTTGAGATAACCGGTGCCGCATTTCTCCCAGCGGGTTTTCGCTTGTATAAGGCGGGAACAAACGCGGTAAAGTCTTCAAGAGCGACTCTCTACCGCAAAGATACTCCAAGAAGTACTCTACGTCGCAAAGCATCTCAACATACTCCGGGGTCAGCTTGAGCCATTTATTACTGCAACATATGACACCATCAACCAGCACAATGAGAGCCAAAGGAACATGTTTCCAGGGTGCTAGAAATGGATTGTGAAGCATCTTAAGGACGTCATATACTGTAATGTCACCAAGCGCTGTATCAAAAAGCTCGCGCCACATAGTTGAACCTGGATCGTTCTCTGCTTCAGAATCGGCATCATAGAATGCTCCGCAGTTCAACCCTACCTGTTGAAACTCATCCAGTGAGAAGCGAAGAGGATGAGTCGCAAAGTGGAACCAAAGCTCATACTTGCGCACGGTAAGAAGCTGACGGCAGAGGAAGCGGTTTATTAGCTTCGCAGAGTTGTGGCAATAAGCAACATGCAACTCAAATAGCCTGCCAAATTTAGACCTCATTATAGTCTCCATGTCTTGGGAACCCTGGAGACAAGACGCAATAGTTCCGATGACGTGATCCTTCGAGTAAATATTGAGACGCAATTTGAATGGGTAACAACCCCAAGCCAAAAGCTTCGGAGGTAATTTAGAGGAAGATTCAGCCTCCTGAAGCTGACCAATAACCAGAGCCGACATTGGTCTCAGTACGGTCGAGCGTATCGATGATCCCGTCCCCTCGTCGCCGGAATCGGAAACTAAGAAATAAACAGAATGGGAATTAATAAGAGGAGGACATGAGTAGAGAATATGAACAGTAAAGGAGCGTCATCAATGGGGAAAAACAATACAAACAGAGGAGGACATGAGCAGAGAAATCGAAGATCGGTGTACACATGCAAGGAAGAGTGGAAGCAAATTCGGATGTTTAGAACAGTGGACGAAATAGCGAACCTGGATACCGCAGAGTTTTCTGACGTGGCGACTGTTTAGCGACATCGGTGGGGGATTTAGTGTTCCGCCGGACAATCTGTACTTTCTTCTTCGATTTTGATACCATTATCTCTGATTTGGAGGAAAGAGGAGAGAACAACTGCTGGTTCTGCAAAACTTTTTGACTAGATTGTGCAGGACGTTTCGACTGGGTTTGAGACTTTTCGACTTTTTTTCGATTTTTGGGTTTACAGAGTGAGAAATAAGAATAATGAATGTTGCCGGTGGTTTTTCGGTAAACGGTGAGGGTCGCGAAGTTATTGGGTCGTTTGGCTAGGGAAGAGTGAATGCTCTCACGCACGAGGGATGTGTGACATTATCGTTATTCTTTTGGTCGATAAGGGTGTCTTACGTAATTTCTGGAAGACATGCGCATGGTCAAAAAGTGTCGCGACCCATTCCGCAAATAAAAACTTGTTGCGACCCAAAGTCCAATTTGATAACTCTGCCACAACCCACTTCTCCAATTTTCTCCAACTTTCCTTGATAGGTTTGAGTTACTCGTCTTGATTATCTTCTAGTTGAAAACTGAAAAGAATTATAGTATAGATCGTCAATCATCTAGGCACATCGCCAATCCTCTAGGCACACGCATATCATCTACGTTAATGTTGTTTATATGATTTATTTTGTTATTTTAAATTAGACTAAAATTTAAAAGATTTTTTATAATTTTGACGCGCACGTTTATTTATTTAACTCATTTGTTTAACTTATTTTACCGTGATTTTATTTTTAATAATATAATTTAAAACAAACTTTTATATATTCTAACCCATTTTGTATTATAGTTTTTTTTATGTTTTAAACATTTTTCTATAATTTATGTTAAATGTATATATATGATTTAAGTTTGGTATTAATTTGTTAAGTTGTCGATTTTATAGAAATTAGTATATTGTTTGTTAAGATATTTATATTTTAGAATATTTATGAAATATTTATAAGGTTAAGTTTTTCCTATTGAACTTTTTGTTTTCAAAAATTTTAAACAATACCTATCAAATTTTATATAATTTTGTTTAAAAAAGGTTATACTGTAATTTAAAATCAGCATACTCTCGTATTTAAAATATCAAATGAAAACTTTAAATGACAAAAATTAACTATTATATAATCTATAAAAAGAATTCATGCATACATTTTGATATAGTGCGCGATTTCAAAAAAAAATATGAAAAAATTATTCTTTTTTTTATTAAATTTTATATCTATTAATCAAAGAATAAAAGGGTATTTACAAGTGAAAAAATTGGAAAAAAACTCTAATGTAATGTTTCTATTTGGATCGGATTAAATCATTCAGATCCTATTGTCGAATATATACTTCCACCCATCGACGGAACAGGCCTTCCAACTTATGTTGCCCAGTGTACTTCAACGAAGAGATCCTGTTTCGGATTGCTTTATCAATCTGCCTGGTAATCGCTTCCGTAGTTACCCAAGGCCTCAAGTGTCTACGAGAGTTGCGCTCCTTCCAAACCAAATAAATGGTTGTATGGAAGATCATTCGCAAAAGGATAGCATCCATCTTGTTTCTATTGCGCCGTAGCAGAGAAGTCACCGTCGTCGTCCAATCCGGAGAAGCAGCGGTGCCTAGAAGAGTAGCAGTTAGATTAGACCAGACCGTAAACGTGTAAGGGCAAGCAAAAACCAGGTGGTCCCTGCTCTCGTCAGGCTCTCCACATAACATACAACCCTGTGCGATCCCCCACTATCGCATACGGACTCCTGTAGAGAGTCTATCCTTAAACGTCAGCCAAACAATGAAAGCATGGCGTGGTACTCCTTGGGTAAACCACACTAGATGATGCCAAGGTACTTCTGGCCCCCGAACTCTAATCTGATCCCATGTTCTAGCCGCTGAGAAATGGTCCTTAAAATCCTCCTCATTGTGACTCCATAAAATAACATCACTTCCCCTCCTAGCGTATGGTTTCTGAGCATTTTCAATGGCAGTATACACATCACCAAACACTCTCCTCCCTCGCCCACGCATACCCCAAGCCTCATTTGGACACGCTTCAGCTACACGAGCTTGTCTAGGAATACCCAAGTACCGCAGTCCCAGATCTCTTGTTGTGTCAATAATACTTCCAGTGCCTAACCAGTTGTCAAACCAGAAGAAAGTCGAGTCACCACTTCTAACTTCACAGCGCATGAAACTTGATGCCTCCGGTCTGAGCTGAAGCAATTTGCGCCAGAGCCATTATCCCCTATTAGTGTCCTTTGCGTTCCAAAAGGAACCACCTCGTAGTCACTCCGCTCCAACCCAAGCCACCCAAAGTGATCCCGACAAGGAGAAGAGACGCCATATAAGTCCCAGAGCGAACACTCTAGATGTTTCTCGGAGCTTTCTAATCCCCAACCCACCTTCACATTTCGGTAGACAGAGATCGTTCCAAGAAACTTTTGCTTTATGATGATCATTTGGCGATGTAGACCACATGAAAGCACTACAAAGCCTCTCTATTTCATCCAAGCAAGCCATTGGTAAGATAAACTCGGTGCACAAGAAGTTGATGATACTAGAGATGACCGACTTTATCAGTTGTAGCCTGCCCGCAAAAGATAAGGACCGGTGGGACCAAGCCAGGAACTTGTTTCGAATCCTATCAATGAGAGGCTCATAATCAACTCTAGTCCACGCCCTTGATGTTAGAGGAAGTCCAAGATATCTGAAGCCCACTGAGAGACCTCTATTCTCAGTGTACTGCTGCATAAGATGCTTGTTATGACCCACTGCATACAGAGCAGACTTCGCCACATTTATGTGCAGACCCGACATACTAGCAAACTGATCCATCACTTCAATCACCCCATTCAAATATGAAACTTTCCCATCAGTGAAAACTAGAATATCGTCCGCAAAACTCAGATGAGTGAGTTTCACCGCTCTGCAATTTGGATGAAACCCAAAATTTCCCTCTGCCGCTGATTTGTTTAAGAGCTTGGATAGGACGTTGTTCAGAATCACATAGAGATATGGTGACAATGAATATCCTTGTCTTATACGTCTCGCACTTGTGAAGAACCCTTCCAACTCTCCATTAATAGCCACTGAAAACGAAGCTGTAGAAACACATAGGTGAATCCAATGAATGAACTGCTCCGGTAGCCCCATCGCCTGTAACACTGAGACGATAAATCCCCATTTCACCGTATCAAACGCTTTTGAAACGTCGAATTTAACAGTTGCCCTATCAGTAGCAGCCTCCAGATGATAACCTTTAACAAATTCGTTTGCTAGACAGTCATTCTCCAGCAGTATTCTCCCCTTGATGAAGGCGCATTGATTTGGCTCAATAGCAGAAGGTAGTATCTTCTTTAATCTGTTGGATAGGAGCTTTGAAATGACCTTGTACATCAGATTGCAACAAGCAATTGGACGAAAGTCTTTCATCGTCTGAGCTGGGATCTTCTTGGGTATCAGGGCCAGGATAGTAGCGTTCACCCCAGTTGGCAAGAATCCAAAATGAAAGAATGACTGGATAGTGGTAATGAAGTCCCTCCCCACAATGGGCCACATTGCCACGAAAAATTCCTTTGTAAAACCATCTGGACCGGGAACCTTTCCATTCGGTAGGGACAGCAGAGTAGCATGAATTTCAGTTGCTGTGATGGGGGCAACTAACATCGATGCTTCTGTCATTGGACATCTATAGCTGAGAAGATCCCGCAGCTCCTCCATTGAGACACTTACGTTATCCGGCTGAGACTGCATAAATCTCTGGAAATAGCCAATTGCTTCACGTTTGATGTCTGAAAGATTCGTCAAAACCTCACCCTCCTCCGTGTAAAGAATGTTTATGTTATTCTTTGCTGCTCTCTCCCGACAAGCATTGTGATAAAAGTGAGTGTTCTGATTCCCCAGCTCAAGCCACTGAATGCGAGACTTCTGCCGATAGAGCTGTTCCTCCAGACGAGCAAGATGGTTCCACTTCTGAGCTGCGTCAGCCTCAGCCTGGAAAGTAGTAGTTCATGGGTTAGCCAAAACCTGATTTTGACAGATACATAAGTCCTCGAATGCCTGTTTCGTTCGTATAGGGAGGTCTCCGTAACGGGTTCTGTTGAGCGAGCGAATGTCATGTTTCAAGGTCTTCAGTTTCTGATGGAAACGGTGTGGTGCTGTTCTGGAGTGGTATAAAGGCTTGGTTTCTGTCCACTTCCGACGAACCAGGGGCATCAACTCCTCGTTCTCAAGCAAGAAGTTAAAAAACTTGAAAGGTTTCCTCAAGCTGACCTGACGCTCAGATAGAGTTACCATGCAGCGGGCAAGATCTGAAACCCCCCTGCATCAAATTTGGCATATGACTGGGAAAGAACCTGAGCCAGTCACCGTTAATCAGGGCCCTATCCAACTTCTTACCCACCGGGTCCAAACCTCTCTTTTTCCACCACGTGAAAACTGAACCTACGTAAGGTAAATCCAGAAGATTACAATAAGACACCAGCTCCTGAAACTGCCTCATACCAGATTGATCACCCAAATAGTCTTGGCACCGTGAGTGCTCGGAAGATGAGAGTGTGACATTATAATCACCAAGCAGTATCCAGGGTAGTGATAGATGAGCATAAGCAGCTTTTGTACCTCGAATGTCCTCCCAAAGCAGTCTTCTCTCCACAGTAAGATTTGATGCATAAATAGCTGAGCAAATAAATTGTTCTCCAGTTGCTGGTTTCTGTACTGCGCAACTGATCACTTGGGCACTTTTGTGAAGCAGAGTTACAACCACATCCTCACTCCAAGCAAACCAAACCCGTCCCAAAGGATCATGTTCATAATTAGTAATTACTTGCCAACCAGGCAGACTTCTAAAACACATTTTTTCCGCTCTAACCCAATCTTGAAGCGCTTTGTGTTTGTGCGGCAGATTAAATCCCCGCATATTCCATGAAAAGAAACTCGTCATATCTTCCGTGAGGAAGAGTTTTTTAAAGGGCCCTGCATATTCTGAAGCTTCAAATCTCGAGTCGTTCGAATAGGCTTCCTATAAGCTTTCGTACCACTCTTGCTTGTCTTGACATGTTTTTTTGTGGCCAGCACTCTATCATGACCCTCCTTTGCACTCTCATCAACCATTGTATCCTCATCCTCTACCAAAAATTCACCATCCACCAATAACTCATTCTCTTCATTTAACGTCTCCAACACTTTGAACAGGGACGGAGAAACAGTGTCACTGGCAGAAGCCACATCAAAAGAAGTCTTTTCTACCTCTGGGTCGTCAAGAGATGGGAGATTTCGACTTGGTATTTCCTTGCACCCCTGATTCTCCCCTCCTTCATTCATCTTTCCTGCCTCTAGTTCAATGACTTCAACTGCATTTGCTAACTGATAAGCCACCACTCCATTTGCCAACTTAGATACCGGGAGAGCTTCCAATTCCGCCAATAGAGCCCCCACAGAGGAGTTCCCAGTCACATTTACTTCCCCCTCCACTACATTCTCCGAAATCTCCTCTACCTGAACTCCATGATCAGCCCCAACGTGATTATCGTCCACTGGTTTATCCTCCATAGTCTTACTGAGAATTACTACTTGCTTTGACGTGCACTCCGAGCCCTTGTGACCCCATCTGCTACATATGTTACAGCGGGATGGAAGCCATGGGTAGCTAACCGCAACTTCAACTTTGGAGCCTTCCCGATCAGTAAACGTCACACTCTCCACAAGCGGTTCATGAAGATTTACTTCTAACAGCAACCTTGCAACATCCAATCTAGTACACCTCTCAGTAAAAGGGTGAAGCTTGACAAATTTTCCCACCGGTGAGGAGACACACTTAAATCCCTTATGAGAAAACAGATAACTAGGCACAGACTTGAAATCAACCCAAAGTGGCATCGCAGTCAAGTCAGACGGCGAAACTGTCATCTCAGGAGGGTGAAGAAATTATTCATTGTAAAATGTTTACATAGGTTAAAAATATAGTGTAAGATTGACTTTTAAAATTCACTAATAAATAAAATATATATATTATTATATTATAAGCTTGACACATCTGGAATTGTTTAACATAAAACAAATATATATAACTTCTTGAATGGTCAATGTTTTACGACATGTAAACTCAACAAAGCAAAAATATATTTAACTTTAATAATGGCTGTGTAGTTACCAACTTAATAAGTCTACTACATATAAACGGATATGGAGATGATAGTGTGTGGGTGGATCCCGCATTTGAGGTTTAAATGATATAATTGTGGAGAAATTAAATAAGATTTTTTTAATGATATAATTTAAATTTCTAATGAATAAGTCCAGCAAACTTGCATAATTAGATTTTTTAAGAATTTTTTTTTTAGTACTATAAATCTGATAAAACCAAAAAAATTGTTATTAACTCATGAACCAACACCGGTTGATCCGGAAAAAACTTAGAAAATCTTATAATATTTTTTAAAAATTTGAAGTAAACTTCTCATATACTTAATAGTAAATAAAAAATAAAATATTTGATTTTTCATATAAAGTGGATGCGCTGTATTTATGTTATGCATTTACAATTATAAGTTTTGGAACTGTTGAATCCATCGTATTCATCGTACATGATTTTCCCCTGATTTTCTTCCTTAAGCGAGGTTTATTATAAGTTTTTTTTTAGTGAAAAAAAAACTTTTTTGATAAATAAAGGTTTATTGTTAGTGAAAAAGACTTTTTTGGTAAATAAAGTTTTTTTTCTGAATAAGATTTTGAATGTTGGAAATTCTTCTTCTTCGATTTGAGTTCTGGTGAGGATTTGTTTCTTATCTCCTTCTCGGTTCTCTTTCTCTGTCTTTTCGTCGGCTCGATCGGACCCGAATACGACCCGCATTAGATCGACCCATAATAATCCCCTTTGAAACATAGTGACTCATTAACAATCAAATATGATCGACACATAGTGCTACAGGGCACGAGATGGAGAGGGAGAGCTCTCGGAGCCATACAAACAGTCGGAATTATTAAAACATGAAACGTAAGCACTAATATGACGACGATTAATAGTGTTGTAAAATATCATCTCCAAAACTTTCACATAAGCATTCCAGCAATAACATAAGTTCGTGGTGGTGTATGAAACAATTTGGATATAGTTTGAATAATTAATGGCGTATAGTTAAAGTAATTAATTGTAGGACCAAAAATAATTAATAGGTCCAAACAACTTTTTAAAGTAGATTTTTTCAGAATGATTCTCTTTTAATATTATAGATACACGTTCAAATGGTATGTAGACAACCTATCTTCAGGTTCAACTATTCTATATAAAATATGTTTTATATTTATTCACCTAGTTCAAATCTGAGTACAAAAAAAAAATCTTTTGAACCCACCATAAAAATTATGCATATTTTCAATATGTAAAATTCAGATTAAACCCCTACTTTTTGCCCTTTTCTTCAGATCATCCCGAATTTCCTTGAAGAATTCAAGATAAAACATCACATCTTTCTTTGAAAGCACTCAAACATCTAAAACACCTGCAAAACGTAGATGAAAGTATTTTGAAAAGCTTCAAAAACCCACTGAAACAGTTTCAAAAGTTAGAACAAAAAACAAAGTATATCGCTATGAATATTCCTCTTTTTCTATACGACAAGAAAATAATAATTAATATACAAAACAAAATTTAATTCTTTTATTATATTTTTCTTCAGGACGTAAAGGATGATCCATGAAATATACTGTTTGTATTATAGAATCAATCGTACCAATCTCTGAGTTATTATCAATTATTTTATCTTCATCTTCTTTTTTTTTTTTTTTTTTTTTTTTCAGGTAACCGCGGGTTTCCGGCGACCGTGGTCAACCGACTATTCCCGCGAGGTCCACGGTACTCCACGTATTCTTGGGATTTAATCCTAGCCCGGATGGCCAACGCGAGTCGAACCTGCGGGGAGCGTATTAGTTCTGGACCTCAACTACCACTAGGCCAACCGCGTTGGTTAAATCAGATGCCGATGTAAGAAGCTGGAGGCTGCACAATAATTAGTAATAAAAATCAAATGGAATTAAGAATGTTAACAGTTTACTTATAGTATGTAAACTAATAGACGAAAACATCAATGAAATTAAAATAATAATAAGTCAGCATCAGCACAAGTAGATTTATTATTATAAATATGTAGAGAGATAGTGGTATTCATAGTTCATTGAGATCTAAGATCGGTTGAATACCTTCTTCTATTTTCTTTAAAAGACCTTGCGCATCTTTTTCTAAGGTCAAAACTAGAAGAAGAAGAAACTCAATTTTCTCCACAGAGGAAATAAAATCCATGGCTTCTTTGCGATTCTCAGTCACCTTCCACACCTTCCTCTTCTTCTCTCTGGTATGTTATGTACCTCTTTCCAAGTGTTCTATAAAAGCTTGATTGGGTTGAAAGCATTATTCTGCAAGAATATACATCGATTTTTTTTTGAGTGAATATTATCACCGTATTCATCAAATAGTTTATAATGAATTAATTGTGTAGCTTAATCTGCAGAAGTTTCTGATTCGTGGTTCTAACTTCTTACCACATTGTTACAAAGAAAGAAACACAAATCTTTTTTTTTTGAGAAACATGTTATTAGAATTGTTGTGAAAATGAAAGTAATTTTTTTTTCTTTTTGTAAAATGGCTCCGTAAAATGAAAGTGAAGGTCAAATTTGAGTATTGTTTTTCAAAAGTTTTTCGTCTCTAAATATATTAAATCGGTTATTGTGTTAGTGGGTCGTGGAGGCACACACGTCAAGAAAGCTGATATCAACCAAGGAACAAGAAGTTCAGAACAATAGCCATTTGCTGAAAGATGGTGAATTCGAGGATCCTACACTGTACATGTTTTTCAAAATCAATGATCTTAAAAAAGGAACCAAATTGCCCATTTACTTCAACAAAAACGATCTTAGAAAAGTTCCTCCACTTCTCACAAGACAAGAAGCTGATCTCATTCCTTTCACTAAGTCTAAGCTTGACTTCCTTCTGAATCACTTCTCTATCTCAAAAGACTCCCCTCAAGCTAAAGCCATGAAGGAGACTCTGGTACGTTGTAACTACAAGGCCATCGAAGGAGAGTACAAGTTTTGTGGGACATCTTTGGAGTCAATGCTTGATCTCGCCAAGAAAACAATAGCGTCTAATGCAGATCTCAAGGTCATGACAACAAAAGTAATGGTACCTTCCCAACACACAATAAACTATGCTTTGCATAACTATACGTTCGCCGAGGCTCCGAAGGAGCTTGTTGGGATAAAGATGTTGGGGTGTCATAGAATGCCATACCCTTATGTCGTTTACTATTGCCATGGTCATAAAAGTGGAACCAAAGTCTTTGAGGTTAACTTGGTGACAGATGATGGGAAATATCGGGTTGTGGGACCTGCTGTTTGCCACATGAACACGTCTATGTGGAACGTTGATCATGAAGCTTTTAAGGTGTTGAAAATAGAGCCAAGGTCCGCACCAGTTTGCCACTTCTTCCCTCTTGATAACATTGTGTGGGTAGCAAAGTAGGAAAATAAACTTAGTTCCATGTGATGTGAGTATATGTGTCTTCGAATAACTATGGCTTGAAAGTAAAAAAAAAAAAAAAGAAAAGGACAATCTGTTGGTTTTGGTATTGGCACTTGTGTGACTTGCAGCTTCTAACGTGAAAATACAACTAAGATTAATGTAACATATTTTTTTTTGGAATATATGTAAACTTTACTCAGAAGGAAGTTTTTGCATCTTGTGCTACATGTTTAGAAATAAAACAACTTCTGAAACTTAGTGCTATCTAGTGGAGAGCCACATACCAAGAGCTGCAGCAAATTTGAAGTCACCAAAAAAAAAAAAATTTGAAGTCACCTAGTTGTCTAAATGATAGACACATGATTAAAGTAACATATATATGAATATATCTCATGCGTCCCGATAAAATAATGTCCCAATATAATACTATACTAATCCCTTATATATTAAAAAGAAGCATTACAAAAAGTGTTTTAAAAAAAAAAATAAGCGACGGCGGCGGCGAGGAAAATGGCGATTCTTCAATCTCGTCTCCGAAAAACCCGTGGAAAGCGACTGCACCGGATCCATTGTATGAAGTGGAGAACAAAATCACTTCTTTGGAGATACCTATGGAGGTGTTCGAGGATTCAGAGCCACTGTGGAGAGATTTTGCGGTTGGATACTTCATCGGAGATGCTCCTCACGTGGGCTCAATTCATGCCACAGTCAACAGAATCTGGACTGCTCCAGGTGTGAAAGGGAAGATATATGTGCAGTTTATCGACAAGAACACTGTCCTGTTCCGAATCGATAATGAGGCACTGAGAAAACGAGTGATTAAGAGGCGCTACTGGCACATCTCGGACGTTCCATTGGTCCTTCATGAATGATCTCCTGAGACTGCTGCAGCTCCACCAGACTTGTCAGCCATGCCTCTTTGGGTGGATTTGAAGTCAGTTCCTAGCCATTTGTTCTCGAAAGTTGGATTGAAAGCTCTCTCGACACTAGTGGGTCGCTTTGTCAAGCTTCATCCGCAAACAGAGAAATGTACTTGGTTGGACGAGACTAGGGTGCTCATAGAGGTTGATCTGCACAAGCCATTGGTTGAGGTTATCAAGTTTGCGGATCAGAATGATGCTCAGGTTAAAGTGGGTGTGTCATACCCTTGGCTCCCATCGAGTGTAGCATATGTTCGAAGTGGGGACACAAGTCCAAAGACTGTACGTCCAAGGACGTGGTGATTCAAAGCAAAGAAAAGGAGCTTGCTGTTGTGATCGCAAATGGTGAGACAGAAGATAAAGAAACTCCGGATGATGCTAAAGGGGTGGTGGAGAATTTTCTACTGGAGTTGGAATCTCTTCATTCACAGGTGGGATCAGAGAAAGCTAGTTTGCAGTCAGAGAGTGTTAGGGAAGTCTGTGATTCCCAAGAGGTGGTAAAGAATGATCTTGTCACTAAATCATCAGATGCAGGAACAGGTGATTCGTCTGGATGGTTGACGGAAACAAAGACTTTCTGTTCCACTTCTCTCCTGGAGCAATTTGATAAAAAGGTGAACCATAAATCGCCGATATCTGGTACAGAATCAGTTACCTCTGATGCAGGCAAGGTTGTAATTTCACCATTCCGTTTTCAACTACTCTCGGTTGAAGATGAAGTTGAAGAAGCTGAGGAGGCTGCAGACATCTTAGAAGAGGGTGAAATAAGGAATGCAGTTAAGGTTAAAGACAGAAAGGCTGGAACACAGCAGAAGCGTGCGAAGAAAACTTATCAGCTGGATAGGTCGAAGGACCTCAAGGCATTGAGTATGAAGGTACAACATAAAAAGTCTTCCGTTAGGAAGATATGACGTCTTTTTTTGTTTGGAACATGTGTGGGTTCAACAAGCCACACAAACACATGGTTGTCAGGAAGTGGATTACGTCTGAGAAACCGTTGTTTGGTTGTTTTATTGAAACAAGAGTTCAGGAAAGTAAGTGTAAGGAAGTTCTGAAGTCTTCGGCACAAAGCTGGAATGTTATAACTAATTACGATCATCATCGTTTAGGTCGTATCTGGTTCTGCTGGGGGCCGGGAGTGACTGTTACTTTGCTTCACAAAAGTGCACAAATCATCACGTGTGCTATTCAAACTGATGTGGGAGATCAGTTTATCTGCTCTGCCATCTACGATTCCAATTTCACAGCTGATATGAGGCAACTATGGGCTGATATCAGAGCTACAAATCAGGCTTACAAGCATCTTTCTCTACCTTGGATACTGCTTGGAGATTACAACGCTACTCTGTCTTCTGCAGAACATTCTCGTGTCCATGACTATCTTGGGGATCAAACAGGAATATCACACTTTGAGGAACTGGTAACCGACTGTGCTCTTACAGACCTAGTGTATATTGGGGCTTTATTCACTTGGAGGAACAAGAGAGGAGCTGACCCTATAGGAAAAAAATTGGATCGGGCTTTAATTAATGGAGATTGGCTAACGGAATACCCACAGTCATATGCTTCATTTGAAACTGGTGCAATCTCTGATCATGCTAGATGTCTGGTGAGACTCAAGTGACATGTTGAAGGAAAGCGCGAGCCTTTCAAAATTTTAACTATTCTACTGTCAAAAGCAAATGGGACGAGGCAGGCCATATTTTTCACTCAAGGTCTGCTCTCACCTTGTTTCATCAGAAGCTAAAGACCTTAAAGTCTGCAATGCGGGCAATGAACAGAAGCCACTATGGGGACATTTACACTAAGACAAAGAAAGCGTTTGAGGATCTTTGCAGCTGTCAAGCGCAAGCCCTTTCTGACCCTAGTCCCACCACCTTTGGAGCATAGTAGGAAGCCTCTAAAAGATGGCATCATTTAGCGGTTGTGGAAGAGAAAATTCTCATGCAAAAATCGCGGATCCAATGGATTGCTCTTGGTGATCAAAACAACACTTTTTATCATCATGCTGTCCAGGATCATGCAACATGGAATAAACATCAATGTGCTGTATACTGAAGCAGGGGAAGTACTGACGGAAACTCCGGGTATTAAACATGAAGCAATATATTATTTTCAGAGGTTTCTTCAAGCGGAAACTTCTAGAACCAATCCTATCTCGATGGAGGACCTGCAATCTCTTATGCGTTATCGATGCTCCTCACATGATACAGCTCATCTGATCTCTCCCATTACCCCGATTGAGGTTCTTAACACACTTAAGGCTCTTCCCAATGGTAAAGCTCCAGGGCCTGATGGCTACACGAAGAAGTTCTTCATAGCGTCCTGGTCTGTTGTTTGAAAGGAGTTTATCACGGCGATTCAGTCTTTTTTTATGTTCGGGTTTCTTCCAACGGGGATTAACTCCACTATCTTGGCTCTGATCCCTAAGAAGATACCAGCTCAAACCATGAAAGATTACAGGCCAATCTCTTGCTGCAACCTTCTCTACATGGTAATCTCAAAAATATTAGCAGCTCGGCTTAAGGTGATTCTTCCAGCAGCTATTGAGCCCAATCAAAGTGCCTTTGTGAAAGGGAGATTGTTACTGGAGAATGTGCTGCTGGAAACAGAGCTCGTCATTGGTTATCATCTACCTAGCATATCTGATCGCTTTACTCTAAAGCTGGATATTTCCAAAGCCTTTGACACAGTTAAATGGAGCTTCATCACTTCAGTATTACAAGCAATGGGACTGCCTAGCCAATTCATCCGGTGGATTTATCTCTGCATTTCCACAGCATCTTTTCATGTTGCTATTAAAGGAGAGCTCGAAGGATTCTTCACCAGCGCTCGCGGTATACGGCAGGGATGCTCTCTATCCCCATATATGTATGTCATTGTGAATAATGTCCTCTCGGGTATGCTGGATCAGGCAGCAGTAGATGGGAAGTTTGGATTCCAC
Source organism: Brassica napus (assembly GCF_020379485.1). NCBI lineage: Eukaryota > Viridiplantae > Streptophyta > Magnoliopsida > Brassicales > Brassicaceae > Brassica > Brassica napus. The sequence goes on from NC_063449.1 coordinate 5,582,089, forward strand.
CTGCAGTGTCAGAAATTTCAGCTTACGCATCTCAGCTTCGCCGACGACATTCTGATATTTACAGATGGCAGTGTTAGATCGATTAATGGTGTTCTTGGAGTAATGCACCAGTTTACAGGTCTCTCTGGGCTACAAATTAATATCTCTAAATCATCAATTTTCTCTGCTGGAAGGAATCAACACATACTATCTCAAGCGGCTTAGGCTCGGGGTTTTGTTACAGGAAATCTACATGTAAGATATTTGGGCATGCCTCTCACTACAAAGATTTGGAGTAAGCTGGAATATGAGCCTCTCATTGATCAGATTCGCAAGAATTTCTTATCATGGATCCATCGAGCTTTATCTTTCGCTGGCCAGCTTCAGTTAATCAAAACGGTAATTACTAGTACCCTTAATTTTTGGAGTTCAGCTTTCATTCTACATGCGGGTTGTTTGGATACGATTGAGAGCATGTGTAGTGCCTTCTTATGGTCTGGTTCACCAACCATTACTCACAAGGCTAAAGTTGCTTGGAAAGATCTCTGTTGCCCAAAAGAGGAAGGTGGTCTAGGCATTCGGCGGCTTTGTGACACCTCCCGAGTCTTTGCCTTAAGCCTTATTTGGAAGCTATTTTCTCTGTCTGGATCGTTCTGGGTAGCATGGACACGTATGTATCTACTCAAGAATAGCTCCTACTGGGATGCGAATGAAAACAAAGGATTTTGGATTTGGCGCAAGCTATTAAAGTTGTGACCTTTTGCTTATGAGTGCATTCGTTATGAGGTGAAGGATGGCAAATCTGTGTATTTCTGGTTTGACAACTGGTTGAAGATGGGAAAGTTGTTGACTATAACAGGGGATTTAGGGATCCACTATCTCGGTATTAGCCGGTCTGCTACTTTGGCTGAAGCGAGTAGCAACAACAGATGGAACATTCATAGGTGTGGGCAGAGGAGATATCCTCAACTGTGTGATAAAATTGCTGCAACTTGTCTACCAGAAGCTACTACAGGACCTGATATAGCTCTGTGGAGACATGATCACGAGGACTTCAAACCGACATTCTAAGCTGCAAAGACATGGAACTACTTGCGTAACAAGAAAAGTGAAGTCCCATGGTGCTGTCTAGTTTGGTTCCCTCAGGCCATTCCTAGACAGTCTTTCATGGTTTGGCTTGCGTTCAAGGACAGACTCTTCACTAGAGTAAGGATGAGAAGTTGGGGAATTGAGCAAGGATGTGTTTACTGTGGAGAGAGGAATGAAGATAGAGATCAGATTTTCTTCGCTTGCCCTTCTACCTTTACAGTATGGTTGAATGTAGCAGAACGGTTTCTCGGTCTAACGATCACGCCGGACTGGGACGACACTATCACCACTCTACTGCAGCCAAATCGGATGGAAGGAAACAATAGCGTCTATGTTCTATGGAAGGAAAGGAACTCAAGAAGACATGGGGTGCTTGTGTTTCAGTGGACATGACGACTCGAGCCATTGGGAAGTTGGTGAAGAATCGTATATCTTCCCTTAATTACATGGGGAATGATAAGCTGGGGGGCCTGTTTAGGCGATGGTTTGATGTTTACCCTTTCTAAAACACCTCATTCTTTCATTTTTTACACTATAGATTAAAGATTCACCATATTGTAAATCCTATATCATCTTTTGATCAATAAATTTGAAATTTCATCCAAAAAAAAAAGAGAAGCATTACAACATTTGAGGTAACCATGTGTCATCAACACAATGAGTCTTAGAATCTTTAGAGAATTAGGTTGGTCCATCTAAATATATAATAAGTTTTTTATTAAATTAACCATAAATTCATTATTAATGTTTTTCATTCTTTCATTAAATAAAAATTATGGAATTGCCTCATGTGGCTAAAGTATATATATGAAAATTAATAATTTTGAATAATAAAGATTTGATAAAAATTCGTGTATTCCCTATCATATTTGTTTAATTTTAAATTAAACAACTACATTAACCATATAATAAAAATTTATATTTTTCTATATATGTTATATTTTGATTTTTTTAAACGAATATAAATTACTACAACTGTTAAAAATCGCACATTCAAATTTTTGTGATCCATGGTTTAACTTTTTTTGTTATGATAAAATACAAATGATTACAAAATCATATAAGTAAGAAATCTCATTTAATAAATATTAAGTGTAAAATATTTATATATATATATATATATATTAAATTAAACTATATACCATATAAAATATATAAATATTTTAATTTCGAAATTTGCTTTGAACAAATATTTTTTGTAAAAGCTATTGAACAAATATTGACAACTTAATATTTAAATTTTAAACTTAGCCTTGAAATGTTTAACAATTTATGAATTACTAAAACTATTAATCACACAATGAAAATTTTGTTACCATTGATTTGAAATATTTGTTATAAAAATATACAAATGATAAAAAAAAATCATATCAGTAAAAAGCATCATTTAATATATATATCAATAATAAAAATACACACTATATATATATATATATATATATATATGTTAACGTAATTTAAATTTAATTATATACCATATAAAATAGAAAAAGTGATTGTTTTGATTAATGAAATTTATTTATGTTTTCACATCAATTTAATTATATATGTAAAAGTTACTAACTTTTTAATTTTTCAATATATATTTATTATTTTATAAATATTTAAAAGAACATATAATACATAAAAATAGTATATATAATGTTCGTCATGCGCAAGGCGCAGATCTTAACCTAGTATAATACTATACTAGGTGATTATCCGCGCACATTCGGTATGAAATGTATATTCTAATAATTTTTGAATACATACTTTGATCGTTCAACCATAATTATATCATTCATAAACTCTATATATATTAATCTGAATATCTATTGAATGTGATTTTTACTCATATGGTTTTATGATCATTTGTATTTTGTTAACTATGGATCACACAATTTTCAATGTGAGACTTTTAACAATTTTCGTTATTTATAGTCGTTTTTAAAAATTCAATTTATAATACATACGGAAAAATCTAAATTTTTATTATATGGCTAATATGATTATTTAATTTATTTTATATAACATTAAAAAAATGAAAGATATGTAAATTTTCGTCAAATCTTTATTATTAAAATCATTAATTGTCAAATATATATTTTGTTCACTGTTGGTAATTCAATAGCTTTTATTTAAGTAAATAAGGAAAATAATAATTATTAATTGATAGTTTAATGAGAAATATATAATATATGTTTAGTGGACCAACATATTTTTCTAGAGACTTTAAAAAACATTTTAGTGATGACACGCATCATAGTTAAAATGTTGTAATGTTTCTTTTTTAATATATAAGGGATAATTATGGTGTATATTTCATAATGTGTCAACTGTCAAGTAATTACAAGCAATTCAGTATTTACAATAAACTAGGTAGAGATCCACGCCTTCCACGGGGTGCGAGCGTGTGAAAAGTAAAGAAATTTAATTTAAATATTTGTACACATTATGTAGATAATATACATTATGCAATTTTTAATCATATGCATATATACGTCAGAGTGTTTGGTTTTCAGTTTGGTTCGATTCAATTTTTTTAGTTTTCAAAATATAGAAACCAATTGGTTATTCAAGAAATTTGGTTTGGTTTCGGTTCTATTATTTTGGTTTTTGGTTCGGTTCAAGTAACAATGTTAGGAACCGGATAATGTCCGAAAATTTTAGGTTTTAATTCGGTTATGGTTTCTTGGTTAATCTAGGATACTCTGAGTAAAAAAAAAATTCAGTTTTTCGTATGAAATATTGAGTAATTCTGATAAATTGTTAAATATTTCAAATAAAAAATATTTGGATGATCAAGTTCTTTTGGATAATTCGAATAAATTTAAATATTGTGGATAAAAAAAACTATTAGGGTATTTCGGTTTATAAGTAGTATTTTAAAAATATTTGGTAACTTTAAAACTGAATATAATTAATATTTTTAGGTATATAAACTATATTTTAGATATTTGGGGTACCCATTCAGTTTTTTTTTTTGTTCTGGTTCGGTATTGGTTTTTCGGTCCCATAAATATACAAACCGCTCGGATATTTATAAATTTTAATTCGGTTTGGGATTCGTTTTTCAGTTTGGCTCTAATTCGTTTTTTTTTAATTCTCGTTTTTAGTCCAAGGCATATATTTATAACACACCCTGTTTGGGGTGAAATTTATAAATACCTATGGTTTACAAATTATAAATAGATAGTCACAACAATATATAGGGGATATGGGGGTTCAATGAATTACCCAATAACCGAAATAAGTGCATAATATATTTACTCAGATGAAATGGCAATTTGCGAAACGAATTTATAGAAAGTCTCAATTCACACGGCCACTAACTATAGAAAGTCGCAGGTAGATAGTCAATGCTCTATATACAATATAACATTTATAAATTAATACTCGATAAATTAATAATTTCTATAAATTAATAAATTTTACTGGTTGCAATTTACGCCGGTTCAAAATTTAACCCAGATCGATAAAATAATAAGATAATAATTTTTAGAAACTTCTATATAAATGGTCTCATTAAAATTATAAATTAATAATTTATATGTATACATATTTTATATAAGTAAGAACCTATTATTATATTATTTATTTTATATTCACAATGAAATTATTTTTATACTTTCTTAACACTTAATATATTTTTAATGAGATTTAATAATATTATATCTAAAACCATATTTAAGTTCTATGCAATATATAATATATAAACCAAATAATCTAATAAAATTAATATAAATGTCAAAATTTTAAAAATAACAATTAATGTATATATAATAAAATCTAAATAAGAAAAGTTTTGTAAATTAACATCTCTATAAATTAATAAAATTTTAAAGTTCCAACATTATTGATGCTTGATATAATATATTTGCAGAAACTCACATTAGCTGTATATTAGGTTGTTTCCAAAAACCTTCATAAAGAGCACATAAATTGCGTTACTCTGTATTTAAATTAGGGTTGTTCAATATGGTAAAACCGAACCGTACATAACCGAACCGAACCGAAATAGACAATATGGTTTGGTTTTGGTATATACCATATAAACCGAATGGATATAATTTTATAAAAATCGTAGGATTTGGATATGGTTTGATATATAACCGATTAAACCGAATAAACCGAACAAAACCGACTAAAAGTAGAAACATGTAAATATGTATCTATTTATAACAATGCATGAATATCTATTTGTTATATAAGTTAAATTTGTGTTAATAACTATTACCATAATGTTATAGTAATAAAGAACAATTTGTAAAACAATTGAACTATAATTAAATAACAATACATCGCAATTCAGACATCTTATTTTTAAGTTTTTTTTTATCTTTTTGCTTTATTTTAGTATTCACTAAATTAATATGAAGATTATAAATTTGATAGAAAATAATTAATAGAAAATTTTCATAACTTTTTTTTATCTATAAACAAACAGAGTTTCGTGTTCAATCGAAAAAGCGTGACTTTAATGAACACTAAATATGGAAGAATGGAAAAACTTTTCTTTCATGTTTCTGTTTTGTTTAATATTTTTATTTTCAAAATTTCAGGCTCTGATTTTAATTATAGATTTGATTATTTTATTTGATGGTAGAAGCATTTTTACTTTTTTGTTCATTTATTTGAACATGTAATATATTTTTAATAAATGAATGTGTTGACAATATGACTCTAAAATTCATTTTATATGATCTCAAACTAAATAATTATGTTTTTTTGGTATAAAACCGAATAAACCGAAAACCGACGGTATATAAACCGAACCGAACCGAAGTAAATATGGATTTAGAATGGTAGTTATATTTTACTAACCGAAATACCGAAAACCGAAAAAAACCGAACCTAAACCGAACCGATATTCGGATTGAATACCCCTATTTAAATTGTTTACAAAACCTTCCAAATTTGCGCTTTGCAAGTTGGTAGTTCAACTTTAGGAACACGCACAAGATATTTGACATCTTAAAACTATTTTAACCCATTGAAATCAAATGATCGTGTCTGTCCTACCAGACCACTTAGTTAACCAAACCGAAATCATATCCCTTATCCCTTTTTGGTTTTATAAAGTATATATAAAATTAACATCTATATGTATATATTACAGTGATATGGAACATGCGTTTGATCTTTTTCAACTCTCTTGAGTTTGACTTTGGACTGAATTCTGTCATCTCTACCGTTAAAATGATATATAAAAATATATTAACCTGACTCGCAAAATAGTGTCCATGTTTATATGGTGAGGAGTATCAAACAAATGGTATCATTGTCATCTGATGGGAGTAATTGGTGTAATCGGACTCTGTCATGATTCTGTCATATTGGTGTTATATATTTGTGTTAAATATATTATTTTAAAAAAATAAACTACACTGAAATCGATCTTTGATGCGAGTCCGTTTGAGTTATCAGACTGTCATATTGGGATGTTAAACTGGTAGACAAACATGTTTGGTATATTCATATACATGATTCACTTTCGACTGAGTTAGTAGGTCTGATCAGAGTTGTAACATGTTCTTGGGATATTTGTGCATATTGATCATATCAAACTATATGTTATTTTTCGTTAGAATGTTTATTGAAATTGGGATTGACAGTTTCTTTATATATATTAAACAAAGCATTATATAATGAGCACTTTAAATTATGGCAGGCGTTAAACGGGCAAGATTGGAGGAACAATTTCGGTTCGAATGTGATGGAGTTAAAAAGAAATACTGTTTAAAGCAATCAATCTACTAAGACATCGGTTAACAAATGGTTTAGAACATTAGAATATAAGGTTGGTCTTTTTTTTTTTTTTTTCGAAACACTTCGTAAGTGTAGGCTATAATGGCATTTCCGGGTGGAAGCCCACTTAGTCAAATAGTTTGACTAAGAGTTCATTAATGCTTCTACACTAGCAGGTCTGAGTTTCAAAACCCGGCAAAGGCGAATTATGCAGATTTATGGAAAAAAAAATAGGAGATCTTCGGCATGGCGCAAAGAGTACTCACTACAAGAAAACACAAGCTTAACGAGGAAACTTAACGAGGAAAAACAATCCTCGTAAATTTACGTCGATTTTACGAGAAACTTACGTGAAAAAATAATGTCATCGTTATTTCCTCGTGTTGCGGAAGTGGATGTATATGCATAGAGATGCTAACGGGAGAGTGACGAAAGAATACCTTGCGGGGCTGGAGACATTTATGCATCAAGCAGATTCAACACCGCTCGCCCAAGAAAGTGGTAAGATGTTCTGTCTTTGTCGGAAATGCAACAATTCGAAACTGGCAAACCGTGAAAATGTTTGGAAGCATTTAATAAATAGAGGTTTCATGCCAAATTACTATATCTGGTTTCAACATGGAGAAGGTTTTAATTATGATCAGAATGAAGCTAGTAGTAGTAATAGCAATTTTCAGGAAAAAGAACCGGTTGATCATCATTTGCATAATGAACATAGTTACCATCAGGAGGAGATGATAGATTATGATAGGGTTCATGATATGGTAGCTGATGCATTCGTAGCTCATGATGAAGATGAAGAACCTAATATAGATGCAAAAAAGTTTTACGAAATGTTAAACGCGGCGAATCAACCACTTTACAGTGGTTGTAGAGAAGGTCTCTCTAAATTATTGTTGGCTGCTAGAATGATGAATATTAAAACTGATCACAATCTACCTGAAAGTTGCATGAACGAATGGGCGGACTTGTTTAAAGAGTAATTGCCGGAAGACAATGTGTCTGCTGATTCTTATTATGAGATTCAGAAACTGGTTTATAGTCTTGGGTTGCCTTCGGAGATGATAGATGTTTGCATCGACAACTGCATGATCTATTGGGGAGATGATGAGAAGCTAGAAGAATGTCTATTCTGCAAGAAGCCACGATTCAAGCCGCAAGGACGGGGACGTAATAGGATACCGTACCAAAGGATGTGGTACCTACCAATTATAGACAGATTGAAAAGATTGTATCAATCAAAGCAGGCTGCTGGAATGATGAGATGGCATGCCGAGCATACTCAGATGGATGGTGAGATGACTCATCCATCAGATGCAAGAGCCTGGAAACATTTCAACAAAGTACATCCGGATTTCGCTAACAATAGCCGGAATGTGTATCTCGGACTATGCACAGATGGATTTAGTCCGTTCGGAATGTCAGGGAGACAATATTCATTGTGGCCAGTCTTTCTTACACCATACAACCTGCCACCGGAGATGTGCATGCAACGGGAGTTGCTATTCTTGACCATATTAATACCTGGTCCGAACCATCCAAAAAGGTCCCTGGATGTTTTCCTACAACCACTGATAAAAGAGTTGAAGGATTTGTGGTCAATAGGGGTGAGGACGTATGACTGTTCAACGAAGACGAATTTTACGATGCAAGCGATGCTTTTGTGGACCATAAGTGATTTTCCTGCCTATGGGATGTTGTCTGGATGGACTACACATGGGAGATTAGCTTGTCCATATTGTAATGGAACGACAGATGCGTTTCAACTGAAGAATGGTAGGAAGACAAGTTGGTTTGATTGTCACCGTCGATTTCTTCCCATTGGCCATCCTTACCGAAGAAACAAGAATTTGTTTAGATACAAAAGGGTTGTGAGAGACACTCCTCCATATCTAACTGGAGAACAAATTGAAGCGCAAATCGACTACTACGGAGCTAACAAAACAGTTCGTTGGGGTGGTAATTGGCATGTCCCTCATAATATGCATGATTCTTACGGTGTTCATCACAACTGGCACAAGAAGAGCATATTTTGGGAGTTGCCATATTGGAAGGATCTTCTTCTGCGCCACAACCTCGATGTGATGCATATAGAGAAGAATTTCTTTGAGAACATCATGAATACAAAATTGAATGTCCCAGGGATGACAAAAGACAACATAAAATCAAGGTTGGACTTGTCGGATATTTGCTCAAGAAGCGAGTTACATATTAAAAGCAAAGGACAAGTTCCCGTTCCGATATTCAGATTGTCTTCAGAAAAAAAGTCGGTTTTGTTCAACTGGGTGGCAGCAGAAGTGAAGTTCCCCGATGGGTATGTTTCGAATCTCTCTAGATGTGTTGAAAAGGGTCAAAAGTTCTCCGGGATGAAGAGTCATGATTGTCATGTCTTTATGCAACGACTACTGCCCTTTGCATTTGCGGAGCTACTTCCAACAAACGTACATGAAGCACTTGCAGGTACGTAGTGTATTATATCACAATAATTTTATAACGGTCTAATTTGTAAAATAATATATGACTAACAATGTGTTCAATTGTTTTTGGAATATAAAAGGCATTTGAGCATTTTTCAAGGATCTGAGCACACGCACTCTTAAAGAAGAAGTTGTGCAACAGCTTCAGGAGAACATTCCCATCTTGTTGTGCAACTTGGAGAAGATATTTCCTCCCGTATTTTTTTACGTCATGGAGCATCTAGCTGTCCACCTCCCATATGAGGCATTGCTTCGTGGACCTGTACATTACGGATGGAAGTATCAGTATGAGCGAGCCATGAAATATTTGAAGGGAAAAGCAAAGAACCTCGCCAAAGTTGAAGGTTCTATAATTTCTGGAAGTTTGACGGAAGAAGTTTCTCACTTCACATCGTACTACTTTGTGTCAAAAGTACGTACCCGGAGAAGAGCTCCAAAAAGATATGATGATGGTGGTGTTGCGCCAACATAAGCAGTTGCTGGTGTTCCAGACATCTTTAGCCAGATTGGGCGACTCGGTGGGAAGTCTAAAGAGGTTTGGTGGTCGAGTGAACAAGACACTCATAGTGCACACACCTATATTCTACTCAATTGCGAGGATCCATTGATGCGTTACTTTGAAAGGTAACATATATGGACACTTCGAAACACATATAAGTATAATTAATTATATAATTGCGAGAGATTCATTCCTATAAAATGTGATTTTACAGCCTATTTGTTTCTCAAGTCGAAGAAACATTTTCTGGTATATCCACAAGTGACGTAGACAAAAGGAAAGATCAACACTTCATTAAGTGATTGCTGAATCAGGTATTAACTCAAACTCTTTTTCCATACATGATCTGTATTTCAACATTCTCTTTATTTTTGCAGGTTGATTATGACGACGATGCAGATTATCCTAAGTGGTTAAACGAAGTAATTCAATCTACACTTGTAAAGGTCGCCACATCACAGATGTATTTCACACGAGGCTATATTTTTCACACATATGAGTATGGTAGACAGCGGGCGACCAGTAACTATGGAATATGTGTGAAAGGGGAAACAAATTTCTACGGGATCTTGACGGAGATTATTGAAGTCGAATTTCCAGGGATACTGAAATTGAAATGCGTCCTCTTCAAATGTGAATGGTTCGACCCCGTCGTCAACAGAGGTGTTTGGTCTAACAAATTCGGTGTGGTTGATGTCAACGGTGGACGAAGGTACAACAAATTCGAGCCTTTCATCTTAGCTTCACAAGCAGACCAAGTTAGCTTCCTTCCATACCCTCGGATGAGAGATTCAGGTATAAATTGGTTAGCAGTGATCAAAGTTACACCTCGAGGACGAATCATCAGTGGAGAAGAATCACCATTGCAAGAAGAAAATGAATTCGAGGAACCTGAACAAGAAATTGATGACATCCTTCTCATTGATCCGCATAATCACGAGTACGAAGATCTTACCGATGATGCCACAGACGAAGCTGTTGAAGACGAGTTTAATGAAAATGATGATGTTTCTAGTGATAACGAGAATGTCGATGTATCCGATTGATGTATTTGATTTTGTGTAGGGTGTTTTATGAATAAGATGTGGGAGTTTGTTTTATGAATAAGGTAATGTGGGAGTTTGTTTTATGAATAAGCAAATGTGGGAATTGTGGTTTGGAATGGAAATAAAGATGGGGTTTGGAATATATGAAGTAGAAAATTAGGAATATGGGGTTTGGGGTTTCGGATTTTAGGGATTTAAACATAACACTCGTTAATTCCTCGTAAAGCGACGTCGAACTTACGACGCAGGCCTCGTTAATTCCACGTAAGAGAGAATCGTCGTAAAGGACTTGTAAGAAGACGAGGAAATAACGATGAAATAAAAAATAAAGAAAGCGACCCCCGTTAAATCCACGTAGGACAAAATCATCGTAAACACCTCGTAAAATAATTAAAGAACACGGGCCTCGTTAATTCCACGTAGGACGAAATCGTCGTAAATACCTCGTAGTGTAAAAACTAGAAAAAAAAAAAGAAAAAGAAAAAAAATACCATATTCACATGTGGCAAGACTTCCAGCAATTATAATACGTAAGTCTCGCCCACATGAATTCTAATATCTTCTTCTCTTCCTTTTTTTCATATATCTTACCGATGATGCCACAGACGAAGCTGTTGAAGACGAGTTTAATGAAAATGATGATGTTTCTAGTGATGACGAGAATGTCGATGTATCTGATTGATGTATTTGATTTTGTGTAGGGTGTTTTATGAATAAGATGTGGGAATTTGTTTTATGAATAAGGTAATGTGGGAGTTTGTTTTATGAATAAACAAATGTGGGAATTGTGGTTTGGAATGGAAATAAAGATGGGGTCTGGAATATATGAAGTAGAAAATAAGGAATATGGGGTTTCGGATTTTAGGGATTTAAACATAACACTCGTTAATTCCACGTAAGAGAGAATCTTCGTAACGGACTCGTAAGAAGACGAGGAAATAACGATGAAATAAAAAATAAAGAAAGGGACCCTCGTTAAATCCACGTAGGAGGAAATCGTCGTAAACACCTCGTAAAATAAGGCCTCGTTAATTTCACGTAGGACGAAATCGTCGTAAATACCTCGTAGTGTAAAAACTAGAAAAAAAAAAGAAAAAGAAGAAAAATACTAGATTCACATGTGGCAAGACTTCCAGCAATTATAATACGTAAGTCTCGTCCACATGAATTCTAATATCTTCTTCTCTTCCTTTTTTTTTCAAATATTTATAATTTGAATAGGATTTTGCTGAGGAGTGTGATTTGAGATAAGGTGTGATTTGGGAGTTTGTGTGTGGTTTGAGAAGGAGAGTTGTGGGTATATTTATAGGAAAGCGCGGCTCGTTAATACCTCGTATATAAAAACGCGGGCCTTTGTAATTGCTCGCTATTTCGTCGTAACCTTACGAAGAATTTGCAACGATATTAAAATCGTCGTTACTACCTCGTATATAAAAACGCGGGCCTTTGTAATTCCTCGCTATTTCCTCGTACAATAAAACACGGGCCTTTGTAATTGCTCGCTATTTCGTCGTAACCTTACGAGGAAATTGCGACGATATGTAATCTTATATATACCCCCGAGCGTTCACTCTGTCTTTCCTCTCTACTTCCTCTCCACTTCCTCTCCATTTCGTGGCAATGGTAAGCCTCTCTAATTCCTCTCTAATTTGGTTAGTTTAGGATAGATTAGGTGGTTAGTATAGGGAATTTAGATAGGTTTACGGATTTTATGTTATTTAGTGTTGATTAGGTGGATAATGTTGGGAAATATATTGTTGATGTTAATTTTAAAAATTAATTTTCTTGCCCAGGTTCGAAAAGGCAGACTTACTGCTCATTGCAGAGAGATGTTCGGTGAGCCGGGTAGTCGTTTAGACCTGTCTTCTTCAGCTCCCGGTTCTTCGGGTCATGAGACTGTCCCCGAGACTCAGTACACTCAGAGAGTCTCTGGGTCTCCTTCTTCTAGTGTACCATCGGCTCCTCATGTGCCTTTCCCGATGGCTCATCCGACGATGCCTCCTCCTGTGCCTCCTCCGATGGCACCTCCGATGCCCACCGAGATTCATCCCGATTTGATGGTGCCTCCGAGTGCTCCTTACTCGCAGTACACTGTAGAGGACATTCTCCGTCTGCCAGGCAGAGAAGGTTTACCAGTCATCGACCCCGACCGACCGGACGGAACTTTGTGGTATGTTATATTATTATTTTTTTATTCGTTTTAAATTGTTTTATAAGATTAAAAAATAATTTATATTTTAAATTTGTATTTTCCAGTTTTGGGGTTGACGGATGTTTTGCATCAGACGTAACTGAGACGATCAAAGGTTACTTCTCCATGGCACATCCGAACTGGAGTAAAACGCCTCATTACGTCAGAAAGACGTGGTTCAAAATTTACGCTGTAAGTTTCTATTAATTAATTATATATACTTTAATTTTTTTCATGATTTATATATATACTTTCTAAAACACTAATTGTTAATTTATTTTTTCCAACAGCAAAAATATAATTGGGCCTTGGGGATCACTGAGAGGGTGAGGAAGAAGTTTATCGCGAAGATGAAAGTTCGCTTGTTGGACACGGTCTCCAACTGGAAGGGTGACTGGATCGTGAAGGCATATGAGCGTGGCAAACCCACTGAGCACACCACGGATGTGTGGGATGGCCTCATCCGTTATTGGCGTCTTCCTGATTCCATTAGAATCGCCCAGTCTTGCTCTAACTCCCGTAACACAGTCGATGAGCACGGAAACGGGCCGATGCTTCAAACTACGGGCCAAAAACCCCACGCCGGTGTCCGTTTGGAAATGGTAATTAAATATTTTATTAAATAATTTTTTTAATATATATATTTTTATTCTAACTTTCTTAAATGTTTTTAGGCCAAAGAGACGGGACATCTTCCGTCACTTATAGAACTTTACGACAGGACCTACAAGAACAAGGCGGGCGTATTTGTAGATGGCAATCCGAGCAAATCTACAACGACGTGGTTGCTCGGGTTGAAGACCGCCAGACCCAGCTGACCCAGTAGTCTACCGACGGATTACCCGTGACCTTATCCACACTTGAAGTGGATAAGATTTACGACGAGGTAAATTTTCTAAAATTTTAATTTTTTATTATTCATTTAATTTAACTTTAAATTTTTACTAACAATATTTATTTTTTGTTTTTAAGGTTGTCCCTAAAATAAAGGGACGGACGTTGGGGATTGGTTCCGTCAACGATGTTCCGAGAGCGACATCGTCTTATGGTCCGCGACGGGATGATGAAGTCACTGAGCTGCGTAACGAGTTGGCCTCGACAAAAGCTCGTATGGGTGGAATCGAGGGCTTCTTGGACGTTATAGTGGCCACAAATTCGGAATGGGAGTCCATGTTGAGGAACATGCGACAACATCATCCCATTCAAGGCGAGTCATCCGACACACATAACGAGGCGGATGTTGCGAAGAGGAGTGAGGAATTCTACCGGGCGATGAACGACCCTTAGTTCTTTTTTTTCAGTTGTTGTATTATAAATTCAAAACTTATTTATATATAAAATATTTTCGTATTGATTTGATTTTTATTTTAAATTATAATTTTATTAATAAATTAATTATTTTTAATTATTTTTTTAATTATATTTTAAAATTCTGTAAAATAAAGAAAACGAAGTAAATTCGTAGCTAATTTACGACCTATTTACGTGGAAACTTTACGAGGAAATGACGAGAAAAAATAAACGAGTATTTTACGAGGAAACATTTACGAGGAAATGACGAGGAAAGATAAACGAGTATTTTACGAGGAAATACTTTCGTGGTAGTTACGTGTATTTTGCGAGGAAACACTTTCGAGGTATTTACGTGTAGTTTACGAGGAACACGTTTCGAGGTATTTACGAGGAAATATAGCGACCTCCTTACGTGGAATATTTACGTGGTCTTTACGACGAAATGATGTACTTCGTCTTTACGACGAAATGATGTACTTCGTCTTTATGACGAAATATTTTCCTCGCTAAGTTACGACGAATTAGCGAGGAAATATGTGTTACGACGGACGAGTAACGAGAAAACGTGTTTCCTCGCTAATTCCTCGTAAAGCCTTTCTTACAACGAACTCACGAGGAAAACCGCTCTCGTTAAGCTTATGTTTTCTTGTAGTGACCGTCAGACATGGATCTCATAGGACGGCTGAGGATGATGCAGTCAGACGTGAATCCTCATAAGACAGGTAGAATTGCCGACTGTAGAATCGTCTTGTAATATTTCTCATAGTTTGTAATATCATAATTAAACATCGACAAAAAAATGTTAACATAACTTTCCCTAGAGAATTGAAATTGGACTAACAAATTCTTAAATTGATTCTAATGATGACACATAAGCAAAATTAATATG
The DNA here is from genome assembly GCF_020379485.1 of Brassica napus. Classification (NCBI taxonomy): domain Eukaryota; kingdom Viridiplantae; phylum Streptophyta; class Magnoliopsida; order Brassicales; family Brassicaceae; genus Brassica; species Brassica napus. Next base: position 5,597,279 of record NC_063449.1, read on the forward strand.
TAATTAAACGACACATCATCAAGTTTTATTTGTAAATATTACAAAATATAAAGTTACTATTTTTTAAATGTTTCTCAATTAATATATAGCGGATTCAATATTAGAATCGTTGTTTATTCAGTTTATCACATAACTCACAAATTTAGGTCATTTTTAGCCCACCCGCATCTTGGGCTCTTTGCTATTGGTTATATATATATATATATTATTTTTTTTACTATTGGGTTATATAGTTGTTTATCTTTTGTTTTTTTCCACCTTGATCGACTATGTGTAAACAGATTTACATGATTAAAACTATGGGTGGACATGAATCGAATATTATAGTTTTTTTTTTTTTGAAGTATTTAAGACACGATCTGTTCCATTCGAATAACCAATAATCTAATTCGATCGAATCCATAGTTACGTATTTGGTGTCCGGGTATCAGAATATTTTTAACCAAATATCCTACTCGACTCGTACAAACACTACAAAAAATAGAAGTGAGTTAAAAAAAATAGAATATTTTTTTTTTTAAAACAAATTTCGTTAGATTGTATTGTCACTGAAATAAGAAATTATTAATAAAAGAATTGTTTATCTTTTGTTTATAGAAATACTGAATAAATGATAATTTTTAAAAATAATAATTATAAATAATATAACGGTTAAATTCTTTTAAAATTTTTATATCAATTTAAATTTATATATTAATAAATAATACAATATAATTAAAATCAATTAGTAATCGATGCTAATATAAACATCAATTAAGAAATTGATGTAACTGTTAATATCATTTTCTTACAAGTGATACATATAAAAATCATCGTGTTACTGATAGTATTTTTTTACATCAATTTTTGATAAAATGACGCAAATTATTTGCATCACCATTTTCAGAGTCATATATTTAATTGATGGAAATTATTTTACATCATTTATAAATTATACCAAAATAGAAAATAAGTGATGTTAAACAGTGTTTTTTAGTGAAATAATAGAAAATTAAATAAAAATAAATAAAATTAAACAATAAAATAATAATAATAATAATTTATTACAAAAGTAGAAAATTATTTCGGTTTAAAAATTTTAAAATATTAATTAATTAATTTAATAAATAAAATAATGTTAAACTTACATAAAATTTAATAGTTATATAACAGATCAAATAAGATATTCATTACTAAAATATTGGTATTTTTGATTTTTTTCATTCTTTCCGGTATTGCTTATTAGTATCACTAGTAGAAATCTCGGTTATAGCCACAGATATTTTGTGGTGAATTTTTAAAAGCCACGGAAAATGCCACGGAAAAGAGATGAAATTGAAAAACTTGGCTACTCTGCCGGCCACGAGATTTAGGAGCCATAAGTTGTTTATTAAAAATTTCAACTAATTTCTTTTTACAAATTCGGGGTCTAAATTTTATTTTTGGGGTTTATTGCTAATGTTTATGCAATTTTCTCAAAACAATTTGGGATCATAATGCTAATGTTTCATTCGGCTTTGCCCCGGACGGGCCTAAATCATGTATGAATCACGGTTGAAAAAAAGCCATGAAATTTTTACAAAATAAAACGTGGCTGAAAATAACCACAATTTTGCCCGAATATTTCATGGCAAAATTGTCACAAAATAAAACGTAGATAATCAACAAAAATAATAATTTTACCACGGTTTAGTCATGAATGTTTTCGTGGCTAATCCACTAAATATCTTTTGCCACATTTTTGTCACGAAAAAATTCGTAGCTATTATAAAATTGCCACAGTTTTGCCACCATATCTTTCATTGCTATTTGAATCTCTATACCCTAATAATTTTTAAACTCTAAACTCTAAATATAAACATTATAACTCTAATCTTTTCCTGCTATAGGCTCAAATCTTAAACCTAAATTCAAAATTCAGTCATTTTAAAAATCTTTCTCAAATTTTGAATCTAAACCTCAAATACTGTACTCCAAACCCTAATATCTATACATAAACCCTATCCCCCCAAATCATAAATCTTAACACTAAATCTAATATTTTCAATGTTAAACATCAAATCTTAAACATACACTTTACAAATTTAATCTTTTCAAAATTTCGTCTAAAATATTTTACAAAACCCTAAACCTCATACTTCAAACATTTTATATATCACAAACTCTAACTTCAAAACTAATACATCTATATATCAACATAACTAAATCTATATTTTAAATCTAATCTTTTAAAATTAAATTTAAAAATATTAAACTTACATTTTAAATTTTATTATGTTACTCAAGTTATATATAAAGATTAATGATTTAAAGGGATAAATATAATTAAAATGAAAGTGGTTATTTTTGATTGGTTGAAATTTGTGTGGCAAAGATCACTCATGGATGAAAATCTCACCCTCCATAGCACTTAGGGTGTGTCTAACAGTCACAGTTAGCAAGAATATATGAGCTTTAGTAAAAAAAAAAAGAATATATGAGCGAGAAAATGTTTTACTCCCACTGTACCAGTCAGGCGGAAAACTTTTTTAACTCTTTTACTCTTAACTAGATTCTAACCCGCACACCCGTGTGCGGATAACATTTCACTTATAGATATAAAATTTTATATTATTTTGTATATAATAATTTATGATAATATATTGCTATCATTTTAAAAATAACTTAATAGATGATATATAGTTCTAAATATTAAAATTTAACATATGTTAACAATTTAATTTTTTGTAAAAATTATTACTTAATTTATGAATATTAATCATTTTAAAAGGTGAATGATATTTTAGTCACTTTAAACGGTGAATGATATTTTATTTATTTATCTTAATGAAAATATTTTTCAAAATATATTGGTATACCAATTCAACATAATTTTAATATGTTTGCACAAAAAACATAATTTTAATATGTAATTCATTAATTACTTCTATTTTAATATAATGTAGAATATACTTATAAAATTTATAAAATTAGCATATAATTTCATTATTTTGTTTATAATAAAAAATTAAATAAAATTAATTTATAATAATATTATACTACTAATTTCGAAATTAATCAGTGCATTAATTAAAAGAAAATTTAAATTTTTAAAAAGATTTTGTTAGATTTTTTCTCAACAGATTTTGTTATTCCTAAAACTAAAATTTAAATTTATAGTTAAAATGGATTTGTTATTAATATCCTTATAATTATTTAGAAATGTTATACATTAAATAAACTAATGTAAACAATAAAAACATTATTTAAATATATGACCTAGACTTCGAGTATGACTATTTTGTAGTAGATAAAAATGTTACTTCTCTTTTAATAATAGAGAAGATACTATTCAAATAGAGTAAAGCAATCCATTTATTCCCTTATGATTTTTAGAACGCGAACAAGTTGCGCTAATTTTAACTTTTTATTTTATTTACTCTATGATTTTCTTTTTGCTTATTTCAGCTACTTTAAATTAGTCCTAGTTACTCTTACATTTACCATCACACACTTAAGGTCTGGCTAGTGTAAACGTATCAATTGTGGGTGCGGTTACTGGAGTTTGTGGATGTTGGTGAATGCGGTTTTAAGCGCGATTAAATGATTTGTACAACTGGTACAACAAATAGAAATTGGTGCTTTTTCGAGATAGTTATGACTGATTGTCTACCAAATATAACAACGGTTAAATAATAAATTAACAATATTAATATTTTATATAATTATAAGAATATTAAATCATATTATTATAAATAAATATAAAAGTATATTCATAAAATCATAGTATTAAATTTTAATTTTTGTGAATTTTAAAAATTTAGCAAATATATCAGTATTAATACTATATCAATTTAAAAATGATTAAATATAAAAAAAAATTATATCCTCTCCCAACCACCCGCAACCGCAAATGATAGTTTGATCCAGCTTTTGATTTTCAGAGGTTTTGAGCAAAGTAAAGCAATTTACGACGTTTTTTGTGATTGTTGTAAAACACCAAAAACTGCTACCACCCGTAAATGCAGCGTGAGCTTGTGATGATTATCTCGAGGGACCTTTGGGCTCAATACGGAAAAACCCTGGCCTAAGCAACCCGTGGCCACTGGTGGATTAAAATGGGGTGATCACCAACTCCCATGGATGCCTTCGGCGGGCTCTCCGGCTAAGTTCCGATGGACGGTCATTAGGCGCTAGTCAGATTTTCCCGACGGTATCCGAATACCAAGGTCGTAAAAAAAAAAGCATGCACATTGGTCACGACTCACGGGTGTGTATATGTAATTCCACATTTACCGATAATTTACAATGCATAAGCTTTAATTCTCTAACTGTTGTAAATTAAGATAGCCAAGCAACGTCTCTTACTGCACGTGTCCCAAATCAATTGACTACATGAGAGATGTGTGGTTGCTTCTGTCTCTTTTTCTTCTTTTCTTTCTCTCTCTCTCTTTCTTTTCTCTCTTCTTTATGTTTTTTTTTTTAACTAAGAACCCAACCAGGTAACATGCTCTAAGAGAAAAGTTACACAAATCTTGCAACCAAGTAAAATAATTTTCTAAAAAAAAAGTTTTGAGAAAAAAAAAAAGTTTTGATAGAAAAACTATAATCACTTTTGTCGGTCCAAAATTTGTTTTTATCATTGTTCTAATAGATCTCAGGTATATATATATATTTGTTGTCGACAAGTATTGTAATTCACTAAATATTTACCATGAATCCGTCAACAAGTTTGGCTACAAAACATACTGGTCCCCTGTTTTAACTCAATAATAAAACGTTAAAAATATTTGAATCTCTGTTTCTACTATCCAAACGACTATTATGGAGAAAAAATCAAGATGATTGCGTAACAGAAAAGATTCTCCTTCTCTCTATCTCCTTCCTCAACATTTTCTCTCCTACTTTCCCGTCGTTTTCTTGCTGACACTAACCATGGACAACGAGAGCGGAAGAGGTAACCAGAGCGACTGGGAAGACGATCAAACAAACCAAGCGTTGACTAACGATCCTCAAAACGACGGCGAACAGGCTGGTGATGATGACGACGACGCACGCCTTCCTCTTTCCCTGAGCTTGGGCCAAACATCGAATCTCTCTCTCTCCGACGACGACGGCACTGCTTCGACTAGCACCACCATCGCCTGTTGTTACGCCTATGATGCCACATGATTTTATGGTGTATCTGGCATCATCATCGTCGATTCCGCCGCCGTTTCCATGGGCGACGAACAAGCGAGGTACGATACAAAGCCTAGAGAATCTCGAATCGAAACAGATCACTACCATCACCGGAGAGGTACAATGCAGACACTGCGAGAAAGTGTATCAAGTGAGCTACAATCTGAGAGAGAGATTCTCGGAAGTCGAGAACGTTTTCGTCACGCGGAAGAAGGGTTTGAGAGAACGTGCTCATCCGGTTTGGACTAACCCAGAACCGGTTAGATGCGAGCTTTGTGGCCGTGATAAGGCGGTTAAGCCGGTTATTGCTGACCGGAAGAGTCAGATCAATTGGTTGTTTTTGCTTTTGGGACAAACGTTGGGTTACTGTACGTTGGAGCAGCTCAGGAATTTCTGTAAACACTCCAAGAGTCCCAGGACCGGAGCTAAAGATCGTGTGCTCTACTCTACTTGACGTATCTGGGTCTTTGCAAGATGCTTGAGCCTAACCGTGAGCTCTTTAACCGTGACAGCTCTTGCCTCTAGGCGGTGAGTTTGATATCGTTTCAAGGTTTGTTCGGGTTTTTATTATGCGAATAATTGGGTGAAAATATGCAAATGTATTTGCATGTATTATATCCCAGTGTGGTTTTATCTTTGTGTCTGTTTCAGGGGACTTTGACTTAATATCTCGGTAATATATAATTATGGTTTCTAATGGGAGACTAAGATTCCATGGATTATGCGAGATTATTTTAGGAAGTATCTAACTTTATTTTTTTAAATAGTTTAAGTAGTTTTCGTTTGTTAATGATTCGAACTAAAATAAGATATCAGAATCTTATAAATCGTTCAAGAGCACGTGTAGAATTTCACACAAGTTTTCGAAATTTAATAAACAAAATAATCATATAATAATTTACAAATAATATAATAATTTATAAATATGAAAAAAGTGTATGAATATTTTATAACTAGGTGTTTTATTTGCACATACGGACATGTTCATATTACAACTATTTAATTATCAATATATGCATTATCAATTCAACTTTGATTATGTGATCAAAAAGTTAATAAATTGAATACCAAACTAATTAAATATAATAAAGCTTTTCATTAAAATAAAAAATATATTTCGTATTGTATTAAAACTTTAAAATACACATGTAGTGTAAATATTTTGGCAAAAAATACAACTACTTTGCAACTAATAGTATATTTTTTTTTCGTTTAGTCGATAAATATACTGTAAAGAAAGAAGGAAAATTTGACATCTTTAAAACTTAAAAAAAATTCCACCAATGAAATGTCGACACATCATTGTATCACATCCTATAAAAAATATTTGACGTCATAGTCCATTACATTTCAGAATTTTTTGATAGAACAATAATTTTGCCCCAATAAAACACATAGAATAATATTTTTAGGCTTAAAGTTTGATATCCTACCTATCACCTAAGACCATGATTAACGCTGAAACCCAAATGGGTTTTTTAATTTTTTAAATTTTTTTTGTCTGAATAAAAATAAAAACCAACTAATCGTGGGCCGACACGTGTCAGTAGGGCCCGCGAAGAGTGCAAAAAACCAGCCAACATCGATCTTTATTCAGGCTTTTCTACAATCCGTTTTTTCTTTTTGTGGGTCTCCCCCTTAAAAACCCACTAAAAACCCTTCCCCCTCCCCCGATAATCCTGCCCTAAGTCATTGTGTGTGACGTCTCAGTTATCTTCCTTTGTCGCTAAGTCTACTTTCACGGTCTATCCATTTTAAATCTCTCACGCTTCTCCTCTTCCCCACTATCTGCATCCATAATTGTTTTGTCTACATAAGAGCATCCCCATTAGTGAACCCCCTTTTGGGGTTCAAAAGAATTTTTTAATATATTTCTGGTTAAACCTGTATATTTTTTGCTCTTCCATTAGTGAACTTGAAGATGAGGTTCTTAGGAATAAAAAAAATTATAATATTTTTTAAAAGTTTTTATTCAATACAATGAGAATTCATGAACATACAAAGATTATTCATCTTGATTACCAAACTTTTGCCATATATTTTCGACTAAATCAGCTTGCAAACGAGCATGTATCCGTTGATCCCGAATTTGATTGTGAATGCCAAGCATATTACCGATATTGGAAAGGATGTGCGTAGAGTACGAAAAATCAACTTGGGAACTTCTGCTCGACTCTCCTGCTACGAAGTCAGATGTTCAAGAGGTTTTACATGAGATAGAACAAGTTTGGTATTAGAAGAGATGGAATTTTGGTTAAGTGTTTTTGAAAAAAAAAAATTGTGATAGAACTAGTATACAAGTACAGAGACAATATTACAAGAGAGAAAGGAACTACAAGGTTTTAGATTCAGAGATAATTGATAGAAGAAAAGAGAGACATATTTTATATAGAGTGCAGAGAGACATAGGTCACAAGTACAGAGACATTTTACATAACCCGTGAATGAAAAAACAAAGTGTAGAAAGCAACAAAATTCTACATTTTCCCATGAAACAAACAGACATAGTACATTCATTACACATCAAGCCAGTACAACCGTGAAAAAACAGACGATCAAGTTGAGTTAAAGTCCTGCGCCAGACAAGCACCTGTGACCTGCACAACAAGACAGAACAAGAAAGTTAAACCAGAAGCTATGTAGTAAAAGAAAAGAAACCAGAAAGGCACTAACAAGATCAAAGGCACTAACAAAATCAAAGCAACCTACTAAGTTTCAAGCAACTAATAATATCGAAGCAACCTATAAGTTTCAATATCAAACCAGATTCAAGCAACTAACTTCACTGACCAGAACTAGCAACCTACTAAGTTTTACAAAAACAAGTAAGTTTCAAGCAAGTTAAAGGCACTAACAAGATCAAAGCAATTCGGATATGAGTTTGTTCTTCAGAGTCACTTCTATTTCAGATAGTGTATCTTTTCGGGCAAGGAGACGATCAAGGAGTCTGTGTTTGGATATGTTCTCTTTCACAACTATCATGCTCTCTAATTGATCATAAGCTGCTTCATTCTAGCATGTTGATGTAGTCCTTTTGCCTGTTGATGTAGTCCTTTTGCCTCTTTGTGTCTCTTCTCTCTTCTGCGGGATCCATCTGAACCAGAAAACCAAATTGATTAGAACATAATGACGAAAAAAAATGTTGAAACAAATCCTAAATCGAACCCTCATGACGCTTTACAACCATAAAACAAAACTCCCTAATCGATTTACAACTCTATCTCGAAACCCCCAAATCGATTAAGAACCCTAAACCTCCAAATCGATTTCGAATCCCAGGTAAAGGAACCCTAAATCGAACCCGCATGAAGATTTACAACCATAAATCGAAACCCCCTTCTCGATTTAGAACCCTAACTTGGAACCCCCAAATCGATTTCGATTTCCCGAGATCGCTTTCGAGCCCAAAATCGATTCTATTATAACTTCAAAGTACTTGATACTCACCTAAGCTCGTGGAGGAGACATTCCGTCGTCGATTAGATGGAGAAAAGCTATGGCGTCGCCATCGCTCGACAAATCGCCTCGGAGAGAAAGAAACCCTAGAAATGAGAGAAAATGAGAGAGCTATCGAGAGACCCGTGTTTCGACTTCGTCAACACAAAAAAGTCCTTCCAATGAGGTGTTGCCTCGTGGCTTGAACCCGTATCATACGGGTTCACTCTGGCGAACCGGTTCACCGAAATTAGCCCATTTTTTTAATTAAAAAAGTATTTCAGGCCTATGAATCCGAGCCCATGAACCCCTTGTGATACTCTAATGGGCATGCTCTAACTGTAACAACGAGATGACGACCAACTCCTCAAATACTCTTTCACTTCTATATATAGTTTTTATTCTGATCAGGAACGATCCCGGCATAGCCATGTAAAACATTGGCTTACAGCTCCCATTTTCTAAAGAAAATTATATAGGGGGTGATTGGTAGTGTCTGTAGAAGTTGTGGACATCCTTTTTAATTTCTAGAGCCATCCATTAAAGCAATCATTCTTTTATTTCAGAAGCTGTAGACAGACTTTTAATTTCTACAGCCATTTTTGAAAGCAATCATGTTTTTATTTTTAAAATTGAATCCAAAGCCAAAACATTAAAATAGAAAATATGTTAGCTTTAGAAAGCACTTTTTCTAGAGCTTTATTTAGTGCTCTGAAAAAATTTCTACAACAAAATAAATTAAAGCCAAAGCTAAAAATTTAAAGCCTAAATCTTAGAGCAAAAAATAGAAAACTACAGCTTCAACCAATCAAACCTATAAGCATAGGTCCTCAAATTTGTAAAAAGAAAAATAGTTGTATTGAAATATTTATTAAATCATCTATAGCCTCCAATATTTCAGGACCGATCTTGATTCAGATTTAGGTGATGATTGTTTGGATGTTTTTTTTCTGGGTTTTTGGCTTATGATTTTTTATTTTTTAGATCTTTGTTTTTGATTTTGCAGTAGATTTTAGTTTTTGAAAAAAACACGAATGGCGGTGTTTGTTTTTCTAAAAATTCGATTACTGATTTATTTATTTGTCGGTTAGTTTAAAATTTTTAAATAATAACTTAATTTATTAAAAAAAAAACTTAAAATTACTAAAATAATATATCATAATTTTTAAATATAATAATAGCAAGAGATTATTAACAAAAAATGTAAACTTTACGTAAAAGTAAATTTAAATAATTAATTTAATTTTGATGACAATTTTAAAAGAATTTTCTTAATATAAATTATTTTTGTATAATATATGTTAAGCAAATTATTTTTACTAAAAATTATTTGGTTATATTAGTTAGCAACTTTATTTATTTTTTTCTATGTTAATGCATAAATGTAAGAAAATATTTAACTAAAAAAAGAAAAAAAAATGAAATATGAACTATTACGTGGATGTACTTTAGGTCCATAAGCCCATGTTCTAGAGGATTTTGAATCCCTAATGTTGTATCCCTATATATTGTATCGTGACCTATGGAATAATAAGATTAACCGATTTTCTCTTTCTCTCTATTCACAACACGTTATCAGCACGAAACTCTGACCCTGAGCAAAACCTAAACACGCTCTAACCCTAACCACCGAGCAAAACGAAAACCCTAGCCGTCTGAGTAATAATCTCTATTGACGCACGTCTGATTTTTTCAAGCTGTTACAAAGCCTTAAATCGTACAAAGCCGATCGTGTCATACTGATGACAAAATTCAAAACCCTAATCATCTAATCGCATATTCATCTACGTAGCTCCGATCCTCGTCTTCATTATTAATTGAGATCTCTGTCTCCTAACACCTTCGAGATAAGTAATACTATCCCTTATTTATTTGCTATGGTAACCGTGATGATGTTTGTATTATACTTACATTCATGTCATAATTATATCCTACTTCGCTTGTTAAAATCAATCGACATGTATGCATATATTTTTCCAGTTTGATTTGATTTGTTTGTAAGGCCGCATATTTGTATAGTAGCTTGCTGGTAGTGGCCGACGTCACCTCTTTACCTTTATATATATCACTGTTTTCATTTTGATTCTTATTTGCATAAGACGATTAGTAGCATAATTGACTGCTCTTAGTGCTATTGATATATATATATGTGTTCATGTTTAGTAATTAGATTCATATGGCTGAATAATAATAATATTTTTTTTTCTGATTCATAAAGGCTTGCAAGTTAGAGATAGATCTATTTAGTATTTTTAAACGTAATGGTTGTTGCTAAAATTAATCAAGCACTCAATGAATGTTAAATAAAAAAATTGAAAAAAAAATCTCTTCTATATAAATTCTGAAGACTTTGGATTGGTTTGTATTCAGCTTATTCTCTGATTTTGAGTCACACGATGATTTAATTGACATATGCACAGTTAAATAAAATCCTAGCATATTAATAAGTTGCAATATAGCAGTTTAGAGAATATCAACCAATATTCATTGGTTATTATTTGGTTTGCCATTTGTTGATTTGGTCAAAGTTCATCGTGTGGCTCAAAATCAGAGAATAAGCTGAATACAAACCAAACCAAAGTCTTCAGAATTTACATATGCACAGTTAAATAAAATCCTGGCATATTAATAAGTTGCAATATAGTAGTTTAGAGAATATCAACCAATATTCATTGGTTATTATTTGGTTTGCCATTCGTTGAATTGGTCAAAGTTTATTGTTCTTATATCGCTTGTTGTTATATAACATGGAAGCTGGAAAACGATTTATAATCGTGTTGAACTTAACAGATAACTAAAATTGATAAGGGACATCAGCTTAGTGAATAGGTCGTATACTTCCTAATAGTTTATTGTTTGATTTAATAATGTTAGTTGCTTTTATCGGTTAATTAAGCATCTTGGATTAATATTTTAAATTCATAACATGATTAATTTTATATTATTGATATTGATTCATTTATATAATGCTTTGATTTTATACGGTCATGATTTATATTCTAAACTTGCTTATTATTATTAATGATTTGTAATGAAATTTGATTTCTAATAGAAATCTATGTGTACTAACATAATAGCCATATTTATATGAGCAAGTTTATAGTATTTCAGGATAATCTACTCATTATAAAAGAGAGGATATAATATGAGATTATAAACAGGTTCACAATATGAATGGTTGGATCTCCGATCTCCGTCTCCCTTCTCCTTATTAAGATAAGTAATTTTTTATTTGTCATACTTTAAATACAAGGTAAATAAAAGTCTGATAAGGTAAAATACTTTACATGAAAGTTAATACATGTAGTATTAGTAAATCGATTGATTGAATTAAAACCTTGTTAAATAGCATGAAAATAGGAAACTAGTACATATAATGATTATTATAGGAGTATTATTTACTTCCTAATATAATACAATATTTATGAGAATATATATCTCTATAATTTGAAATACTTTATTATTATATTTCATTACCATTATATATATGAGAGTTTTTAAGTTTAAAGCTTGATCTTAAAAGATCCATAAATTTTGGAAAACAATCCAAAGGTATGATCGATCACCTGAATGTGACTACCTAAAGCTCATTATTTATTTTGCATCTAAAGATTACAAGACATGAAGTCTGTAAATAATACTCAACTATGTTAGATGTTAAGATTAAAAATTAAATTTCTCGAAATTTACTTTAATGATTAATATATATTTGAAAATTATATTTTTCACACAAGTAATGTTGTCTAGTATACACACGATGGAGAAAATAGATTAAAGAAGTTTATAACTATATTTTGTCTCCTTAAGACCAAAAATAAATAAAAAATAATGAGCCATCGAAGTAAGATGATAAATCACGTCTAGTTCATTATGATCATTCTCTTGAAGAGAATCTGACATTTTATATTGAGAAATAAAATCAACATTGGTCAAGAAAGTGGACATAAAAGTGGTTGTAGATGTGAATGTGGATATAAATAAGGTCAAAATCCAAAGATTTCTTTTTAGAACTCATACTCTCACTTGAAGTTGAGAAAATAAAGATGGTAACAAAGAAGAGATATGATTCATTCATCTAAAGATGAAAGAAAATTATTGTGAGCACAATGTCTTGTAGTATCAAGATTATTGGAAGCTCTAGAGGAGCAGATACATGCTTGCCTATGAGAATGCAACTTAAAATCATTAATGTGTATACTTTCCCAAGTCTCGAAGGTCAAAATGATCTACGATATAACACATGACATTAGGTTTGATATGTCGTTGATTCTAAAGTGGGATTCAATTCAAGATATATGAACTTGGAGTATCATTATCTCGAGGAGGAGAATTAAAAAATCCCACATCCCTAGTAAATGGAACATCCAGAAGTATGTTCACACATGAAATAGACTCCACCACATGATTTATAATCTAGTAATGTTGAAGCAATAAGTAAAGAGAAATGTTGAATATCTTCAATCAGAAGTATTACGCAAGACACTATTGTATTGTACTACACAATGATTAGAAAATAGAGATAAACGTACAAGTAAACCAGAAGTTTACTGAAAGTGTAATGTTTGGTAAACCGATTATGCCATTCCGGTTTAGTAATGATGCGAAAGATAATCATATGAACATTTGTTGAAGAACTATAAGATTCTTACGAATGATTTTCTATATGCTGCTTGCTTACAAGGCAATATAAGAATACGGTTTTTACCAGTCAAATAGATTTATAATTTATTTATACAAGGAGATGTTTGTGGGCTTGATCACCCACTGGTGGACTGATCATCCACCATATGTTTATAATTAATGCATCGACACGAAGTTCGTATGTATCCTTGCGAGACTAAGTAGTAATACTGGTGAATTCACAAGCCTTTGATGATTAGTTTATGCATGTGAAGATACATGATGAACATCTTATAGCTAATGTTCATACGTAAGATGCAGCAGCATTAATTCGCATAATGCCAAAGAGTAATTAAAAACTCTCCCCATCAAATTGGTTTTGGGCCAGGAACCAAAGATCCCCATCTAGAAAATTTTCACAAGTTGTAGTTGCTCCACCAAACCGCTAAAAGATGGGACCTCGAAAGAGGTTATGAACATGTTGGATATGATCTCCATTGATGATAAAATCTATAAGATTTTATAAAATTTATTTAAAGACTCGAAAGTTATTCTATCCAACATTAGGGGGAAAATAAACAGCTGGAGAATGAATGAGTTAAAATGAATTATCATTGATCACCGGACTAAAGAGCATAAATAGAAGTCCAAAATGAATGTATGGAGATAATTCTATTATAAAGATTAGCATATAAGTTGCCATACACATTTACTGACCATAAGAAAGTGATTAAGTCACAAGTACTAGCTGTAAATGCTCCAATTAAAATGGATGTCCCAGAAGGACACTATCAAACTGCTAATGAGTCTAAAGAGCGCTTGAAGCATGAAAGACTTATCGGTTCTGAATATAATAATCCTCATAAAAGAAAAGGAGCTTGAATGAGAATTGCAATCGAGGAATGAAAGATTAAAGATCTCGAGGAGAGATAGAAAACATGACAAGAAAGAAATTCAGGTACCTGAGAATAAAGAAAACTCAAATAGCTATGTCATGTCAGGAACGATATGGAACCGATATCAAATCGACGTCGTAAATACTTATGCATGCAATGAAGCAGTTGATGAGAATGAGGATCATGAATCATCTATTGAAAAGTGTACACAATGTGATAAATGGCCGAAAAGAGAGAAAAAAAAAACAATAGATGCAAAGATTAAATCTCTTGGAAAGAGAGAAAAAAAAACAATAGATGCTTCCAGGAGGAGAATATGATGATGCGTGTGGTTATACTCTTTTTCCTTATCATTGGTTTTGTCCCACTAGGTTTTCCATGTCAAGGTTTTAATGAGGCAAAAAATAACACGCATAATAGACACCTAAAGAGGAATGTCATCAATCTTTCAAAGTATTTTTCGAGATTTAAGAAGGATGAGAAAATGAGATAGATCAATCATACTTGAAGAAGAATCAATGTATGAACACATTCCATTCTTGAGACAGAATCGAAGGTCAAAAGTTTTCCAATCAAAGGAGACTTTCTAGATGAAATTAAAATACGAAATTGGTGTCCAGAGAAAAATATTTGAGTCTATTTTCATCTCCAATTTGAATCAAGTCATTCTCCATTATAGAACTCGAAATATGGCTGTTTTCGTGGGACATATACAAGCTGTCTCAGAATACCTAATTTCGTATGATATTCAAAATATCGCTCGACATTCCATCTTACCAAAGTCAGATCGATGCCTAAAGTTATACATAGATGTTAGCTTCGATTTCCAAATGGTTTGAAGTCATTTTGTCCTACGGTCATCAAGATATTCAAGTTTCAGTGAGGAGTGTCAAATCTGCCAAGAGAAGTGAACCGATCCAACCCTAAGCAGAAGGAGTTAATTCATCACATTGGATTGTGTCCTATCAGATATATCAAGTTATGTTCTCATCAGGGGGAGTAGATGCCGCTGCACTCTTTTTCCCTTCACCACGGTTTTTCCCACTGGGTTTTCCTTGTAAGGTTTTTAATGAGGTAGCATCTTATGCGCTTTAGGAAATACTTTTTAATGTACATCCAAGGGGGAGTGTTATGAACTATTATGTGGATGTCCATTAGGCTCATAAGCTCATGTTCTAGAGGATTCTGAAACTCTAATGTTGTATCCCTATATATTGTATCGTGACCTATGGAATAATAAGATTAACCGATTTTCTCTTTCGCTCTATTCTCAACAGAAAAAGCATCGTAAGTGATGAAAAACCAAGAAAACTTGGATTTTGGTTTTTCCTTAAAAATGACTGTTATTTGAAAATCCAGTTTCCCTAAAATGTAGGAAAATTATTTCTTTAAAAACTTGATTGTCTAAGAATTGATTATTTCAAAAGCAAAAGCCAAAAACTAATTCAAAATCTATAAACAATCAACCTCAGTGCCATCATATATTTCTCTCCATCACTCCAATTTCCTTCGCACCATTCGTTTAAAAATCATCTAAATCCTCTACCGCAATTTCTATGGCCATTTTCTTCCATAGACGAGCATGGTTTTCAAGTCACTTTTGGGAAATCTGAAATCCTGAAAAACTAAAGATTCTCATTGGTCTTGAGCTACTCTTAGACCATGAGCAATGAAGCAATAATTTAGATAAATAATGAGAGAATCTAGGTGGATTATTTGGAGTTGAAAGTTTTCAACATTTTGAAAGAACAACAAATGGGCCCTTGTCATATATATATTTTTAGTGGCTATTAATATTTTTTACTTTTAATATTTTCTAATTTATTTAAACTCAATTATTTCATTTTAAAACTTTTTTTATAAAAAAGTGAAAACTATACCAAAATTTAACATTTTATGATCTATAAATAGATACTAGTCTCATTTCATTTGGATATAAGAACAATGTTCTTTTTGTTAAGAATAATCTTTATAATAATAACTTTAACACTTACAATTCTTCTATTTCTCCTTTTAATTACCAAATATCAATAACTATAAATTTCTTAACTAATATTCCAACCAACAAAAACTACATTAAATTATTTTAATTATTTTAAGTCTTTTATCTTAATTTTAAATATATGTTAATTGATATTAACTTTTATAAAATAAATGTAAAAAATAACGATATGAAATAAAATAGTGAGATAAGCTGTTGAATTTTATTAAACAAAACTATTGTAGATCGAATAGTTGAATGTATGTTGAATTAAGGAGAAATTTCATGTTTACCACTTTCATGATACCACTTTTCATCTTTATCACAATTTTCAAAAATACTTTCTTCGTTAAATTGCAAAAGACTCTTATACCCTTGTTCTCTATATATATAATAAATCATTATTTAAACAAAAAAATAAAAAAAATAATAAAAAAACAGTTCTTTATGTTTTCGAATCGTACTTTTTCAAATTTAAACTTTTTTAGAAATTTTTTTTTCTGAATTTTTTTTTCGAATTATTTTTCTTTTCAAAGTTTCTTTTTGAAAATCAAAAATTATGTTTGAAATTATTTTTAAAAATTTTGTTTATATTTTTAAAGTATTTATTTATATATTTATTAGAATCTTAAATTTCACATTCCAAAAACCATACTCCACTCTTCAACTCTAAACCCTAAGTCCAAATTAGTTAATCCTAAGGGTATAAGTGTCTTTTACCATTCGTTAAAAGTGACGCTAAAAGTGGTTAGTGTAAACATGAAAAGTGGTACTACGAATGTGATATTTGTGGTAATTGTACAATAGAAGGCAAATTGCCACAAATATCATATTTACAGTACCACCTTTCATGTTTACATTAACCACTTTTAATTTCATTTTTAATGAAGGGTAAAAGACATTTATACTCCTAACGTTAACTAATCTAGACTTGGGGTTTAGAGTTGAGTGGTGGGGTAGAGTTTTTGGATTGAGAAATTTAGGATTCTAATAAATATATAAATAAAATTTAAAAAATTAAAAAAATATTTTCAAACATAATTTTTGATTTTCAAAAAGAATTTTTGAAAAAAAAAATTCAAAAAAAAAGATTATAAAAAGTTCGAATTTGAAAAGTATAATTCGAAAACATAAAAAAATTATTTTTTATTTAAATAAATATTTATTAAATATATAGAGAACAAGTGTATAAGAGTCTTTTGTCACTTAGTGAAAAAAGTATTTTTGAAAATGTTCCTTAAGTGGTGGTAAAGATGAATAATGGTATTATAAAAATGGTAAATATGAAATTCCCCCAAAATAGAATGTTGAATAATATCTATCATTGTACATGGTCTTATTAATGAGAAAGTACGGTATGAACTTCTAGTGTTGATATTTCTAATGTAATGTACGAAATACAACTTTAATCATTTATTATTATTCTAACTTTCGCTATGTTCTAGTGGTGGTGAAACAGAAGATAATGAAATAAGAATGAGAAATTGCCACAAATACCACATTCATAGTATCACTTTTCATGTCTACGCTAATCACTTTTACCCTCACTTTTAATGAAGTGTAAAAGACACTTATACCCTTAGGGTTAACTAATCTAGACTTAGGGTTTAGGGGGATGTATTCAATTTAACATTTGATGTGATTTGATTTTTAATGGGGTTTTAGATGATTTCAATAAGTTGCAGAGATTTAAGTGATTTTTGTTAAACTACTCTAGAATATCACCTAAAACTATGAGATTTGAGTTTTATTTTTTTTAATTAAGAAATCCTACCCAAACACCCTAAAATCACCTGAAAACTTTAAAATATTTTTAATAACTGTGGATTTCAGAGTACTTTAATAAATGTCAAATTCAATAACAGTGGATTTTAAATGAGTTTTTAAAATTCATGTTTCAATAACATTGAATTTGTCATTTTAATACAAATCACATGAAACTCTCAGTTGAATACATCCCCCTTAGAGTTGAGGGGTGGGGGTAGGATTTTTGGAATGTGAAATTTAGGATTCTAATAAATATATAAATAAATACTTAAAAAATAGATAAAAAAATTAAAAAATAGTGTCAAGCCTAATTTTCGATTTTCAAAAAGAAATTTTGAAAAAACTAAAAACAAATTCCGAAAAAAAATTTTGATTTTTTTTCTATAAAAAGTTCGAGTTTGAAAAAGTATATTTCGAGAACAAGGGTATAAGAGTATTTTGCCACTTAATGAAGAAAATATTTTTGAAAATGTCCATTTAGTGCTGGTAAAGATGAAAAGTGGTACCATGAACGTGGTAAACATGAAATTTTCCCAATAAGAATCTGATGCCAATAGATATTATTTCATTATCATTTGTTTCGTTTTATATATGTTTACCTATTTTTGTTTGGATTTAGCAAGCCATAAACACATTTGTTTGGAGCAAACGAGGCTGCGAACACTTCAAAATCCACAAATGGAGTATCAAACTATCCATGAAACAACCAGAAACTTTTGTTATACTAACAAGCATGGTCAAGGAGAAAATATTTTAAATACAAGAAAGACACAAAAGCTGATAATATCAGTTTGATTTATTCAACAAACTAAATAATATTAATTTTTTTTGTAGTGTTGTTGACTATCTACAATGGTTTCAAGATTCAACACTTTTTTTTTTACTTTTAAACCCTCCACAAAGTTTTTTTTTGCTTCCATATTACAATTTAACACACATTCAATTTTTACTCACTATAATAATTTTGTTTAATAAAAATAAATAAACTATTTTACTAATTATTATATATTTTCTATGTTCAAATTGAATAAAATTAAACTCTAATTATAAAAATTAAAAAAAAATCATATAAGGAATAGATATAAATTATTTAATTTATACTCAGATAATTGATTGTAAATAACTGAATGATATAAGAATGTCAAAAAATATTATTACATTTGGCGTTGGTGATCCCTACATCATCATTCAACATACTCAAAGTTTTCATTTTCAACACCAAATGATCTACATAATCAATTTTCCATATTTGTCATGATCATTTCATTGATTCAACTGTTAAATCTTTTTTTCAACACATCTATTGTGAATATCTTATACAATAATTTTAAATT
Source organism: Brassica napus (assembly GCF_020379485.1). Lineage (NCBI taxonomy): Eukaryota > Viridiplantae > Streptophyta > Magnoliopsida > Brassicales > Brassicaceae > Brassica > Brassica napus. The sequence continues at coordinate 5,616,451 of NC_063449.1, forward strand.
TTAATACCAGTAACTTAATTAAGACTAAAACTATCACAATGTTTTGAAGATTCAAAATCCTATTTTCACTTTTGTAAACTCCATATCATCTTTTGTCCTTCCACCTAATAATTTAACAAACATTCAATTTTTATTCACTACAATGATTTTGTTTAATAAAATTTACTTCTCTGTTTAATAAAATTCACCACTCTATTTAATATATAAAATTCACCACTCTATTTATCAGTTAATAATTATTTTATATTTATTAAAATTAAATACACATAATCTTGTTTTTGTAGAGATAAAAATAATAAACTTTCATATAAGAAATAGTATATTTAACATAAAATTAAGTAATTTATTTTAAATAATTACAATGATATAAAAATGTCAAAAATATTTAAAAGATGATATGTGACGTAGATGATCCCTGTTTTTTTTTTTTCATATTCTGTAAGTTGAATGTTTTCAAAACCCAATAAAGTACATCATCAAAAAAATTTATTCAAATTCAACACATTTTTAACGTTATAATTCATATTCTCCCTATTTTACCTAATTATTCAATTCCCACTTTATTTTTAATCTATACAATATTTTATTTTGTAAAAATTAACACCATATCTTTACCATTATAAATTCATATTTGTATATTTTATAGTTTTACAAAAACATATTAATAATATAATTTTGGATTGTACTTAACTTAAATAAATAAAATGTCATAATTTAAATAATTTTTATTTTATTTTAACATTTATAATAATTCAACATCCATTCAATTTTATAGTATATATTGGAGTTTGTTTATTAAAATTTAACAATTTACCTCACTATTTTTATTTCATATTATTATTATTTTTTCTGTATTGGGAAAAGCATTTTTCCATGGGAAAAGCATTTTTCCATATCCAAACCAAATGAGGAAGTCTTTATTTGTAAAATATAAAAATTATGAATTTTGTTGTTAAAAATAAAAAATTATATTAATTTTGTGCCACCAATGACCACTTGACCCATGACATTGTCTCTTCCTTTTCTGCATAGATCCAACACGCAAAATCTATTCAACACGTATAATCTATTCAACACGTTGAATCTATTCAACACAGTTTATCTACATAGTATTCAACATCTTTCTCAACAGCCCATTATACCTATTCAACTATTGGATTTTATTTTCAACAATCTCATTGTAAATAGTGATTATAAATACTTTAATATGTGTTACTATCTTTAGAGTGTTGACATGAGATTTTAAGTATAATGTCTTGCATTTTTGGAGTATTGATTGAAGAGTTTAGTTGACAAAACTGTTATTGCTGTGAATTTGATTTCTAGGCTAAATTTAGTTCATCTTCATGAATATTGCTGACACAAAAAAAAAAAATATATTGTCGTTATTCGAGTACCATGAAAGAAATTGAATGTTTTTTTACAGACATAAGTTAATTCACTCGGATGGTTCAAATTGTAATAACTACCAAAAGTTCTAGGATTACTTGGCAAATAAGACACACTGACACACCATCATTCAAGGAATCGAAAGAGGACAATTTGTATTTCCATTAACATTTGTATTTCAGGATCATCTATAGTGTTTTGAAAGATAACAATATGATCTCCAAAATATATGATTTCAGAATGGTCAGGCTCCTTTATAGATGTTTTCTAATAACACACAGATTGTCAATGTACGTATTCAAAACATCATCATTCATTTGAGCACAAAAGTTAAAATAGTTTGAATAAAATTCATCATCACTCAAAATATTGAATGTTTTCAAGACCAAATAATCCACATTGTAAATTTTCATTATTCAACATGTCCATTTTAGTGCTAAAACTGTTGAACATTTTATTCAACTGTTGAACATTTTTTTCAACACATCTATTGTAAATAGTATTATACTATAGTTTTAATTTTTAATAGGTGTAACTAAATTTAAACTATGACTATCCACAATTGTTCCAAGATTCAACACTCTATTTTTCACTTTTTAAAACTCACATCATCTTTTTTTTAACCTAATAATTCAACACACTCAATTTTATCCACTATAATGATTTTGTTTAATATAATTCAACATCCTATTTTACCAACTAATAATTATTTTTATATTTATTCAAATTAAGCAAGCATAATCTCTTTTTATAGACAATAATAATAATAAATTTTCATATTCGAAATTAAATAAATTATTTAATATATATTCAGATAATTGATTTTAAATAACTATGACGATATGAAAATGTCGAAAATCTTTAAAAGATGATATATAATGTAGCTGATTTCCGTTTTTTTCCTTATGGAACATGTTGAATGTTTTCAAAAACAAACAATCTACATCATCACATTTCTGTATTCAACATGTTCATGTACAATTGTCTACAAATTCAACACCCAATTTTTTTTAGCATTCTAGTTTATCTTCTATCTCTCTGGCCCTAATTATTTAATGCTCATTTCATTTTTAATATGTACAGTTGTTTTACTAATAAAATTCAACAATATGTACAAATCCCTTAGGTATCACAGCTCCAATACAATATATAAGTATTGGCTCAAGTGAGTTTATTAGATGGTATAATACAGTATTTATAATGTGTACAAAATGTATACTAGGATTATAAAATGACTAGAGTACCCTTATCTACTTATTCTCTACAGCTTTTGCGTTTTAAAGATGTAATCATCATTTTCCCTTTGGTTACACCTTGCATGATAGTGATACAGTTCAGTCGCGGAGAAAAGGAACATGAAGATGTGGACTTTTTTGTAGATCCCATGATCTCCATTCCCATGTATGGAGAAGCTTGCTATCGATGCATACATGCAACTAATCGAAAGCATATTAGGTTTCAGTATGGGAAAGAGAAGACATTGGTCAAAAATAAGAATATCCACCACTTGCAGAAGCTATGTCAATATTAAGTATGACTAGCTATGTTTTAGTCATCGATTTTGTATATGTGATTAAAAGAACTAATATGAACTTTGAACCTTCATATATTGCATTAGTTAAGTATCTACACGATTATAAAAAAAATACAACACATAAAAGAAGACTTTTTAATTTGTGTACTTTTAATCATAACATCATACCCTGGAAATATTTTCTTTTAAATCAACACATTACTAAAAACTTACATATATAATATAGATAAATACATAAATTACCAATTAAAAAATGGAGTTAGGATCTAAGACCATAAACCTTTACCAGTTCTTAAGTAGACAAAATATAAAATACTCAAAGAAAAATAGAAAAACAAATTCAAAATAAAATTAATCTAAATTCAGCACATTAACAAAACAATACCTATAAATAGCAAATAAGTCATAGGTTTATATGTAAATCTTACATTATTTAAATATAACTAAATGAACAATATATCTATCACTTTAAAATACATTATTATTTATATTAATGAAAACATTCAAAAAAGAAATTTTTAAATATTATACATGAAACTAACATAACAAAATATTAGTAAGACAAAAAAATATAATTAAAACAAATAATAATAGAATAGAACCCAGATTACAAAAGCTCTGGTTCAGATAAAAAATGGATATATTTTTTTGCCAACCATTCAATAACTGACCTAACTTGTACAAACACATTCAAGAAGCTAAACAAAATCTATCTAGAGAGTAGCCAAAGGAGAACTCCAAGCATCATATATAAGCTTATATGTCATTGTATCTTTCTGCTTTTGATATATGTTGGATTGAGAAATGAAGAAAAACTTATGTACAGTAAAAATTAATCATTTCGTTGGTGTGTATAAAATATAAAGTTGTTATAAGATAAAAGTTGAAAAGTCAATGATCATCCATCAAATCTTGTCTTTATATGGACATAAATATCTGTCCATTTTATAATATTATTATGTCAAATATCAGTATGTTAAACCGACGTGAAACTAGTATAAATATGACTTGTAGTTCTCTTGAAACAATAATAATATGAAACACAAGTTCTATAATCCCTCTCTCTCTCTCTCGCTTTACTACACACACATAAGAACATCTGATCTTTCTTACTTCTATCGATCAAACACACATATATAAATAATAAATATAAGTTCTATTTCCTAAGTTATATTATACAACACGTTATCAGCACGAAGCTCTGACCAACTGAGGTTTATCAATCTGAAAGTTCTTAAACCAGCCGAGAAAATGCCAAACTTTGAGACTATGGATGGAGATTTGTGTTTGGCAGATAGTGCGTCAATGCACACGATAATTAAAGATAAGAAATATTTCTCCAGTCTCAAAATAAGAGATTACGCCGGAAGCGTAAGTATAATATCTGTAATGCAAAGATTATTATGGGCTCTCGAAGAGCGAAATTTTCAATGCCAGGGGGAACAATATTTGAAATAAGTGATGCATTGTACTCCCCCAAGTCTTATAGAAACTTGTTAAGTTTTAAGGATATCCAAAGAAATGGATATCATACTGAGACTATGAGTAAAGATGGCATTGAATTTCTTTGCATTAAGTCCGAAAGGAAACATATATTGGAAGAGTTAAGAATGTTATCCTCTGAACTATATTGTACGAAAATAACAATGACTGAGTCCTATGCCGTGGTAAACATGAAGTTTACTGATACATTTAAAATTTGGCATGAGACGCTAGGACATCCTGGTTCAGTCATGATGATAAAGATAGTGCAGAATTCGAATGGCCATCCGTTGAAAAACGGAAATTTTTTGCAAACGGACGAGTTTACATGTAATGCATGTTCTCAAGGAAAACTTATAACTCGGCCATCACCAGCAAAAATAGGCAATGAATCACCAATGTTTTTAGAAAGAATACATGGTGATATATGTGGGCCGATCCACCCACCGTGCGGGCCGTTCAAGTATTTCATGGTATTGATTGACGCATATAGTAGATGGTCAAGTGTGTGTCTTTTGACAACATGAAATACGGCTTTCGCAAAGTTCATTGCCCAGATAATAAAGCTGAGAACGCAGTTCTCAGAGTATGCCATTAAGAAAGTAAGGCTTGATAATGCTGGTGAGTTTACATCGCAAGCCTTTGATGATTATTGTATGTCAATGGGGATTGATGTGGAGCATCCAGTTCCCCATATGCATACACAAAATGGCATGGCCGAGTCATTGATAAAACGGCTGCAGTTATTGCAAGACCGTTAGTCTTGAGAACAAAGCTCCCAATTTCTGTATGGGGTCATGCTATATTGCATGCGGCTGCACTGGTCCGGTTAAGACCGAGTGCATATCATAAGTACTCCCCATTACAATTGGCATCTGGGCAAGAGCCATATGTATCCCATCTCTGTGTCTTTGGTTGTGCGGTCTATGTTCCGATAGCTCCGCCACAAAGAACAAACATGGGCCCACAAAGGAGATTGAGAATATATGTGGGCTATACGTCACCAAGTATAATAAGATATCTGGAACCAGTAACTGGTGATATGTTTACGGCACGATTTGCCGATTGCCATTTTAATGAGGATGAATTTCCAGCGTTAGGGGGATGAATTAATCGAATTCCTAAAAAGATTACTTGGTGTACACCGTCGTTGTTACACCTTGATCCCCCTACGAATCAAAGAGAGCTGAAAGTTCAGAAAATTGTGCATTTGCATAATTTGGCAAACCAGTTACCAGATGCGTTCACAAATACGAGAAGGGTGACAGAGTCATGTATACCCGCTAAAAATGTTCCATCAAGAGTTGATGTTCCTAGAGAACAAACTGATGGAAATAAAATGAATGAACCTCGGGTTCAGTTAAAGAAGGGGAGGCCAGCGGGTTCTAAAGATAAAAATCTCCAAAAGAAAAAGAAATTGGATGAACAAAGTAAGGTTCCAGAAGAACCTGATATTGAAAGATATCTGAAAGAAGACATAAATGGAAAGGTTCCAAAAGAACATGTTAATGAAAAATGTCTGAAAGAAGGCATAGATAAAGATAATCCAGATGACGAGAAGGGAACAGAAAAGTATGAGATTTCCATCAACTACGCCTGAGATGAAAAGTTATGGATCAGAAATAAGATAAAATATGTTGATGGAATGTTCTCCTTTTCTGTGTCCAAAGAGATCGATCATGAATATGATGATCCCGATCCAAGGTCCATTTTGGAATGTCAGAAAATACATGATTGGGAGGAGTGGAAAAAGGCCATTCAAATTGAATTACTCTCCCTGAATAAAAGAAATGTCTTTGGACCTATAGGCATAACGCCTGAGAATATAAATCCTGTTGGGTATAAGTGGGTATTCGTGAGAATAGTAAATGAGAAAAATAAAGTAACACGATATAAAACCCGATTTGTTGCCCAAGGTTTTTCTCAGAGACCGATAATTAATTTTGAGGAAACGTATTCTCCGGTAATGGATGCAATTACGTTTAGATTTTTGATGAGCCTAACGGCATCTAAAAATCTTGAAATGCATCTCATGGACATTGTGACTGCATATTTGTATGGATCGTTGGATAATGATATATATATATGAAACTCCCTGAGGGAATGAAAATGCCAGGGGCATTGAAAGAAAAATCCAGGGAGATTTGTTCGGTCAAGTTACAGCGATCACTATATAGATTAAAGCAATCCGGACGCATGTGGTACAATCGCTTAAGTGAATATCTTTTGAGTAAAGGATATGTGAATAATGCGATATGTCCATGCGTTTTTATAAAGAAATCGTCATCTGCCTTTGTGATCATTGCTGTATATGTAGATGACCTGAACATAACTGGAACTCAAAAATAGGTTGATGATGCTCGAACTCATAAGAAAGAGGAGTTCGAAATGAAAGATCTCGGCAAGACAAAGTTTTGTCTTGGGCTCCAGATTGAGCATCTCCGAGAAGGAATATTTGTGCATCAATCAAATTATACGAAAAGATTATTGAAATGCTTTTATATGGATAAAGCGACTCCTTTGAGTACTCCAATGGTCGGTAGAACTCTCGATGTTGAGAGAGATCCTTTTAGGCCCTGTGAAGATAGCGAGAAAATATTAGGTCCTCAAGTACCTTATATGAGTGCTATCGGTGAGCTGTTATATCTTGCAAACTGTACCAGACCTGATATTGCCTTTGCTACTAATCTATTAGCAAGATATAGCTCTGCTCCTACTTGCATGCAATGGGACGGAATAAAGCATGTATTCCGTTACCTCCAAGGTACAGTTGATTTAGGATTAATTTATTTTAGAAAACCCGAGTTTGGTATGGTTGGTTTTGCAGATGCAGGATACTTAACAGATCTTCATAAGGCTCGATCGCAAACCGGCTATGTTTTTACAATTGGTGGAACCGCGATCTCTTGGCGGTCCCAGAAACAAACTCTGGTTGCAACGTCTTTGAATCATGCAGAAACTATTGCGCTTCACGAAGCATGTCGAGAATGTGTGTGGCTTAGGTCAATGAGTCAACTCATACAAGAAGCAAGTGGAATAGTAAACGAGAAAGAGCCGAAGAAAATATTTGAAGACAATTCGGCTTGTGTTGCTCAACTTAAAGAAGACTACATTAAGAGTGATACAACAAAGCACATCCCTCCAAGATTTTTCTCGTACATAAGGGAGCTCGAAAAAAATAAAGAAGTTGACATCGAATATGTACGGTCATGCGATAATCCAGCTGATTTGTTTACAAAAGCTCTTCCGACTATAACATTCCGAAAGCATGTCTATGGTATCGGAATGCGGCATTTGCGTGACCTGTGACGAGAAAGCTATGTCCACTATTCTCAGAGGGAGATTACTGCAGTATACTCTTTTTTCCTTGTCATGGTTTTTGTCCCAATGGATTTTTCCGTGACTAGGTTTTTAACGAGGCACTACGTAATATGTATAAGATGGATGATCAAGGGGGAGTGTTATAAGATAAATGTTGAAAAGTCAATAATCATCCATCAAGTCTTGTCTTTATATGGACATAAATATCTGTCCATTTTATAATATTATTTTGTCAAATATTTGTATGTTAAACCGACGTGAAAGTAGTATAAATAGGACTCGTAGTTCTCTTGAAACAATAATAATTTGAAACACAAATTCTATAATCCCTCTCTCTCTTTCGCTTTACTATACACACATAAAAACATTTGATCTCTGTTACTTCTATCGATCAAACACACGTATATAAAATTATAAATAGTAAATATAAGTTCTATTTCCTAAGTTATATTATACAACAAAAGTATAAAATATAACCGAATCTGATGGCAAAAAAACAATCTAAAATATTATGATGAAACTTAACCCGAAAGAGCCTATTAAACTAAATCCGAAAACTTGAAAAATTGATCCGAGTTCGAAACCCCCATATATGGAGTGTATATACTAATTTTAATCGACAAAAAGTGGTCGTCTCGCTGACTTTTTCCGAGCCCAAATTATGAACATGGGTGCATGTATGTCTCTTTTAACCAAATGCCTCTTACATTTTTTTGAAATTTATTCATCCCGTAAAGCTTTAATTTATAAGGCCGGCCATGAAGCTATAGCCGCATTGTTCATGAATAAACCGGATCTTAATATAGTTATCCGATTCATGTTTTCCTTTGACCTGCTGTCCGGTATGGTTTGCACCGATTCTACCGACTTGTCTCTCTACAAACATTTTTAGTACTTTACTTATTTACCCCTCTCGGAGATCTTCGACAACAGACAAATCATTACAACGAGAGCGAGAGAAGAAAAAAAGGGAAGAGACAAAACGAATGACGAGGACTCAGTCGACATCAGAATGAACCTTCAAACCCCTTCCATGGCTTCCTTCTCCTCATGCAAAGAGGCACGAATTAGGAGCAATTGAAACCCGCACTCACATTTATGATCTCCGCCGTTCGTGGATCACACGAGATTTCGACTCCGTCTTAAAGGCAGATCCGATCTAGACTTTTCAGCTAATTTTTTGTTTCTTTCCCATCGCGTTTCGATGGAGGCATTGACGGAGCTTTGCGACATTATAGCGGAGAATCCGAAGCAATTCTCGGAGAAACTAGCTTGGATATGCGGCCGTTGTCCTCAAACGGAATGGCTCCTCGCCGAATCGCCTAGGGTTTCTCGGAGCCATCTCAACGCGGTCTTGGCCGTCGCGCGGATCATCTCCAAGAACCCCGAATCAACCGACAACCGCGCCAAATCCGCCATGAATGATTTCCTCAGCGCTGTCCCCGCGTCGTTGCGCCGCTCCTTCTGGCCGCATTCCTTCCCTTCGCAGTCGATCTCTTCGTTCTATTGCGATTTCTTGAGTTACCTTTCGTGCGCGGCGGATCTATCGCCGGAGTTCGCCACCGAGGTTGCTAGGTTTACAGGTGAGGTCGTGATTGCCGCCACGAGCTGCGGCGGCGGCGATGGGGATGGTGATCCGTCGATTGCCAAGGCGTTCTTGGTGGCGCTCTCTCAGAATTTCCCGTCGATTCTGCAGTCTGATGGGGATAAATTGATCACAATGCTGCTTGATCAGTTTGTTGTGAGCCGTGCGCCTCCATCGCCCAAGGAACAGCAGAACTCGGCGAACTCTGATACTTCCTCGGCTCAGAGCTCTCCCGTTAGCACGAATCGTTATCCCTCAGGAAAAACTGAGGAGTCTAGTCCTGGCGACGGCTCCACCGTGTCCTCTAAGAGTTCTTCGTCTGTTGTGGTGAATGGGGGTAGCATCGTGTGGAAGACTGGGGTTGATCAGCTGAGCTTCGGATTTAGTGAAGGTAGTGGAGGCTCTAACCCTGTGTTTAGACAACAAGTGGCTTCTTTTGAGGATGAGTCCATCGAGAGCTTGGAGAAGCAAGAGATTGCTTTTAGGTTGATCACTCATATTTTGGAGAAAGTCAAAGTTGATTCCAAACTTCAGGATCAAGTGCGGTTTATAGCGAAGAGGCAGCTCCAGTCCATGTCTGCGTTTCTGAAGGTAATGCTTTTCTCGTGGTTATAATATAATTCGGCATGTTTTCATGAGGGATTGTAGTATAGTACTACGGTGCTTACTTTGCGGATCTTGAGTGGAGTATGGATTTCTTAGAAAAGATGATGACTCTGTTTCTGCATTTTGTTTTACAGTCAAGAAAACGAGACTGGAACGAACAAGGTCCACTTCTGAAAACTCGAGTCAATGCGAAGCTCTCTGTTTATCAGGCTGTAGCTAAAATGAAAATCAAGAGCCTGGTGTCTCTGGAAACAGATGGAAAAACTTCTAAAAGGTTGGTCCTGGAGACTCTTGCATTGCTATTAGATGCTGCCGATGCCTGCTTGACATCTGTGTGGCGGAAAATGAAGGCCTGTGAAGAGCTGTTCGGTTCTCTGCTTTCTGGGATTGCAAAGATTGCAGTCGAAAGAGGAGGCCAGCCACTTCGTGTGTTGCTCATCCGACTTAAACCATTGGTACTGGCAGTCTGTGCTCAGGTAAAATTTTGTTTTCACTCAGACGAGCAACATATTCTACTCTATCGCTGGAGCTCTATAGAAGTACAATCGAACACATCATGTTACAAGTTTGGACAGATATTAATATATTATAGTTCGTTTTCAACTAAATCACTGAACGAAGTTTCTATGTATTTCTAATTGTTTATTGTAACAGCCTGATCAAGGGGCTTTGCTTGAGAGCGTATTTAAGACTAGTTGTGAGATTATTGAATCTGGCTGGGCCAAGGACCGGGCCCCAGTGGACACCTTCGTTATGGGGCTAGCGTCAAGTATTCGTGAAAGAAATGATTATGAAGAACAGGTAACTTTTCAACCTTTCTCTTACCGTGGATAAAATCATTTTAACTTGCCAGCTGTTCATCCGCTTTCTTTAGGTTTCATTTTTATTTTACCTTTCCACTAAGGCCCATCATTTGGTGTCCAGGTTGATAGAGAAAAGCAAGTGCCTGCTGTACAGCTAAATGTGATACGGCTGCTTGCTGATCTCAATGTTGCTGTGAAGAAGCCCGAAGTAGCAGACATGATATTGCCACTTTTTATTGAAAGCTTGGAAGAGGGTGATGCTTCGGCTCCTAGCTTCTTGCGACTCCAAGTATGGTTCCATTTTCTAGCATGATACCTCGTATATGTTACTTTCTCCAACTTTGGCAGTGATATCTTCATCCTTGTTGACATAATTATTTATGCATCTATGCCAATTTTGTGCAGCTTCTTGATGCTGTTTCTCGCATAGCAACGTTAGGGTTTGAGAAATCTTACCGCGAGACGGTAGTTCTGATGACCAGAAGTTACTTGAGCAAACTGTCGAGTGTAGGATCTGTAGAAAGCAAAACATCAGCACCAGAAGCTACTACTGAGCGTATAGAGGTATTTTATTATGTTTTTTTGATTTTTAAACTATTATACTGATCCTTACAGATCCAATTGTGCTGTAGACTCTTCCTGCAGGTTTTCTTACAATTGCCAATGGTCTTGCGGATACAAAATTGCGTTCGGACTATCGCCATCGTTTGCTTTCCTTATGTTCAGATGTAGGCCTGGCTGCCGAGTCCAAAAGTGGCGGGTAATTATATCATCTTAGCTTTGTATAAACGTTAGTTTTTTTCACTGTTTATGGTTTATTTATCTTTTAACTGCCTAGTCATATAGTAATTTAAAGCTTGAACAACCGTTCGCTGTTGAAGAAAGTATTTATACATATGTATTGCATATAGATAAATAAACATTTTCCTCTCTACAATTCTCCTAAAAGCTTAGAATAATCGGAAAACCTTCAGAGGATGTTTCTCCAAAGTTTATTTCTCTCTTCATAATGACCTGAATATTTATTACGCGCTTACTTTCTTCCAGGAGTGGTGTGGATTTTTTAGGCCCTCTTCTTCCTGCAGTGGCGGAAATATGTTCGGATTTTGATCCTACTTTGGATGTGGAACCCTCACTTTTGAAGTTGTTCCGCAATCTTTGGTTCTATATAGCCCTTTTTGGCTTAGCACCTCCTATTTTGAAAGCTTCAACACCAGCTGGGAAGTCAACCTCCAATTCAGTGAACAGTGGGAGCATGAATGCTGCTTTGCAAGCTGTGGGAGGGCCTTACATGTGGAATACAGAGTGGGTTCTTGCTGTTCAGCGGATTTCTCAAGGCACTCCCCCTCTTGTAAGTCAGTCTAGAAGGCCATCCTCAGAGTTTAATTTATGGTTCACCATATTATAAGCCTTCTAAATACTGAGTCTTACATCTCCCAGAAGATACGTACTTGTTCTGTAGTTTAACTGTAGCTAATTGAGCATTGCTCTTTATAGGTTGTCAGTTCTGTAAAATGGCTTGAAGACGAATTGGAACTCAACGCGCTTCATAATCCCGGTAGTCGTCGAGGAAATGGAAATGAGAAAGTAGCTTCAACACAGAGACTTGCTCTTTCAACTGCCTTAGGTGGCCGAGTTGACGTTGCATCAATGAACACCATTTCAGGTACAACAAACTAGGTTATTTTTTAATATCTGCTTGAAGGACTTTGGTTTGGCTATCTTAGATGCTTAGAACTTATTTTTATATTTTTTATTTTAATCCTATTAGGAGTGAAAGCTACCTATTTGCTTGCTGTTGCTTTTTTGGAAATCATACGCTTTATTAGCAACGGGGGTATCCTTAACGGCGACTCGAGTGTATCTGCTTCTAGAAGTGCCTTCAGCTGTGTCTTCGAATATCTGAAAACTCCAAATCTTACTCCTGCTGTTTCCCAGTGCTTGACGGCAATTGTGCATAGATCCTTTGAAACAGCCGTCTCATGGCTGGTATGTAAATACCTGGTCGTACTCTTTTAGCTCATTTTTTTGCCTAGGGCCGTTTGGTTGCAACTCTAGCCCGTTCATTCCTTCATGTCCTTTTATATATGCACTTTGGTCATTTTGTCACCAACACCAGTTCTGCTTTTCTGTGTGTTTACTGCATCCTCACTTATACATTCTAACAGTATATGAATTTTACATAAAACTTCCATTTGGTTTCAGGAAGATCGAATATCACTTACTGGGAAAGATGCTCGTAATAGAGAACTGACAACGTATGCACATGCTTGTTTCCTCATAAAGAGTATGTCACAGAGAGATGAACACGTTCGAAATATCTCTGTGAACCTGTTGACTCAGTTACGGGACAAGTTTCCTCAGGTAAATGGGTATATACGTTCTCTCGTTCAAAAGATTATACGTAGTTTCACCATGTTTGTAAGAGAAAAACGAGCCGATATATTGCATTTATACGATGAATATACTACACTGATAGAAGTATGGAGAGGTAGAGTTATATTTAGCCATAATAGTATTTTCAAGGCGAGTATTCGCAGAAGAAATTCCAGGAATAAGGCCCAAAACCTAAGTAATATTATCAAATTCTAATAATTTATAGGTTACATATAGCGTTGCATTAAACAATTGCAGATTGAAGTGTTTTTCTTCCTACTGGCGTGCAATAATTTCATGTGTTACCCATCGCAGATTTTTTTTCCTTTCTTTTGCTGAATCTAGTTTTTCTCTTTCTATTGATCTCTAACAAATATCAATTTTCTCATATATAATTCCATTAGACACCTGTGGTGTAGTCTGTTTGTTTTATTAGGACTTCCAAATATGCTGTGTTTGCTGTTTCAGATCTACCATAGACATTTTTTCACGACTTACGTTTTCTGCATATTTCCTCTCCGTTGTACATCTAGTAATTTATTCTTCTCCTTCTGTTTACTGGTGTCTGTCTTATATCACTGTCTTTGGTACTGTCTACTGACTTTCGGTGTTTGCCTTTTGCGTTCTTCAACTGTTCTTTTGGAAATTATCCCTCTGCTTTGTTGATCGTCTGACAATGAGAAAATGCAGGTCCTCTGGCATTCTTCGTGTCTCGATAGTTTGCTGTTTTCTGTTTATGACAATACATCTTCAACAGTTGTCAATGATCCTGCTTGGACTGCTGCTGTTCGATCTTTATACCAGAAAGTTGTTCGAGAATGGATCATAATATCGCTTTCATATGCTCCATGTACCAGTCAGGGTTTGCTTCAGGTTTGCTTCTGTTTACCCATTCATATTATCTTCTATTTTCACATTCAAATTTCCTTATTATGACAGATATCTATTACGCCAATTCAGTCGGTTACTTTGATATTTTTAAACAGAGACGTACTGTGGAGATATAATTCCTGTCTCTGTTCTGTTGCAGTTCCATGTTTTCCTACCATCTACTGTGTTTAACGAACTGCTTTTTAGTTGTAGACTTCTATATTTTCTTGAAATGATTCAAGAAGGTGGGATTCATTCAGTTTTTCTCTCCCTTAACAACCGTAATTACTGTTTTATTGTTTATGGTATTGGTTGCGTGTTACTTTTCAGATGTACAGTTTTGTTTTTCTTACTTTAGTGTCTGAGATTGTCACGAGTCTGTTTTTGGTGCACAAACGAACTATCAATTACTTTATACATAGGGGCTTAAGTTGTTGTTTCCATGAATTCTTTTTGTATATAGTCTCAAAGCTGGGCTCTGTTCCGTGTGTTCTGCTTCAGTTAAATTGTTTTTGTTGTTTCTCTGAGTTACAATAGAGTTTCACGGTCCTCTCTTGTTTTTAATATCCACCATAGGATAAGCTGTGTAAGGCAAACACATGGCAGCGAGCACAAACTACAACGGATGTGGTTTCTCTTCTATCTGAGATAAAGATTGGAACTGGGAAAAACGAAATTTGGTCAGGGATAAGAACTGCAAATATTCCAGCGGTGATGGCTGCAGCAGCTGCAGCATCAGGGGCAAACTTAAAAGTTTCTGAATCCTTTAACTTGGAGGTACTTGGTACTGGAGTAGTCAGTGCAACAGTGAAATGCAACCATGCTGGGGAAATTGCTGGTATGCGAAGGTTGTACAACAGTATTGGTGGATTTCAATCTGGCTCAGCGCCTAGTGGTTTTGGTGGTGGTCTTCAAAGATTAATATCTGGGGCATTTTCCCAGGCACCACAACCAGAGGATGACTCATTCAATGAGATGTTAATCGCGCGGTTTGTGCGTCTCCTTCAGCAATTTGTTAATACTGCTGAAAAAGGTGGAGAGGTGGATAAGACACAATTCCGAGAAACTTGTTCTCAAGCAACTGCACTACTTCTGTCAAACCTGGTAAGGTTTTCTAACCAAGAACAGATGAATTGACGAGCACATGTATTCTAATTTCTCTTCTTGTGGCATCAGGGTACTGAGTCAAAAACGAATGTGGAAGGCTTTTCTCAGTTACTTCGTCTCCTTTGTTGGTGTCCTGCATATATATCTACTCCAGATGCTATGGAAACCGGAATTTTTATTTGGACCTGGTTGGTTTCTGCTGCTCCTCAACTTGTATCTCTAGTCCTTGCCGAGCTTGTTGATGCATGGATATGGACAATTGATACAAAGCGAGGACTCTTTGCGTCTGATGTGCGATACTCTGGGCCAGCTGCAAAATTAAGACCTCATCTTGCCCCTGGGGAACCAGAAGGATCACCAGAAAGTGATCCAGTTGACCAAATAGTCGCTCACAGACTGTGGCTTGGATTTTTAATTGATCGTTTTGAGGTTAGGATTTATCTCTCTACTTTTTCTTATACAGACGGAACTCATGTAGATGGATCAACTCAATTCTTCTTAGTCATTGGTTAAGACGATCTAGAGTGTTACTAGTGCTGATTTTTCTTATAATACTAGTTGATCAAATATCACTTTTCTGTGAAAGACCGCAACAAAGTTGTAGTCTTGGAGTAGTTTCGTTTCACTTGGGAATTTGCATACTAATCATTAAGGAAGCATATACGTACAAGTGAGTTTCTTATCACAAAATGCTTCTTTAGGTTGTTCGACATAATAGTACGGAGCAACTCTTGCTGCTAGGTCGGATGTTACAACGGAGTACAGACCTTGAATGGTGCTTTACTCGCCACCCTGCAGCTGCTGGTACCTTTTTTTCTTTGATGCTCCTTGGACTGAAGTTCTGCTCATGCCAAACACAAGGCAACATGCAGAAATTTAGATCTGGACTCCAGCTATTGGAAGATCGAATTTACAGGTCAGTTTTTGCTAATTCGCAGTGTTATTTTTTAAGATGAGCCATTGTTTTATGCTGCACCACACATTTTGTTATTCTTTCTTTTTGGAGAACTACCATCCTGCGTCTATGATCTGCGTCACACATTTGATTATTTTCTACCTTCATAGGCTCTCTTACTGTTTTGTCCGCCTTAGGATTTAACTTGAATTGCCATTGCACATTGCATTGAACTATGGCGTAGTGTCTGCTATTTTAATAGCTATATCATAGACTGAGGAGAAACTGAAAGTAGCTACATTTTAGGCCTTATGTTAATCAGCCATTTAATATGGCATGTCCCTGTGTTTTCAAATGGCTTGATGCTTAGGCCAATTTTATTATCTCTGTTATACCTTTGTTCTATTTTCGTACACGTCAATAAGAAATTATGTCTTTTCTACCTTTTCCAGGACTTCCTTAGGCTGGTTTGCTCATCAACCAGAGTGGTATGATGTAAATATTCCGAATTTTTGTCAAAGCGAGGCTCTATCTGTTTCGGTTTTTGTTCACTTTTTATCAAACGAGCTATCGGAATTAAGTCCGTCTGATTCCAAAGGAAAATCTCGTGAAATTGGGAACTTGATTGACGTGGTACAGTAACCATCTGCAAACTTTTTTCTACTTTCTCTGAGTAACATAGTTTGACTGCAAAATATGATATTTACTTGGCTGCATGTTTACAGACCGATCAGTATCATCCCGTCTGGGGTGAGATGGACAACTACACTGTGGGAAAAGAAAAAAGGAAGCAGTTGCTCCTAATGCTCTGCCAGCATGAAGCTGACAGGCTTGACGTATGGGCCCAACCTATTAGTTCAAAGTAAAACTTGGTTTCCTTTTATGACGCTTTCACTTCTCATTAGTTCTCTTTGACGTAAATGATATTCATTCTTCCAATTGGCAACGTATGTACAGGGACAGTCCATATTCGCGGCTGAAAATAAGCTCCGAAAAATGGACCGAACATGCTAAAACCGCCTTTTCAGTGGACCCTCGCATTGCTTTATCTCTTGCTTCAAGATTTCCGGCAAATGCTGCTGTGAAATCCGAAGTCACTCAGCTTGTTCAGGTATGAATTATAGGAGCTACTCCTCTAAGACTGTAGAAAGACAGACCTTTTACAATTTTTTAGTTTAAGAGGGGCATACTGTACCTTTGGTTTTAAGTTTACTAAGAGCTTGCACCATCCCACAAAATCAGCGAGGCATGGTGCAACTGGGAAAAAGTTTGGCCATGATACTTCTAACTGAATAATTTATTGAAGGGACTGAAATTTCTGTTAAGAATCAGATTGCTAGGGTTGTACATGCTCTAAACCTCTTTGGTATATTAAATGCTGTTTGCTGTCAAGGCTAATTTTTTTATTGGTCGTCTGATGTTTATGAGCTTTCTCACTGAAACTCTTTCATGCAGACACATATTGTAGATCTTCGTACAATTCCCCAGGCATTGCCGTACTTTGTAACACCCAAAAATGTTGAAGAGGACTCGGCGCTGTTGCAGCAGCTACCACACTGGGCTGCTTGTTCAATCACACAGGCTCTTGAGTTCCTCACTCCTGCTTATAAAGGTCATCCACGTGTCATGGCATATGTACTAAGAGTTTTGGAGTCCTATCCTCCTGACCGAGTTACTTTCTTCATGCCCCAGTTGGTGCAGTCTCTACGCTATGATGAAGGGGTACGTCCTATCTAATATACATAGAGTCTCTTTAAGCATTTTGGGGTATAAGCTATTTCAAGTATATCATTCGTCACGTGCTCGTTAGATTTGAATTATACCATTCTGCGTAATACGTGAAGTTTTATCATATTGCTTTTTCAGTGCTGTCGTTGAATTGTTTTATATGGGCTTTATTAGTCTCAAAAATAGAAATTCTGCATTTTGTGTACTGCGGCATTTCCCACAATTTATCCAAACCATGGTGTGAAAAAGAAACTATGAGCCCAGGAACTTTTGTTCTGTTGGTCTTTTATCTAAAGCTATTATTTCAAAAAGTAGAATTGGATTATCAACCTCACAGTTTCAAAACCATGTCTATTCTTTTGTAATTAGGCCTTTGATTGCTCACGGTTTTTCTTGTCACAGTATCCTCAAACTCTACAGAAATTATACCTCTAGGGAAGCTGGATATTACGTCTTTCCTTTTTTCCTGAATTTGAAGATGTTTAACATTTTGATTTCTTTTTGAATGCAGAGGTTGGTGGAAGGGTATCTTCTTAGAGCTACCCAAAGAAGCGACATATTTGCCCATATTCTCATTTGGCATCTGCAGGTAAATTTAACTTAGTGGACTTCGGAAGATCTTAGTTTTTCTTGTATCCTTTGTAGAGATTTGTTAATTTCATATATCTCTTATAATGCCAGGGTGAGTCTGTTCAGGAAACACCAAAGGAGGGCGCTATCGATAAGGTTTGCCCATTATTATAATTTTCTGCTTATATTTCGTTGGTCTTAGTTTTTCTGGAGTCAGCATCTTACTCCGGTTTGGCTAGTATGTTATCTATGTTACTGCTGATATGTAGCTTAACGATCTTTCACAATATTCAAAAACATTGTCATCTAGTACAGTGTACTGGCCGTGAGTATCCCGAGTTCCAATAACTGGTCTCATGCAGAAAACATCTGCAAAGTCTTCTGGTTAGGTTATTCTTCACATGTTATATGAGGCTGAAAGCATTCTTGATTTGACATGTTAATCGCTAGTTGTAATTACATAATTCCAAAAGTGAAAATGAGTTTCATGACTTATAGTTCTGTATTAGCATGAATTTTTCATTGGAAAGTATCTTTTGAAAAGATTTAGTGAGAAAGTGATTAGTTTGTTTAGACAGAGATGGCGGTAGAACTTTGTTGTATAGCTTTGGACTGGTCGGCTGTAAAAAATCCGAGCTCACCTGTTGTTTCTGTAATATTTCAGAATGCATCATTCCAAGAAATTTTGCCACAAGTTCGGCAGCATATTATTGATGGTTTCAGTCCCAGTGCCTTGGACATGTTCACTAGAGAGTTCGACTTCTTTGACAAAGTTACATCGATTTCCGGGGTGCTATTTCCCCTTCCAAAAGAAGAGCGCAGAGCCGGTATCAGGAGGTATAATTTTATCTTTCATGGTATGGGTGGGTATGTTGGATGCAAGGTTAATCTAACACTTTATTTATGGCAGGGAGTTAGAGAAAATTGAAATGCAGGGAGATGACCTCTATTTGCCAACTGCTCCTAGTAAGCTTGTTAGGGGTATCCGTGTAGACAGTGGAATACCCTTACAATCAGCTGCCAAAGTCCCTATTATGATAACTTTCAACGTTGTTGATCGTGATGGTGACCATAATGATGTGAAACCACAGGCTTGCATTTTCAAGGTAAGCCTTGGTATGATTTTCATACAATTTGTAGGGTTTCTAGGTCCACATGAAAGCTATTCTACTGTGATATCTTTCATAATTCTTATAGTATTTGCCAATACCCCAAAAAAAAAAAAATCAGTCATGCGCTCCCACTAGTTGGTATTTACTCTTGAGTCTGATTTGCTCTTGTATTCAGGTTGGAGATGATTGCCGACAAGATGTTCTTGCCCTTCAAGTGATATCTCTTCTTAGAGATATATTTCAAGCGGTTGGTCTTAATCTTTATCTTTTTCCATATGGAGTACTCCCAACTGGTGACGAGAGGGGAATCATTGAGGTAAACTCGGTCTAAAATGTGTTAATCTTAAGCTTATTTCTCTTTTTGCTGGTCAGAATAGATGTTGGTTGTATAAGAATTTTCGTGCATCAGATAAGGTTCATACGGTTTTCTTTTTAACGGAACTTCCATCTCTTTTCTTTACTTTGATTACAGGTTGTGCCTAACACACGAAGCAGAAGTCAAATGGGTGAAACAACTGACGGGGGTTTGTATGAAATTTTTCAACAAGACTATGGACCCGTGGGCTCAGCCACCTTTGAAACAGCAAGAGAGAACTTCCTCATCAGCAGTGCCGGTTATGCTGTGGCTAGTCTTTTGCTCCAACCCAAAGACAGACACAACGGAAATCTCCTCTTTGATGAGTATGCTTCCTAACTCTCTCTGGACAATATTATTTATGTGGGAAATTTCTTGAAAATAACACCATGTGTTACGTTAATGCAGCGTGGGAAGACTTGTCCACATCGACTTTGGTTTCATATTAGAAACTTCACCTGGTGGAAACATGCGGTTCGAGAGTGCTCACTTCAAATTGAGCCACGAAATGACTCAGTTGCTAGATCCATCAGGTGTTATGAAAAGCAAAACATGGCATCAATTTGTGAGGTAGATATCTTAAAAATTTTCTCAAATCTTTCTTTTTGTTATCAGAGAGATAATCTTATGTCTTTTCTGCATAAAAAGCTTGTGCGTCAAAGGATACTTGGCTGCTCGCCGGTACATGGACGGGATCATAAGCACGGTGCAAATGATGCTAGACAGTGGATTGCCTTGCTTTAGCAGAGGAGATCCAATTGGTAACCTAAGGAAAAGATTTCACCCAGAGATGAGCGAACGTGAAGCTGCACACTTCATGATCCATGTCTGTACAGATGCGTATAACAAGTGGACTACTGCTGGCTACGACTTGATTCAGTATCTGCAACAAGGCATCGAGAAGTAAACCAACAAAAAAAAAAAGAAGAGGAAGAGGAATTCGATTATCGTAAACCAGAGTTGCATAATAATTTGCAGGTAAAAATCATCCGAATTAATATTCATTTAATTTTTGTTTCCTTCGTTAGTAGTAGTTTTAAGGAGTTTTATTTTCTCTTTTATTTTTTCTTAGGGCTTTGCTATTGACAAATGACAAAAGACAAAATTAGGAGTGTTGTGTGACGAGCTTAAAGATAACGTAAGGTGCAAGCTATTAATGTATTTGATTCATTGATGATAAGAACTGATCCACGTATATCATATTATCCTGTTGACATAAGAACCTACTTGGTTATTTCACTAACCAGACGATCTCCAGCATCAGAAAATGATTTTAGAAACATGAGGTAAAAAGCTATTCTAATCCTAATTGCCACGAACGAGAATCCTCGCCCATCTCACTCCCTCTTTTGTCGCTTCCCCTTACATTTTCTTTTGTTCAAACCTCGAGACAGTTTCATTTCGATTCAAGCCTCTCTTACGAAGACTATACAGTACTTGAAGTCAGAGCTCAAACTTTCATTATCCTCAAACACTTCGAAATGACTATTTAGTTGCTCAGTTTCATGGAACCAAGCCCTCAACAACAATGATTTTTTTCTTGGATCGTACATCACAATCTTGAATACAAACGGGAAACTTTACCTCTCTAGTCCCTATTGACCTTGAAAACAATAAAAGTCGATCAACTCTACATTTGTCACGCAAAGCAAAAAACGAAGAGCAACAAAAATTTGCGTGGTGGGTTTACATATACAACTGGATCTTCCAACTAATAAAAGAAACATATTTTACCTCAGTTCTCCAAGATTAAAACGTAGGCATGATAACCAGTCAGTCGATCATCCACAAAGTTTTAAATGTCCCATGTAAATATCCATAAATCCAAAAAGATTGCAAGAAAGAAAAGAGACGTGTATGCACTTATTTCCATGGCAGGAGTTGTCGAGGAAGAAAGAAGCAGAATTTTGAGAAACTTTCCATTTCCTGAAGGAAAGCTCTATGTTCGCTACCTAGGTCTCCCGTTGATGACTAAAGCAATGAGCAAGCAAGACTATGTTCCTTTGGTGGAAAGAGTTCGTAGCAAGATCAGCACCTGTCGATTCCTTTTTTATGCCGGTCGGCTTCAGTTGATCACTCATGTGCTTATGAGTATAGTAAATTTCTGGGCTGCGGTTTTCAGGCTCCCTAGCAAGTGTATGAAGGAGATAGAACAACTTTGTGCTTCTTTTCTTTGGTATGGGCCTGTACTTAAGACCAAGGTAGCGTGGAGGGATATCAGTAAACCAAAAAATGAAGGTGGTTTGGGGATAAGAAATCTGAAAGAGGTCAATAAGGTCTATGGGTTGAAGATTATCTGGAGGTTGTTGTCTGGAGATTCGCTCTGGGGTAAGTGGATTAAGTTCTATTTGCTTAAGAAGAAGAGCTTTTGGGAAGTAAATTCTAAGAGTCAAGTTGGTTCCTTGAGATGGAGGAAGATATTGAAGATGAGAGTTGTTGCAAAAAACTTCTATCATAAGGAAGTGGGTAATGGACGTCATACTTCGTTTTGGTTTTGGTTTGATAAGTGGTCTGGAAAGGGAATGCTGTTTGATCTTTTGGAAGATAGAGGCATTATTGATACGGGTGTGAGGAAAGAAGCCACTTTAGAGGAAGTCGTTCGGTGTATAAGGAGAAGAAGAAAGCACATAAATGTAATTCTTAATGAAATAGAAGCTGAGCTGAGATTGGTAAAGGAGAAGATGAGATATAATCTGGAGGATGTTAATAAGTGGAAAGGGAAGTCAGGATTCAAAAAGAAATTCTCAACTCATGAAACTTGGTTGCTGCTTAGAGAAACTTATGGTCAATGTCCTTGGGCAAAAAGTGTTTGGTTCTCTAAGGCGACGCCAAAGTTTACGTTCATTACTTGGCTAGCATTGTTAAATAAACTTGCTACAATAGACAAAGTTGCTAGATGAAGTTTGGGAGTTAATACAACATGTGTGCTTTGTAAGAATGCAGCAGAGACTAGAGACCATTTATTCTTCGAATGTGCTTACTCTTCTCAGCTTTGGGAGCATCTCACTCTTGGTATTCTTCGAAGTGCTCACTCTAATGATTGGGCTGCTATTGTGTCGCTGATATCAGACAATTCTAGGGGTGTGAAGAGCACTTTTTGTGTGAAATATTCATTCCAAGCTGTTGTTTACGCGCTTTGGAGGGAAATGAATAGGATTAAGCACGGTGAGAAGCCTATGGCCATTACTATGCTACATAAGCTTGTTGATAAAGGGGTAAGGAATAAGCGTAGCCTGGTGAAAATGCAGAAGGGGAGGAGTATGGCTGATGGTCTCCAATTTTTGTTTGGAACTAGAGTAGAAATTTTCATATTTGGAGTTTGTGTTTTCTTGAGATAGAAGTTGAGAAGTAGTAGTTCTTTTGAAAATGTCTACACTTTGATGTAAAAAGTTTTTTTTTGGTAAATAAAATTTAACATTCATTCAAAAAAAAAATGTTCTACAAAGAAGGAAGTGACGCGAGAGCCAAACGCATATGGATGTTAAATGATTTCTCCTTGTAGACATTTGAATCCTCCTAAGCTCCATATTCTTATTTCTTGTTTTCACATCACTGAATACGTAAGCACTAAAACCGAGTGTTCTTCAATTTTTTTAAAAAATAAGTGTATACAATTCTTTGATTACGTTACTAATACTTTTCTTTTTCGTCGAAGTAGCAATACTTGAATCCAATGGTAATGGTTTTCCATTAATTTAAAAAACAATTTGTTAATATATGAGAAATTTGCTAATTTGGAATGACTTATCTTAGCTATTGTCCCCTTAAAACAAAATCAACTTTTGGCAGTTTTTGACTATGACTATCCTTACACTTTGTAAAAATTCATATAAATTAATTGAAAAGCAAAAAAAAAAAAAAAAAAAAAAAAACAGAACACGATCTTAACATACATGAGTACTTATGAAAAATATATTGGTGAAAAAATTATGTTTGATAGAGGAATTTCAATACCTCCCTAAAACTGGTAGAAGATCTGATCTTCCATCTACGGTGAAATAGATGGTAGAATCTGCTAAGAAAACTATAATCTACTGGAGTTAGAAAACGTAACTTGCCAAATTTTCATCCATCTACCATGGTAGAAAAAACAATCTACTATTCCTACTACTTTCTAAAAAATAGCAGATCCGGTGGTTTTCTTCTTAGTCTTTCTTCTACTACATGTAGTTTCTACATTCTGCTAATTTCGCTTTTAACTATTGTCGGTAGAATGTTTGATCTACGTTGTCTTCTATATCTTTCCACTGGTAGAATCCCGTTTCTGCCAAATTTGTTTCAAAATTCCGAAAATTAAGGCCAAAAATGGTTAGTAGATATTTGAAGGATCTTGAAAGTATTTTCTTTACTTTTTTAATTTTTCTTACCAAATATTGACTGCAAATCGTTTTTGGAAGTCTTCTTCCTCAACGATCTCTTCTATGTTTCTTCTCCTTTGTGTTTTGTCAATCTAGTTTACTAAGATGCATATCTATTCTTTTTGTGGTTTGTGGAACTCATCAGTTAGAAAGGGATGGAGTTTTCTTGCTGATAAAGCAAAAGGAGGTAGGTTACTGAATTCGGATGGAAGTTCAACCATTGAGAAGCTAAAGTTGATGGTTTCTGATGACTTTGGAATCGATCTAACCCTGGTCAATCTCGAGTTAAGCTACTTACCTTCTGAGTTGATTAATACTCTTGAGTCTCCTCCGGTTATCATCAGCAACGACCGGCAAGTTAAAAAATTTCTAACCTATGTGAGGACCAAACCTTCCACGCGCTTGTGTGTGTGTCTTCAGTCAAAGGATGAGAATCTCAATAGGGAGGCACATGTAAACTTGAATAACCAAGCATTTGGTGCGGCCATAATGGAGGGACATACGAATGAAAATTCAGATGTGAATTCTGGTGAAACCAATTTCGACGAACAAGACATTGAGCGGGATGAAAGTGATGATGAAAAGATGTGTGACATAAAGGGAAGCAAGGGACATAATGTACGATTTGCTTTGTTGGATATTGTGAAGAAGGGTCAACATTTTAGCAATAAAATGTTACTAAATGCGACATTCGAAATCTGTGCAATGAAACATAATTTCGACTATAAAGTCGTCAGATCGGATACCAAAATTTGGTATATTCGGTGTGCAGATGAAGATTGCAGCTGGCGAGTTCGTGCAGAAGGGTTAAAGGGTTCTTCATATTTCATTATCAGAAAATATGTTGCTGAACATTCATGTGCTCCATCAGCAAGGAACAAATCTGTAAGGACAGCTTCAGCAAAAAACAATTGGTAATCTGATTATGCATAAGTACGATGGTGTGAAGGCGGGGCCAAAATGTAATGATATCATTGAGCTTATGCGTGGTGAGCATGGGATCAAGGTGTCCAAGTCTTTAGCGTGGGATGCGCGTGAGTATGCTATCAACACAATGAGAGGCATTTCCAGAAACAGGTTATGCGAAGATTCCCAAATACTTGTACATGATGAAGGAAGCTAATCCTGGGTCACATACATCTTACGAAACTGACAAGGATGGGAGATTCTGATTCCTTTTCATCTCATTTGGGCAGTGTGTCAGAGGTTTTTACAGAGCCATTCGAAAAGTTATTGTTCTCGATGGGACGTTTTTGAAGAGCAAATTCAAAGGTGTTTTACTAGTTGCTACTGCTTTGGATGGAAACTCAAATTTATATCCACTTGCATTTGGAGTTGTTGACTCAGAGAATGACCTCTCGTGGAACTGGTTTATGAGACAACTTAAAGTGGTTATTGCTGATGAGCAGAGTTTAGCTTTTTTCTTTGATAGGAATACCTCACTTGGTAAAGCTATTGCAAACGTGTACCCTCAATCTCATCATGGAATTTGCATTCACCACTTGCTGAATAATGTTGTAACTTATTACCATGGGAAAGGTTTGGTTGGTTTGGTTGCAAAGGTTTCTAAAGCTTATCGAGTTGCTGATTTTTAAAAGATTTTTACAGATATTTGCTCGATTAGTCCTGCGATTGGAAAATATCTAATAGAAGTTGATGTGAGAAAGTGGGCTCGCTGTCAATTTCCTGGTTTTAGGTTTGATATTAGGACCAATAATCCTGCTGAATCGATGAATTCTGCATTGTGTTCGCCAAGGGAGTTTCCGATCATTCCTCTACTGGACAACATAAGGGAAATCATGACTCGATGGTTTTTTGAACGGAGAACTCTGAGTTCTAAGAATTCAAAGCCATTGACCACATCTGTGGAAAAGAAGATTGATAGAAGGATTCAGAAGGGAAAGACGTTTACAGTTTACCCGACTAACGATTACCAGTTTCTGGTTCGTGGAGACAAAATTGAATGTATGGTTGATTTGGTGAGACGTACATGTTCTTGTGGAAAATTCGACTTGTTAAAGATCCCATGCAGGCATGCCATAAAATTCGGTTTTAGTGTAGGCAGACAAGTTCACAGTCTGACTGACGAGAAGTACACAACCTCTTCTTGGATCTCAGTTTACGAGGAAAGCATAAATCCGATAAGTGTTCCTGGAGATGCATGGATTGTCCCAGAACATGTGGAGAAGGCAAAATTTCTTCCTCCAGAGAGTAGAAGAGCAGCAGGAAGGAGAAAGAAACGAAGATGCAAGACAGTTGAAGATAATATTCGTTCACAAGGAAGTAAAGGTTCCACAAAAGGTTCCACAAAACGCAAATGCAGTAGGTGTGGGATTGAAGGGCACAATAGGTCGACTTGTGATAGAGCAATATAGACCTCTCGAATTTATTTATCTTTGGATGTTTGTTTTACTTTGGATTTGAGTTTCTCTTTGTTTGATCATTGACTCAAAATATCGAATGGGATTTGAGTTTCACTTTGGATTTTAGAGTTTCTTTGTTCTATCGATGACTTAATATAGCTTTTTCTGCAAAATGATAAGAATTTTATTACTAACTTTAATCTGAGTTACAAACCCTTTCGAAAAGCCATTGAATTATGGCTACACAACCTACATCTACCCTTTCTTCTGTCTTCTTCAAACACTTTTTCAAATCATCAATCTCTTCTTCAATTAGAGCTTGTTGTGCATCAACCCTACGAAGTTCATCAAACATAGCTTCATCAACCCACTTAAACAGATGGTCTTCTTTCTTCCTCTAAATCAAGACAAAAAAACGTAAATCTATATCAGAAACAATTAACATTCATGGAATAATCTGAGTTCAAAAATGTAAATCTAAATCATAAACCTTTAACCCTATCTCGCATCTGTAAAAACGTCTATACGGGTTCTAATCTGTCTTCGAAAAGTATGTCACAATCCCTTTGCCACACCAACATCTGGATGGGATTCCATCAATTGATCTTCTTTGCGACGTCATATCGAGAATCTAAGAGGAAAGGGTAAACAACTTTAACGGAGACAGAGTACTTTGACTTCATTTCAGGTATGGGGTTTACTTAAGGTATAGATATGATCTTAGGGTTTAGGGTCTACTTAGGG
This sequence comes from Brassica napus, assembly GCF_020379485.1. NCBI lineage: Eukaryota > Viridiplantae > Streptophyta > Magnoliopsida > Brassicales > Brassicaceae > Brassica > Brassica napus. The sequence continues at coordinate 5,643,649 of NC_063449.1, forward strand.
TATATATACGATCTTAGGTTAAGGGTCGTGTACTTATAGTTCAGATATGATATTAGGTTTAGGGTCTACTTAGGGTATAGATACAATCATAGGTTTAGGGTCTACTTAGAGTATAGATACTGTCCAATAACATCCAATAATATCCAATAAAATCATAAAAGAGTACATAATCTAAACAAGCTCCACAACATCAGAAGTTATTGTCTTCGGAGGTGTGTACTTTGACATTCGCAACATCAGCTCGGGATTGTTTGCAGCTTCCCAAAGATCATATGCAATATTATGTCTGGCTTCATGAATGTTGTCGTCGTTCACCAGTGTGAAATCCAAGCCTAGAGCGTGACACTCGATGAATTTCAGTGCATAAACTCCACAGTCACTACTACTCTTGTTTATGAATGGCACTGGCACGTACACGACTTTATATTTAACGACGTTGAGATGCTTCTTTTTCTCAGCTGACTGGACAGCTTTTACAATCCGAGGGATAAGATTCGCAAAAAGCTCCACATCTTTATGGTGTTTCAATCCGGCACAATCAAAGACTTCAATCATTCGAGTAACGAAATTAACGCACATAGAGATCCAGTGGTTACCGTGGACAAAAACAGGAACATACATACGGCTGACGTCCACATCCCACACAAGTCCCGTTCTTCCATGAGGAGGAAGTTGACCTGTCCCGTAGTCGTGTAGCAACCCTTCTACTTTAAACTTAGTCTTGTCCTTTTCAAAAGTGGCGTATGAACACTTCATTTGGTTACTGAAAACGCAGCTCATGAAAGCGACCTTGTTTGCCTTCCATCTTCCCAATGTTGTCCTCTCCCGGGATAAGAATAACATGACATCAATTTTCTGAAAAAATCTTATTACCTTCTACACACGACCTAAAAGAATAAAATATAAAGTACAGAGTTATATTTTCTTACATAGTTCTCTAACCACTCTGTAGGTCCAACTATACGTGCTGACATCTCTTTTGTAAACATTGAAGGTCCAATCTGAAGTTCCCTGTGATTAATATCCCGAAGATATCAGCTACTTTGCTATTAAAAACTTTAAAAAATAAGGGAAAAGGGAAAAACTCACATGGAAGTTAAGGACCACTCAACGAGTTTGACCCAAGATTCTTCGGGGACGAAAACCAAGGAGTAATCCTTATCTTTTACACGATCGTCAGGCAAATCTCTGTCCCGTAAAAATGGCAGTGAGGTTTCCTTGGGCTTGAATGAAGTCAGTGGGGTTTCCTTGGGATTCAATGAAGTCAGTAGGGTTAACCATTCCATTGGGTCATCATCCTTTGCTTTTTGGGATGGATCGAATCCTTTCACATATGAATCTTGTATAAGATTTCCCATTGTCTTCCATAAATAATCTTGTGTATCCATCTCTAGATCAATGTTAGACGATTGGGAGACAGATACATTATGCAAATTCCCATGAATCTCAGACATTTCTACATCGTCTAATTTTTCATCCTGTTAATAAAACAACCCAAAACAAAATTAATACACGACCGTGAATATCATACAATCAAAGCGGCACAAAATATTACAGACTTGTGTTTGAGAAAGGTATTCACTTAGCTAAAATATTACAACATGTTACGCAACATTACAAACGGAACTTCATTTCTTGTTTACCTTTCTTTTAGAACGAGGGCTAGGCATTGCCAAAGGTTGGGGCCTCTCGGATGCAGGGACATCGTTTCTTGAAACTATAGCTGCTGCCACTGTTTGCTTGAGCTATGCAATCTCACTGTCAAGCTTGTCATAGCGATGATCCACATGCTTCTTAACCTCTTCCTTCATTGAGTTGAAGGAGGTGTTGAACAATCCCGTAATAAAAATCTTCGTTTGATCATCGAGACCAGTGTTCTGTTCTGCCGCGCGTTGGCAAAGTAGTTGTCTCTTCCTAGACTCACAACCGGGATCCTTTGCGTTCCTCGTGACCCTTCTTTTAGCTACAGGTTCAACCTGTTCTTCTTTTTCAGATACTTCTAGTTCACCTTCCACGGCAACCTCATCTTTCCCATCTATCTGATCTTGACTAGCTTCCACAGCAACATCAACCTTCTCATGTAGCTGATCTTGAGTCCGCATATCTTCCTCAACTTGCCAAACGAATTTGCTCCAATCAAATTTTGCATTGATCAAGGAAATAATTTTGTCAACTCGTTCATCTTTCTTCTCATCATCCCTTTTGAATCTCACACTAGCAACGACATCATTGTTTCCGGTATCAGATATGAATGGAAACACAACCGCTTTCTGTAAATACAAAACAAAGAACATCAGTATTTATAAGTTATGAACAAGTAAATAAATTTGATGTTTATGTTCACCTTTCCAAGTGCAGTCTCTAGAGCAGTGATATCATGATAAGAAACCTTTCCATTTCCATACAGTTCTTTCCATACAGTTCTGACATCTCACACTGGTTATGCCTTCCTTGTACTTTTGACCCAGCAAAGTCCCAATGTCTGGAATCGCCTCCATAAGCCAAATCTGTAGGGCATAGGAGAATCCATCTAATACATAACTGTTCTTCTTCAACTTGAACCTTGCTTTCTTTATGGAATCCAGAAGCAGATCGTAGGCATGAAGACCCCACGGATACTTCCTCAGTTTATCAAAATCCATCACTAATTTTATGTATGCATGAGGGATATTGATCTTCTCATCCTTAGTCATCAGAAAACAAATAACACAAAGGTAGACTAGTCTGACCCTGTCCACACGCGACCAGTCCTTGCACTCCGTAAGATGCTTCAGCCTAATTGTCTTCATGTCTACTTCTCCATTTTGCTTCAGCAAAGTGTCCCAAACCCCCTTATCATTTCTCAAAGCTTCAAAATCAGTGTCTTTGTCTGCTTCACATTTGAGACCTGTCACAGCGTAGAACTCTTGCATAGAAAACCGAAGAGGCTTTCTAGCAAAGCTAAACCATAACTCGTGACGCTTTGAAATGTCTAGCATTTTGCAGATGAAGCTGTGAATAACCTTCCCTGAGTATAGAGTTCATGCTCATTAATAGCCAAAATCGGACCAAATACAAGGTCTCTCAAAACTTCATTATACTCATCCTCAAGTTGCTTCTTCAGTAGCCCCAGAACTGTCAACCTACAAGTGTTGTTAATCTTATCAACATGATGCTCAGCCCCTGCTTCAGCTATGAGTTTTGGAAGCTCAATTTCCATTCCTGTTAACCACAAAAACACACGGTTACATGTCTATTCACAAAAGCACACGGTTACATTTCTCCACATCATGCGCAAAACATAATCACACAAAGGTGCAATAAGGTTAGATCATTGATGAACTTAAATCAGTTTTTTACATCGAATATATGTTCTAATCAAACCCATTTTCTATTTCTAAAGCATGTACATAAACAAAATCAAAAAATAAAAATTGGGGATCTCAAAAAACCCTAACCTTCAATTACAAAAGGATTAATGGTGTTATTTACTCCATGCCAGCAAGAAGCAGGATAAGCAATGAGAGGCCTCCAATTCCATGGATCCTTTGAAAATTTGGAAACGCCGAAACTCTTCTACTTTTAGCAACAAACCTCCCTGAACACTGAATCAATCTTCTCTAAAGGGTTATTGTTTATATATTTTTTTGGATTTAGAAATTCATATAGTATTTATAACTCAAGTAAATATGCAAATCCGGAGGTTTTTCCTCGGATCTGAGTCTTTGTATTTTTAACTAAAAAATCCAAACAAATCCATTCAAATTCATTATAAAATCAAATATATTTAGTAATCCGTACGATTGAATAACACTTGATTTGATACGAATTTTATACATCTAAAACCAATAACACATGATTTTAATACAGATTTGAAAATCATACAACCAATAACACTAAATTTAGTTCGGATTTTCAAATCCATTAAACATACGACAACCATAAACCCTACTAAGGTTTCAGAAGAATTTAGGTTGTATATGCATAATGGAGAAACCAGTTAGAAGAACCATGCATCAATGACAGTGCACCTCCATTATTAATCACATTTAAAGCAGTCGCCACGTCATCCGTATACAAACAGTCAACCTGCTATAGCGGAGGCTAAACATACATTATTAGGGTTTAAATGTTATATGATTATATCCTAAATCTTACTCACACAACAAATGGTATATTCTTAAGATTTATTAGAAAAAATAGATATCCACAAATTGATCCAATAATCTATTTTTTATTATTTTCTTTTGTTCCCTTTTATAAGAAATGAACCGGAACTTTATGTCACACTAAATAAGAATATGCATATATACACATAAAATATTTATTCAGAAATGATAACATATGAATGTAAATTTTATTTTATTTTAAAACATATATATGTGGGATTATCTAAAATTATATATTTCAAAAATCTCAGTTAATTAAATATTGAAAACCTTTAAATAATTTTTTGTATGAATATGAGGTTTATAATCGGCATGATGAAACTTTAGTAATGGGTTTATCACATTCCATAAATACCTTTTCTACATTAAAATTTGACTTATGTAAACAAAGGAAAGTCGGGAAAGAAAATGAAGTCGCTTGGGAAGAAATATTGTTAAACGAAGAAAAAAAAACTAGGAAAAAATCAAAGAAAACCGACATCAAACATGTATAATTTGTAGGGATAATTTGAAAAATACCTTATTTAGGATTTGAAATTTGATAATTGCATTTTCTATTTCAACTTTTGAAAAATACACTTTCTTAATTATGATTTGACCTTTTAACCAGATATAATTCGAAATTAATATACAAATTCGAAATTAATAAATATATCATTAAAAATTAGATAGATATGTGTATTGAGATAAATATGTTATTTTTACCTCCTGCTCTTGTATTCACCATGAATTTCCATGATCCTTATTCATCTTCCACTCTCCCAACACTCCTGCCAAATGCAACATGATTTTCCTAAAAGAAAAAAAAACCAGATTTGTCAGAATAAAAGAGAAGCAGAATTAGAAATCTGATTGATGAATCAACAAACCTCTTGAGATGAGAGGAAGAATCTGTTCAACTAGAGAGAAAGAATTTTTTTTTTCAGAAATAGAATGAATACGAAGAAGACGAGAAGACGAGACCGTCTTGCGTTCTTTAATTTTTTTTCAAAATAAAAAAATAAATTTAAGATATATTAAAAAGATATGGGAAAAATATTGTGTAGTATATTTAAAAGATATTCCCTATTCTCTAACGATTTTATTTAAAAAATTGTTTTAAAAAATTGTTTAATAAGAATTGATAAATATTAAAATTGGACATTTGGTAAATTTATATATAGATAAGTGTATTTTTCAAAAAGCTTAAAAAGGGTGTATTTTTCAATAATATTCTTATGGAAGTGCATTTATCCAATTTTCCCAAATTTGGTACCCTGTGCAAAAAGAATATTTTAAACGGAAAATTTGGAGAAATACATTTAAATAAACTTTAAATTTGAAAACTGCACTTTTGTATATAAAAATTCACTAAATTATCCGATTTGAATATTTAATATCATTATCAATTTTTATCATCAGAATTTATTTAATATTTAAATAAACAGTTTCAACAAGAATATAAATTTTTTAAAAAATCTTTATGATATATAAAAAAATATCTTAGTTTTTTAATTAAAAAAAGAACAAAACTCTCAAATTCACCTCTATTATTAACACCAATCAAAGTGCCACGAAGGAGAAAAACGAATATTAAAACTTAAAAAAAAAAAAAATAGCTTTAAAAAAATAAAAGAACGTCGCCTGTTAAAGGAGTCGATGGCTTCCTTCATCGCCACAGAGAAGATGGAAGCTGTGTTTGTCAAGTTGAGTCTCCAATTCTATGCCTTCAAATCGAATTTTGATTTCTTCTCCAATCCAAATCAAGCCATGTCCGTCTGGTTGTACAAACATACCATGACTTACGTACTTCAAATCTAGCCATGTATGTCCGGATATCGGATTAGTGTCAAGGGGTTTGTCAAGAGAAAACTTCAACCACATAAGCTGTCCGCCACACTACTCCGAAGAGGTTGATGTTGAATTTTCCAGGGAATGGTATGTTTACTGAATATTCAGTGTGATGAACTTGTTGTCAAGCCAGTTTCTACTCCCACAAAGCTTGCTCTTTTCATAGCTTTGTTCTCTGCTGGGCTTGATCTCAATGTGTCCTGCAAAAAGTATCAAATTTTCACCAGTTATTGACAATGACAATCAATTCTCATGTGTTTAACTTAAATCCAACATACGTGTACGTACCAATTGTATCCACCGGCTGAGAAAGGATGTGACTCGTACTTGTCACCGTTGTCTTTGACCAGTTTGGACATAGTGTCAAATGACTCGAACTTCACACAGTATGTAACTGGAGGATGAGTTCTCGTCTCTTCCCTTATTGTTGCCGAGAGCTTCTTGTGATTCCTAGCAGGAACAGAGACAGAGCTCCTAATGTTACAAGGAAGTATCCCCACGTCCAACAATCCTTCTTCTATTACTGCTTCCGTCTCCATTAGGTTTTGAAAGTTGTAGTAAAGTTTTGCAAATCTTACTACTTCCACAATGAAAACAAGACAAAAGAAGCAGTAGACAAATATTGTTCCATAGTTTGTATTTTTTTTTCTTTTCTTCGGTAAACTTTTTCTTTAGTTAACTGCGACGGCAACGTTCTTTTTTTTTAAAGCTATTTCCCCGTTTTTTTAAGTTTTAATATTATTTTTTCTCCTAATCCTACATGACACTTTGATTGGTGTTAATAATAGAGGTGAATTTGAGAGTTCACCGTAGACGGTGAACCCAAGTTTTGTTAAAAAAATAATAATCTAGAGGTGTCTTGTCTGCTTCAAAAACAAATCATTGCTTTTATTCATATAGTACTCGAACTTTATGAATCAAAGAAGATCAAGTATAAAGAATAACTCTCTTTATTAATGCTCAAGAAACTAACTCAAAACTTAAGCTCTCTTAATCTCTATCAACTCACAAGTTATGCAACATGTTTGCATCTTCTTATATAGAGATTTATAATTCCTAATTCTAATAGGTAATACAATTAGATAACTCCTAAATATTAGTATTCATATATATCCATAACTAGGTAGGATTAGGATAATGACTTCTAGCTCAAGCAATCTTCAAGCTTAATCCAACAATTCAGATGTTTGTTTCTTCATCTACGTCAAGTGTAATTCAATTTAGTAATTAATTGACGTTTTCTTCCAATTCTGTCATACACAGATGAAAGTAATCTCAAACAAAAACTTTTTTTTTTTAATTTCAAACTGTTGTTATGGATTTGTTCTTCATCTGCCTTTCCTTTTCCATTATTTTCTTCTTCTTTTTTAACGCTTTGTGTTATTGAATAAACTTGTAAAGTTCATACGTACATACCCAAAGGCCAACACGAACAAATGCAGAAAAATAAAAGTTGCAGATGATCAAGATACCAGTAGGAATCATATGACAGAGAAACTCCAGGGAGTAAAAGAGAACACCTCAGTAAACCAACAAAAAAAAAAGAAGAGGAAGAGGAATTCGATTATCGTAAACCAGAGTTGCATAATAATTTGCAGGTAAAAATCATCCGAATTAATATTCATTTAATTTTTGTTTCCTTCGTTAGTAGTAGTTTTAAGGAGTTTTATTTTCTCTTTTATTTTTTCTTAGGGCTTTGCTATTGACAAATGACAAAAGACAAAATTAGGAGTGTTGTGTGACGAGCTTAAAGATAACGTAAGGTGCAAGCTATTAATGTATTTGATTCATTGATGATAAGAACTGATCCACGTATATCATATTATCCTGTTGACATAAGAACCTACTTGGTTATTTCACTAACCAGACGATCTCCAGCATCAGAAAATGATTTTAGAAACATGAGGTAAAAAGCTATTCTAATCCTAATTGCCACGAACGAGAATCCTCGCCCATCTCACTCCCTCTTTTGTCGCTTCCCCTTACATTTTCTTTTGTTCAAACCTCGAGACAGTTTCATTTCGATTCAAGCCTCTCTTACGAAGACTATACAGTACTTGAAGTCAGAGCTCAAACTTTCATTATCCTCAAACACTTCGAAATGACTATTTAGTTGCTCAGTTTCATGGAACCAAGCCCTCAACAACAATGATTTTTTTCTTGGATCGTACATCACAATCTTGAATACAAACGGGAAACTTTACCTCTCTAGTCCCTATTGACCTTGAAAACAATAAAAGTCGATCAACTCTACATTTGTCACGCAAAGCAAAAAACGAAGAGCAACAAAAATTTGCGTGGTGGGTTTACATATACAACTGGATCTTCCAACTAATAAAAGAAACATATTTTACCTCAGTTCTCCAAGATTAAAACGTAGGCATGATAACCAGTCAGTCGATCATCCACAAAGTTTTAAATGTCCCATGTAAATATCCATAAATCCAAAAAGATTGCAAGAAAGAAAAGAGACGTGTATGCACTTATTTCCATGGCAGGAGTTGTCGAGGAAGAAAGAAGCAGAATTTTGAGAAACTTTCCATTTCCTGAAGGAAAGCTCTATGTTCGCTACCTAGGTCTCCCGTTGATGACTAAAGCAATGAGCAAGCAAGACTATGTTCCTTTGGTGGAAAGAGTTCGTAGCAAGATCAGCACCTGTCGATTCCTCTCTTATGCCGGTCGGCTTCAGTTGATCACTCATGTGCTTATGAGTATAGTAAATTTCTGGGCTGCGGTTTTCAGGCTCCCTAGCAAGTGTATGAAGGAGATAGAACAACTTTGTGCTTCTTTTCTTTGGTATGGGCCTGTACTTAAGACCAAGGTAGCGTGGAGGGATATCAGTAAACCAAAAAATGAAGGTGGTTTGGGGATAAGAAATCTGAAAGAGGTCAATAAGGTCTATGGGTTGAAGATTATCTGGAGGTTGTTGTCTGGAGATTCGCTCTGGGGTAAGTGGATTAAGTTCTATTTGCTTAAGAAGAAGAGCTTTTGGGAAGTAAATTCTAAGAGTCAAGTTGGTTCCTTGAGATGGAGGAAGATATTGAAGATGAGAGTTGTTGCAAAAAACTTCTATCATAAGGAAGTGGGTAATGGACGTCATACTTCGTTTTGGTTTTGGTTTGATAAGTGGTCTGGAAAGGGAATGCTGTTTGATCTTTTGGAAGATAGAGGCATTATTGATACGGGTGTGAGGAAAGAAGCCACTTTAGAGGAAGTCGTTCGGTGTATAAGGAGAAGAAGAAAGCACATAAATGTAATTCTTAATGAAATAGAAGCTGAGCTGAGATTGGTAAAGGAGAAGATGAGATATAATCTGGAGGATGTTAATAAGTGGAAAGGGAAGTCAGGATTCAAAAAGAAATTCTCAACTCATGAAACTTGGTTGCTGCTTAGAGAAACTTATGGTCAATGTCCTTGGGCAAAAAGTGTTTGGTTCTCTAAGGCGACGCCAAAGTTTACGTTCATTACTTGGCTAGCATTGTTAAATAAACTTGCTACAATAGACAAAGTTGCTAGATGAAGTTTGGGAGTTAATACAACATGTGTGCTTTGTAAGAATGCAGCAGAGACTAGAGACCATTTATTCTTCGAATGTGCTTACTCTTCTCAGCTTTGGGAGCATCTCACTCTTGGTATTCTTCGAAGTGCTCACTCTAATGATTGGGCTGCTATTGTGTCGCTGATATCAGACAATTCTAGGGGTGTGAAGAGCACTTTTTGTGTGAAATATTCATTCCAAGCTGTTGTTTACGCGCTTTGGAGGGAAATGAATAGGATTAAGCACGGTGAGAAGCCTATGGCCATTACTATGCTACATAAGCTTGTTGATAAAGGGGTAAGGAATAAGCGTAGCCTGGTGAAAATGCAGAAGGGGAGGAGTATGGCTGATGGTCTCCAATTTTTGTTTGGAACTAGAGTAGAAATTTTCATATTTGGAGTTTGTGTTTTCTTGAGATAGAAGTTGAGAAGTAGTAGTTCTTTTGAAAATGTCTACACTTTGATGTAAAAAGTTTTTTTTTGGTAAATAAAATTTAACATTCATTCAAAAAAAAAATGTTCTACAAAGAAGGAAGTGACGCGAGAGCCAAACGCATATGGATGTTAAATGATTTCTCCTTGTAGACATTTGAATCCTCCTAAGCTCCATATTCTTATTTCTTGTTTTCACATCACTGAATACGTAAGCACTAAAACCGAGTGTTCTTCAATTTTTTTAAAAATAAGTGTATACAATTCTTTGATTACGTTACTAATACTTTTCTTTTTCGTCGAAGTAGCAATACTTGAATCCAATGGTAATGGTTTTCCATTAATTTAAAAAACAATTTGTTAATATATGAGAAATTTGCTAATTTGGAATGACTTATCTTAGCTATTGTCCCCTTAAAACAAAATCAACTTTTGGCAGTTTTTGACTATGACTATCCTTACACTTTGTAAAAATTCATATAAATTAATTGAAAAGCAAAAAAAAAAAAAAAAAATACAGAACACGATCTTAACATACATGAGTACTTATGAAAAATATATTGGTGAAAAAATTATGTTTGATAGAGGAATTTCAATACCTCCCTAAAACTGGTAGAAGATCTGATCTTCCATCTACGGTGAAATAGATGGTAGAATCTGCTAAGAAAACTATAATCTACTGGAGTTAGAAAACGTAACTTGCCAAATTTTCATCCATCTACCATGGTAGAAAAAACAATCTACTATTCCTACTACTTTCTAAAAAATAGCAGATCCGGTGGTCTTCTTCTTAGTCTTTCTTCTACTACATGTAGTTTCTACATTCTGCTAATTTCGCTTTTAACTATTGTCGGTAGAATGTTTGATCTACGTTGTCTTCTATATCTTTCCACTGGTAGAATCCCGTTTCTGCCAAATTTGTTTCAAAATTCCGAAAATTAAGGCCAAAAATGGTTAGTAGATATTTGAAGGATCTTGAAAGTATTTTCTTTACTTTTTTAATTTTTCTTACCAAATATTGACTGCAAATCGTTTTTGGAAGTCTTCTTCCTCAACGATCTCTTCTATGTTTCTTCTCCTTTGTGTTTTGTCAATCTAGTTTACTAAGATGCATATCTATTCTTTTTGTGGTTTGTGGAACTCATCAGTTAGAAAGGGATGGAGTTTTCTTGCTGATAAAGCAAAAGGAGGTAGGTTACTGAATTCGGATGGAAGTTCAACCATTGAGAAGCTAAAGTTGATGGTTTCTGATGACTTTGGAATCGATCTAACCCTGGTCAATCTCGAGTTAAGCTACTTACCTTCTGAGTTGATTAATACTCTTGAGTCTCCTCCGGTTATCATCAGCAACGACCGGCAAGTTAAAAAATTTCTAACCTATGTGAGGACCAAACCTTCCACGCGCTTGTGTGTGTGTCTTCAGTCAAAGGATGAGAATCTCAATAGGGAGGCACATGTAAACTTGAATAACCAAGCATTTGGTGCGGCCATAATGGAGGGACATACGAATGAAAATTCAGATGTGAATTCTGGTGAAACCAATTTCGACGAACAAGACATTGAGCGGGATGAAAGTGATGATGAAAAGATGTGTGACATAAAGGGAAGCAAGGGACATAATGTACGATTTGCTTTGTTGGATATTGTGAAGAAGGGTCAACATTTTAGCAATAAAATGTTACTAAATGCGACATTCGAAATCTGTGCAATGAAACATAATTTCGACTATAAAGTCGTCAGATCGGATACCAAAATTTGGTATATTCGGTGTGCAGATGAAGATTGCAGCTGGCGAGTTCGTGCAGAAGGGTTAAAGGGTTCTTCATATTTCATTATCAGAAAATATGTTGCTGAACATTCATGTGCTCCATCAGCAAGGAACAAATCTGTAAGGACAGCTTCAGCAAAAAACAATTGGTAATCTGATTATGCATAAGTACGATGGTGTGAAGGCGGGGCCAAAATGTAATGATATCATTGAGCTTATGCGTGGTGAGCATGGGATCAAGGTGTCCAAGTCTTTAGCGTGGGATGCGCGTGAGTATGCTATCAACACAATGAGAGGCATTTCCAGAAACAGGTTATGCGAAGATTCCCAAATACTTGTACATGATGAAGGAAGCTAATCCTGGGTTACATACATCTTACGAAACTGACAAGGATGGGAGATTCTGATTCCTTTTCATCTCATTTGGGCAGTGTGTCAGAGGTTTTTACAGAGCCATTCGAAAAGTTATTGTTCTCGATGGGACGTTTTTGAAGAGCAAATTCAAAGGTGTTTTACTAGTTGCTACTGCTTTGGATGGAAACTCAAATTTATATCCACTTGCATTTGGAGTTGTTGACTCAGAGAATGACCTCTCGTGGAACTGGTTTATGAGACAACTTAAAGTGGTTATTGCTGATGAGCAGAGTTTAGCTTTTTTCTTTGATAGGAATACCTCACTTGGTAAAGCTATTGCAAACGTGTACCCTCAATCTCATCATGGAATTTGCATTCACCACTTGCTGAATAATGTTGTAACTTATTACCATGGGAAAGGTTTGGTTGGTTTGGTTGCAAAGGTTTCTAAAGCTTATCGAGTTGCTGATTTTTAAAAGATTTTTACAGATATTTGCTCGATTAGTCCTGCGATTGGAAAATATCTAATAGAAGCTGATGTGAGAAAGTGGGCTCGCTGTCAATTTCCTGGTTTTAGGTTTGATATTAGGACCAATAATCCTGCTGAATCGATGAATTCTGCATTGTGTTCGCCAAGGGAGTTTCCGATCATTCCTCTACTGGACAACATAAGGGAAATCATGACTCGATGGTTTTTTGAACGGAGAACTCTGAGTTCTAAGAATTCAAAGCCATTGACCACATCTGTGGAAAAGAAGATTGATAGAAGGATTCAGAAGGGAAAGACGTTTGCAGTTTACCCGACTAACGATTACCAGTTTCTGGTTCGTGGAGACAAAATTGAATGTATGGTTGATTTGGTGAGACGCACATGTTCTTGTGGAAAATTCGACTTGTTAAAGATCCCATGCAGGCATGCCATAAAATTCGGTTTTAGTGTAGGCAGACAAGTTCACAGTCTGACTGACGAGAAGTACACAACCTCTTCTTGGATCTCAGTTTACGAGGAAAGCATAAATCCGATAAGTGTTCCTGGAGATGCATGGATTGTCCCAGAACATGTGGAGAAGGCAAAATTTCTTCCTCCAGAGAGTAGAAGAGCAGCAGGAAGGAGAAAGAAACGAAGATGCAAGACAGTTGAAGATAAGATTCGTTCACAAGGAAGTAAAGGTTCCACAAAAGGTTCCACAAAACGCAAATGCAGTAGGTGTGGGATTGAAGGGCACAATAGGTCGACTTGTGATAGAGCAATATAGACCTCTCGAATTTATTTGTCTTTGGATGTTTGTTTTACTTTGGATTTGAGTTTCTCTTTGTTTGATCATTGACTCAAAATATCGAATGGGATTTGAGTTTCACTTTGGATTTTAGAGTTTCTTTGTTCTATCGATGACTTAATATAGCTTTTTCTGCAAAATGATAAGAATTTTATTACTAACTTTAATCTGAGTTACAAACCCTTTCGAAAAGCCATTGAATTATGGCTACACAACCTACATCTACCCTTTCTTCTGTCTTCTTCAAACACTTTTTCAAATCATCAATCTCTTCTTCAATTAGAGCTTGTTGTGCATCAACCCTACGAAGTTCATCAAACATAGCTTCATCAACCCACTTAAACAGATGGTCTTCTTTCTTCCTCTAAATCAAGACAAAAAAACGTAAATCTATATCAGAAACAATTAACATTCATGGAATAATCTGAGTTCAAAAATGTAAATCTAAATCATAAACCTTTAACCCTATCTCGCATCTGTAAAAACGTCTATACGGGTTCTAATCTGTCTTCGAAAAGTATGTCACAATCCCTTTGCCACACCAACATCTGGATGGGATTCCATCAATTGATCTTCTTTGCGACGTCATATCGAGAATCTAAGAGGAAAGGGTAAACAACTTTAACGGAGACAGAGTACTTTGACTTCATTTCAGGTATGGGGTTTACTTAAGGTATAGATATGATCTTAGGGTTTAGGGTCTACTTAGGGTATATATACGATCTTAGGTTAAGGGTCGTGTACTTATAGTTCAGATATGATATTAGGTTTAGGGTCTACTTAGGGTATAGATACAATCATAGGTTTAGGGTCTACTTAGAGTATAGATACTGTCCAATAACATCCAATAATATCCAATAAAATCATAAAAGAGTACATAATCTAAACAAGCTCCACAACATCAGAAGTTATTGTCTTCGGAGGTGTGTACTTTGACATTCGCAACATCAGCTCGGGATTGTTTGCAGCTTCCCAAAGATCATATGCAATATTATGTCTGGCTTCATGAATGTTGTCGTCGTTCACCAGTGTGAAATCCAAGCCTAGAGCGTGACACTCGATGAATTTCAGTGCATAAACTCCACAGTCACTACTACTCTTGTTTATGAATGGCACTGGCACGTACACGACTTTATATTTAACGACGTTGAGATGCTTCTTTTTCTCAGCTGACTGGACAGCTTTTACAATCCGAGGGATAAAATTCGCAAAAAGCTCCACATCTTTATGGTGTTTCAATCCGGCACAATCAAAAACTTCAATCGTTCGAGTAACGAAATTAACGCACATAGAGATCCAGTGGTTACCGTGGACAAAAACAGGAACATACATACGGCTGACGTCCACATCCCACACAAGTCCCGTTCTTCCATGAGGAGGAAGTTGACCTGTCCCGTAGTCGTGTAGCAACCCTTCTACTTTAAACTTAGTCTTGTCCTTTTCAAAAGTGGCGTATGAACACTTCATTTGGTTACTGAAAACGCAGCTCATGAAAGCGACCTTGTTTGCCTTCCATCTTCCCAATGTTGTCCTCTCCCGGGATAAGAATAACATGACATCAATTTTCTGAAAAAAATCTTATTACCTTCTACACACGACCTAAAAGAATAAAATATAAAGTACAGAGTTATATTTTCTTACATAGTTCTCTAACCACTCTGTAGGTCCAACTATACGTGCTGACATCTCTTTTGTAAACATTGAAGGTCCAATCTGAAGTTCCCTGTGATTAATATCCCGAAGATATCAGCTACTTTGCTATTAAAAACTTTAAAAATAAGGGAAAAGGGAAAAACTCACATGGAAGTTAAGGACCACTCAACGAGTTTGACCCAAGATTCTTCGGGGACGAAAACCAAGGAGTAATCCTTATCTTTTACACGATCGTCAGGCAAATCTCTGTCCCGTAAAAATGGCAGTGAGGTTTCCTTGGGCTTGAATGAAGTCAGTGGGGTTTCCTTGGGATTCAATGAAGTCAGTAGGGTTAACCATTCCATTGGGTCATCAACCTTTGCTTTTTGGGATGGATCGAATCCTTTCACATATGAATCTTGTATAAGATTTCCCATTGTCTTCCATAAATAATCTTGTGTATCCATCTCTAGATCAATGTTAGACGATTGGGAGACAGATACATTATGCAAATTCCCATGAATCTCAGACATTTCTACATCGTCTAATTTTTCATCCTGTTAATAAAACAACCCAAAACAAAATTAATACACGACCGTGAATATCATACAATCAAAGCGGCACAAAATATTACAGACTTGTGTTTGAGAAAGGTATTCACTTAGCTAAAATATTACAACATGTTACGCAACATTACAAACGGAACTTCATTTCTTGTTTACCTTTCTTTTAGAACGAGGGCTAGGCATTGCCAAAGGTTGGGGCCTCTCGGATGCAGGGACATCGTTTCTTGAAACTATAGCTGCTGCCACTGTTTGCTTGAGCTATGCAATCTCACTGTCAAGCTTGTCATAGCGATGATCCACATGCTTCTTAACCTCTTCCTTCATTGAGTTGAAGGAGGTGTTGAACAATCCCGTAATAAAAATCTTCGTTTGATCATCGAGACCAGTGTTCTGTTCTGCCGCGCGTTGGCAAAGTAGTTGTCTCTTCCTAGACTCACAACCGGGATCCTTTGCGTTCCTCGTGACCCTTCTTTTAGCTACAGGTTCAACCTGTTCTTCTTTTTCAGATACTTCTAGTTCACCTTCCACGGCAACCTCATCTTTCCCATCTATCTGATCTTGACTAGCTTCCACAGCAACATCAACCTTCTCATGTAGCTGATCTTGAGTCCGCATATCTTCCTCAACTTGCCAAACGAATTTGCTCCAATCAAATTTTGCATTGATCAAGGAAATAATTTTGTCAACTCGTTCATCTTTCTTCTCATCATCCCTTTTGAATCTCACACTAGCAACGACATCATTGTTTCCGGTATCAGATATGAATGGAAACACAACCGCTTTCTGTAAATACAAAAACAAAGAACATCAGTATTTATAAGTTATGAACAAGTAAATAAATTTGATGTTTATGTTCACCTTTCCAAGTGCAGTCTCTAGAGCAGTGATATCATGATAAGAAACCTTTCCATTTCCATACAGTTCTTTCCATACAGTTCTGACATCTCACACTGGTTATGCCTTCCTTGTACTTTTGACCCAGCAAAGTCCCAATGTCTGGAATCGCCTCCATAAGCCAAATCTGTAGGGCATAGGAGAATCCATCTAATACATAACTGTTCTTCTTCAACTTGAACCTTGCTTTCTTTATGGAATCCAGAAGCAGATCGTAGGCATGAAGACCCCACGGATACTTCCTCAGTTTATCAAAATCCATCACTAATTTTATGTATGCATGAGGGATATTGATCTTCTCATCCTTAGTCATCAGAAAACAAATAACACAAAGGTAGACTAGTCTGACCCTGTCCACACGCGACCAGTCCTTGCACTCCGTAAGATGCTTCAGCCTAATTGTCTTCATGTCTACTTCTCCATTTTGCTTCAGCAAAGTGTCCCAAAACCCCCTTATCATTTCTCAAAGCTTCAAAATCAGTGTCTTTGTCTGCTTCACATTTGAGACCTGTCACAGCGTAGAACTCTTGCATAGAAAACCGAAGAGGCTTTCTAGCAAAGCTAAACCATAACTCGTGACGCTTTGAAATGTCTAGCATTTTGCAGATGAAGCTGTGAATAACCTTCCCTGAGTATAGAGTTCATGCTCATTAATAGCCAAAATCGGACCAAATACAAGGTCTCTCAAAACTTCATTATACTCATCCTCAAGTTGCTTCTTCAGTAGCCCCAGAACTGTCAACCTACAAGTGTTGTTAATCTTATCAACATGATGCTCAGCCCCTGCTTCAGCTATGAGTTTTGGAAGCTCAATTTCCATTCCTGTTAACCACAAAAACACACGGTTACATGTCTATTCACAAAAGCACACGGTTACATTTCTCCACATCATGCGCAAAACATAATCACACAAAGGTGCAATAAGGTTAGATCATTGATGAACTTAAATCAGTTTCTTACATCGAATATATGTTCTAATCAAACCCATTTTCTATTTCTAAAGCATGTACATAAACAAAATCAAAAAAATAAAAATTGGGGATCTCAAAACCCTAACCTTCAATTACAAAAGGATTAATGGTGTTTGAGGAAGGACAAAAGGAGTAGAGCTATTGGTCACAAACGCGAATGATTATCTTGTTCTGGCGCCGTTTATCGTCGCGTTTTTCGTCGGCGGAGAGAACAAGGTCAGTGCTTTTGTGAAACCGCAAGGATAACGAGCTGAGATGGAAGAAGAAACAGAGAAGAGTGAAAATGAAACAGAGAAGGGTTCGCCGGCGCTTAAGATTTCATGCCGGAGAGCAAGAGGCCGGGGAGAAGATGACGACCAAGATCGCCATAGGTTACGGTGTGAAGAAGAAAATGGTTTAGTTTTTTCTATTTTTTACCTTTGTTGTTTCTACCTTATGTAAAAATAATATTTAAAAAAATATTAATTAGAATTGTTTTATCTTAAGTTTTCTAGTTAGATAATTATAGAGGGATTTTCGTATTAACACTACCTAATAGTTCTAAGGGGACAATATTCTCAAAAACAATTATAAAGGGGACAATAGTTCTGTGTTTTGGTTCCAAATTAGCAAATTTTCCTTAATATATCTTCAATTTTAGGAAAATGATTTGATAGCACAATGAGTCAGCGATCGTCGACGTGTACCCAAATTATAGGATAAGTATGACACACGTATTTAGATTTATCTGGAAGTTATGTTTTATATAACATTTTTTGTAAATTATCATAATTAGAATGTATTGATTTGGTATTTTGTTTTTTCTACATTTGCTTATTATTCTCCTAATATTGAAGATTTAATTTTGATAGTTTAAATGGAAACTTAACATTTGCAGAAGCGAATCCATCAACTTTGGAAAAAAATCTTAATATAAAATTTGTTTTCTAATCTTGAAATATAATTTCTTTTTTTTATAAGAATATTTAAAGGTTAATACTGTTAAAATAAGCTTAGCTTTGCACTATGTTATTATGAAACAAATCCATTTGTAGGATAATATCTACATATATATTTTCCAAATATTTCCTAGTTTGTTTTTTTCATTTTCATTTTTATTAATCATTCACTGGAACTATCAATATTTACAAGGTCTTTTTGTTTAGGGTTGTCAAGACTCTATATATACCAGACAATAGTGTGTCAAAATTCACACACTCATAAACAAAAGAAAAATCTAAAACAAATATAATAAGAAAATGTCTGCAAAACAGATCCTCCAAAAGTTCGACAAGAACAACGACGGCAAGCTCTCACTGGAGGAGTTCCGTGAAGCGGCTCTTGCTTTCTCTAAGAACATTCCTGATGAAGAAATCACAAAGATGTTCAAGGAATTTGACGTGGATGGTGACGGTGAGCTTGACGCTGACGAGTTTACTTTGTGCATTAATAACATGTTGAAGGAAGCTTTTGATTTTTGTGATACTGATGGTGACGGAAAGGTAACAGCAAGTGAGTTCCATGCGGCCATGACTGGGCTTGGGGAGGACTTCACAGAAGAAAAATGTGCAGAGATGGTTCAAGCCGTGGATGCAGATGGTGATGGTTATGTTAGCTTTGAGGAATTTATGGCTATGATCATTGGCGAGTTTAAGAAATGAAGGATGACTGGTCTGCTTGTTTAGTAACTATGTTTGCTTATCCTTATTGATGTGTATTGTCATCGGTTCAGAGATTTCTCGACCGTGTCTTGTCTTTAAAAATAATTTCAAGTGCATGCTGTTAAATACTGCACTTGCCAAATGTCATGTGGGTATTTAGCAATGATTATTGAAATCTAAAATAATTTTTGTTAAACATAAAATCAACTGAAGAAAATGTTTATATACAAAGCCGAAAAATATGTTTATGTACAAAGTCTAAAAATTGCGACCTATTAGTTTGTGCTCGGTGTAATATAAGAGGATCTCCGAGATATTTATAACTGGTATAAGAACATTTTGCAAGACATTATATCAGAAACTCAAAGAGCCTTTGTTTCGGGTGAGATTGATCTCCGACAACATTTGATTTAGGCCTGGGCATAATATTCGTAACCCGAAATCCGAACCGAACCCGAACCGAAAAACCCGATTCGTATCCGGTCCAAAATGTAAAAAATATCCGAATGGATCTTGTAAGGTGGTACAAAACATATCCGAACCCGAAGTGTTAATAACCGAACCCGAACGGGTAACCCGAAAAACTGAAAAAACCGAAAAATCCGAAAAAATATCCGAAGAAACCGATCCGAATGTCCAAAATAATATACAATATAATTATATGAAACATGAATATATACTTCAAATATTCAATTTTATATTTATTTTGATATGTTATCTAACAATAAGTATTTAAAATTTAAATAACTACCTTAAATACTTAATTATATATTTCTTATGTTTTACTTTTAAATTTTAGATTTTATTTCAGATATATCCGAACCGATCCGATATAACCCGAATCCAAATGATATATGATTACTTTATGGGTTCTATGATGTGATACAAAACCGACCCGAACCCGATGTGTTATATCCGAACCCGATCCGTACTTGCAAATTTACTAGAATGAGACCTAGGAGGTGTTATAAAAAAGAACCGAAATCCGAAAAACCCGATCCGAATGCCAACGGGTACCCGAACGCCCAGGCCTAATTTGATTGCTCGTGAAATAGTTTAAAGTCTCCGGACAAATGATATAGTATCTGATGGTTTTATGGAGGTTAAGATAGACATGTCCAAAGTCTATGACCGGATGGAATAAGATTTCTTGGAGATACTAATGGAAAAATGGGATTTGATCGTGTTTGGATTAGATGGATCATGTCTTGCCTGATCTCAATGTCACTTTCAGTCCTCATGAATGGGAACTCGCATTCATCAAAACCGAGTGTAGTATTAGACAAGGTGATCCTCTCTCGCCATTCTTTTTGTGTCTTGTGCGCAGAAGCTTTAGTAAGTTTCCTTAATGTCAATGAATCATCGGGTTCCCTTCATGGTATCAAGTTGGCTATCTAAGTTGGCTATCTCGGGCCTTCTGTCCACCAGCTCCGCTTTGAAGACGACATTCTCATGATGTGTATGTTGTCTCAAACGTTATAGCGAGGTTTCTGGTCAGGTCATCAATCTCCTAAAACATCCGGTAATGTTGGATGCAAAAGTGCCAAAAAATACAAAGGAAGAGATTAAACATGTCATTGGAATAAAAGCAAAGGGTAGTGAAAGCTTATACCTAGGTCCCCCATTGTGTTTTAGTGGATCAAAGAGGAAGGTACTGAGTTTTATCTGAAAAAGTTTCAGAGAAAAATCCAAGGAAGGTTTTCTAAGTCTCTATCTCAGAGAGGTAAATAAATTCCTTTCAAATCAGTGGATTTTGCGCTTCTAGTGTTTGTAAATTCGTGTCTTAAGCTCCCTAAGGATGTGTGCTCCAAGCTTACTAGCGCGATGATTAAGTTTTGGTGCAACAATGTCGAAAGAGATCCCTTGAGTAGCCTGAAAAAACTATGCAAGTCCAAAGATGTGGGAAGTTTTCCATGACATCAAATTCTTCTATCAAACTTTACTTGGTAAACAAGCTTGGCGTATTTGGGACAATCTAGAATCTTTGATGGATGATGTACTTAAACACTAATACTTAGTCAACTGTTCTTTCATGGACTGGTGTTTAAGTATATGGCCGTTCCTATGTGTGGCATAGTGTCCTCCATAGTCGTGAACTCATAAAATAAGTATTGGTGTAAAGGAAGAAAATACGAAGGTCTGGTTAGATAATCGTGACACTATCCCTCACACAACACATTACTAGCATGATGCCAATGTGGACATGAATCTTTAGGTTGCTGATCTCATTGATGATCCATCTCATTCATGGAACATGGACCGTATCAGACATATCATTAGTGAGGAAGATGTCACCTTAGTTATAATACAGTAATCTCCCTTTCGCATGAGGACTCTTTTGTTTGGGGTATCGCAAGCTTTGAAGCTACACAGCAAGGAGTGGATATAAGCTGGTAAAAACTGTGAATGACCTTCGCTTCCCCCCCTCCCCAACCAAATCAGCTTCATCCCTCTTAAAATAAAAACAATTTATGTTGAGGGCACTTCCAGGTGCGTTAGCAGTCAGGGGAAGATTGTCTTTGAGGGGCATTGTGACTGATACCTACTGCCCAGTGTATGGCTCCAATCAGGAAACTATATTTCATGTTTTCTTTCATTGCAGAGTGGCTCGAGATACGTGGGGGAGATAATCATTTCCACTTCATCTAGCCGATTTTTCCATAAACTCATTCTTCCTCAACTACCATCATTTACTCGCATGCAGCAAGAAGCAGGATATGCATGAGAGGCTCCAATTCCATGGATCCTTTGAAAATTTTGGAAAACTCGAAATGCTTTCTACTTTTAGAAAACTCCATCTGACACTGAATCAATCTTCTCTAAGGTGTTATTGGTTTATATATTTTGATTGATTTAGAAATTCATATAGTATTTATAAATCCAAGTAAAATATGCAAATCCGGAGGTTTTTCCTCGGATCTGAGTCTTTGTATTTTTAACTAAAAAATCCAAACAAATCCATTCAAATTCATTATAAAATCAAATATATTAGTAAATCCGTACGATTGAATAACACTTGATTTGATACAGAATTTATAAATCATTAAACCAATAACACATGATTTTAATACAGATTTGAAAATCATACAACCAATAACACTAAATTTAGTTCGGATTTTCAAATCCATTAAAATACGACAACCAATAACCCCTACTAAGGTTTCAGAAGAATTTAGGTTGTATATGCATAATGGAGAAACCAGTTAGAAGAACCATGCATCAATGACAGTGCACCTCCATTATTAATCACATTTAAAGCAGTCGCCAACGTCATCCGTATACAAACAGTCAACCTGCTATAGCGGAGGCTTAAACATACATTATTAGGGTTTAAATGTTATATGATTATATCCTAAATTTACATCACAAATGGTATATTCTTAAGATTTATTAGAAAAATAGATATCGCACAAATTGATCCAATAATCTATTTTTATTAATTTCTTTTGTTCCCTTTTATAAGAAATGAACCGGAACTTTATGTCACACTAAATAAGAATATGCATATATACACATAAAATATTTATTCAGAAATGATAACATATGAATGTAAATTTTTATTTTATATTAAAACATATATATGTGGGATTATCTAAAATTATATATTTCAAAAATCTCAGTTAATTAAATATTGAAAACCTTTAAATAATTTTTTGTATGAATATGAGGTTTTATTCGGCATGATGAAACTATTAGTAATGGGTTTATCACATTCCATAAATACCTTTCTACATTAAAATTTGACTTATGTAAACAAAGGAAAGTCGGGAAAGAAAATGAAGTCGCTTGGGAAGAAATATTGTTAAACGAAGAAAAAAAAACTAGGAAAAAATCAAAGAAAACCGACATCAAACATGTATAAATTTGTAGGGATAATTTGAAAAATACCTTATTTAGGATTTGAAATTTGATAATTGCATTTTCTATTTCAACTTTTGAAAAATACACTTTCTTAATTATGATTTGACCTTTTTACCCAAGATATAATTCGAAATTAATATACAAATTCGAAATTAATAAAATAATATCATTAAAATTAGATAGATATGTGTATTGAGATAAATATGTTATTTTACCTCCTGCTCTTGTATTCACCATGAATTTCCATGATCCTTTATTCATCTTCCACTCTCCCAACACTCCTGCCAAATGCAACATGATTTTCCTAAAAGAAAAAAAAACCAGATTGTCAGAATAAAAGAGAAGCAGAATTAGAAATCTGATTGATGAATCAACAAACCTCTTGAGATGAGAGGAAGAATCTGTTCAACTAGAGAGAAAGAAATTTTTTTTTCAGAAATAGAATGAATACGAAGAAGACGAGAAGACGAGACCGTCTTGCGTTCTTTAATTTTTTTTCAAAATAAAAAAAATAAATTTAAGATATATTAAAAAGATATGGGAAAAATATTGTGTAGTATATTTAAAAGATATTCCCTATTCTCTAACGATTTTATTTAAAAAATTGTTTTAAAAAATTGTTTAATAAGAATTGATAAATATTAAAATTGGACAATTTGGTAAATTTATATATAGATAAGTGTATTTTTCAAAAAGCTTAAAAAAGGTGTATTTTTCAAATAATATTCTTATGGAAGTGCATTTATCCAAATTTTCCCAAATTTGGTACCCTGTGCAAAAAGAATATTTTAAACGGAAAATTTGGAGAAATACATTTAAATAAACTTTAAATTTGAAAACTGCACTTTTGTATATAAAAATTCACTAAATTATCCGATTTGAATATTTAATATCATTATCAATTTTTATCATCAGAATTTATTTAATATTTAAATAAACAGTTTCAACAAGAATATAAATTTTTTAAAAAATCTTTATGATATATAAAAAAATATCTTAGTTTTTTAATTAAAAAAAGAACAAAACTCTCAAATTCACCTCTATTATTAACACCAATCAAAGTGCCACGAAGGAGAAAAACGAATATTAAAACTTAAAAAAAAAAAAAATAGCTTTAAAAAAATAAAAGAACGTCGCCTGTTAAAGGAGTCGATGGCTTCCTTCATCGCCACAGAGAAGATGGAAGCTGTGTTTGTCAAGTTGAGTCTCCAATTCTATGCCTTCAAATCGAATTTTGATTTCTTCTCCAATCCAAATCAAGCCATGTCCGTCTGGTTGTACAAACATACCATGACTTACGTACTTCAAATCTAGCCATGTATGTCCGGATATCGGATTAGTGTCAAAGGGGTTTGTCAAAGAGAAAACTTCAACCACATAAGCTGTCCGCCACACTACTCCGAAGAGGTTGATGTTGAATTTTCCAGGGAATGGTATGTTTACTGAATATTCAGTGTGATGAACTTGTTGTCAAGCCAGTTTCTACTCCCACAAAGCTTGCTCTTTTCATAGCTTTGTTCTCTGCTGGGCTTGATCTCAATGTGTCCTGCAAAAAGTATCAAATTTTCACCAGTTATTGACAATGACAATCAATTCTCATGTGTTTAACTTAAATCCAACATACGTGTACGTACCAATTGTATCCACCGGCTGAGAAAGGATGTGACTCGTACTTGTCACCGTTGTCTTTGACCAGTTTGGACATAGTGTCAAATGACTCGAACTTCACACAGTATGTAACTGGAGGATGAGTTCTCGTCTCTTCCCTTATTGTTGCCGAGAGCTTCTTGTGATTCCTAGCAGGAACAGAGACAGAGCTCCTAATGTTACAAGGAAGTATCCCCACGTCCAACAATCCTTCTTCTATTACTGCTTCCGTCTCCATTAGGTTTTGAAAGTTGTAGTAAAGTTTTGCAAATCTTACTACTTCCACAATGAAAACAAGACAAAAGAAGCAGTAGACAAATATTGTTCCATAGTTTGTATTTTTTTTCTTTTCTTCGGTAAACTTTTTCTTTAGTTAACTGCGACGGCAACGTTCTTTTTTTTAAAAGCTATTTCCCCGTTTTTTTAAGTTTTAATATTATTTTTTCTCCTAATCCTACATGACACTTTGATTGGTGTTAATAATAGAGGTGAATTTGAGAGTTCACCGTAGACGGTGAACCCAAGTTTTGTTAAAAAAATAATAATCTAGAGGTGTCTTGTCTGCTTCAAAAACAAATCATTGCTTTTATTCATATAGTACTCGAACTTTATGAATCAAAGAAGATCAAGTATAAAGAATAACTCTCTTTATTAATGCTCAAGAAACTAACTCAAAACTTAAGCTCTCTTAATCTCTATCAACTCACAAGTTATGCAACATGTTTGCATCTTCTTATATAGAGATTTATAATTCCTAATTCTAATAGGTAATACAATTAGATAACTCCTAAATATTAGTATTCATATATATCCATAACTAGGTAGGATTAGGATAATGACTTCTAGCTCAAGCAATCTTCAAGCTTAATCCAACAATTCAGATGTTTGTTTCTTCATCTACGTCAAGTGTAATTCAATTTAGTAATTAATTGACGTTTTCTTCCAATTCTGTCATACACAGATGAAAGTAATCTCAAACAAAAACTTTTTTTTTTTAATTTCAAACTGTTGTTATGGATTTGTTCTTCATCTGCCTTTCCTTTTCCATTATTTTCTTCTTCTTTTTTAACGCTTTGTGTTATTGAATAAACTTGTAAAGTTCATACGTACATACCCAAAGGCCAACACGAACAAATGCAGAAAAATAAAAGTTGCAGATGATCAAGATACCAGTAGGCATCATATGACAGAGAAACTCCAGGGAGTAAAAGAGAACACCTCAGTAACAGACAATGGGGATCTATGAATAGGTAGCTACTGTGGCATTCAGTGGGTTTTAGGAGAACGTAGCTCAAACTCCAGCCATTACACAGTTACACACAAAGAAGTGAATAATAACTCAGATCCATTGAGTACAATGTATAATAGAAAAATATTATCCTTGTCTAACTATTTCATTTTGATTTTATTTAAATTTCAACAGAGTTAAGATAACATTTTAAAAAAAAAAAATTCTATTATACTGTGTTTAATGATTATTTATTTTAAATATATCTCTTATTCCTTAATTTTAAATATGCTTTTATTTAAATATGAAATTCCAATAAATTTTAGATTTTTGTTTTTTTATTTAATATATGTTAAACTGATAAAAAAAACAATATGTTAATTAAGCTAATGAATAGATAAACTTAAATTAAAATTTAAGCAAATATCTATAAATAAATTTTATTTGATTAGTATTTCTTTATTTTTGCATTTATCAATGTAAACTTGCAATTATTTTTGATAATATATATATATATATATATATATATATATATATATATATATAAGTTGATGTAAAAACTAGTTGTTTAAAAAAAAGTTGATGTAAAAACTGTATTTGTAGTTATATCTAATTTATTTTGTACTAATGTGATATATAGTTTACTTAGTTGTGATATATATGAGTTATTAGTTATTAATTAATATATTTCAAAAGTTTTACCAAAAATAAATAGTTATATAGAACATTTAATTAATGATGACATAAAAATTATTAATCATTACCATTCCCCCCCCCCCCCCCCCCCCCCCCCCCCCCTCACTGTTACAAAACAGTTTCTCTCTGGCCGATGTCGGTTTCTACGCATTTTAATTTATCTTTTGTTTCTACACATTTGCATCTCTTGATTCTCATAACAAAGCCAGTGAAAAGTTTGGTGATCGTACCTTCTTACAGTTATTTGTTTTACCCTTCGTCCAATCCCTAAAATGATTCTGTTTTCCATTTTGACCACCCAAGCAGCAGCATCAATCATTGGAAATTTATTTCCTTCTCTGTCGCTTATGAGTTCAATAGGAAGAACAACAAGAGTTGTGTATGGGTTAACAGATGTGATCTTGTAAAAATGTAAGAACTAAATCACATAGTACACCAAAAAATATCTCGACAAAAATATGTGTATTTACTATTATTCTTCTAAAGTGAACTTACAAATATCTCTTTAAACAGAACTCTTTCTAAAGTGAACTTACAAATATCTCTTTAACAAGATAAAATTTTCTTGACATTGACATGTTGTTCTAGCTTCACACGTACACGTCTTAAAGTTGACAAGACCTTAGAACCTCTCCCCTTATCCCTTAGTACTTTCACTCGCTTACAAGCTTATGTATATTGTTAATAGTTTCGTAAACATCTTTCAATATGGAACTAATATGATAGTGCATTTAACATATTTATCTTTAAATTTTGATATATCTATTCAATAAACATGTTTTCTGTATGATTTATTTAAATATCCTTTCAATACACATTATTTACTTATTAGTTACCCTTTGATATGTCAGTACATTTAACTTATTTGTCTTCTCTATTTAGATTACTAGGTAAGGACCCCGCGCGATATCGCGCGAAAACTCATTTTATATAAATAAATATACAATTTATCACTTATATTTTTATATAAAACTTTTTAATTTTATTTTGAAAGAGTGTCATGTCAAAACGTAGAATGTATGTGTTTATATTCATTTATAGACAATATTAAAAATGTATATTTTATAGTTTTAGATTAAAGTTAAAATACAAATACGTCAACACCGATTAAAATATACCTCTTATATTTGTTTAGGTAAGTTATTATGAATTTTAAATACTAGTTTATATTTTTTGAAATAATTAAAATAAGTAAACACATTTATTTTAATCATTTAATAATTTAATAAAGTAATTTATAATGATAATTATAATATTCATAATTTTTTAATTATCTAAATATTTAAAAGACATTTAAAGATTATTTATTTTGAAAATAAAATTAAAAACTCATTAAAAACCTATGCATTTTTTACTTTTTAGAATGAATATACGCATTTTAGATATTTTTATAACATCTTAAAAATCTATACAATTTTATGATTAAAATTATAAAGTGTGTATTTTTTTAATACAAATCAATTTTAATTGGCTCTCTAACTACTTTATTCATATCCATTTATTAATACTTCACATAAATATTTCCAATTTTTTTATATTTAAGTTAGTGTTTTAATGTTGAAAGTTACATCTCTTAACTTGTTTACATTAGAAGGTACATTTATCATCAGCTTTTGAAATTAAAAGTTGCGTCTATTGTTTATGTTTTTTTCTAAATATATATTATACTTTATATTATAAAATTTTCAATACAAATCATTTTTCCTTGGCTCTTTAACTATTAGCATTTGAAATTTGTGTTTACTCATATCCACTTTTTTGGTCAAATTATTTTGTTCATATCCATTTATTAATACTTCACATAAATATTTACAACTGATTAGTTAGTGTTAATATGAAAGTTGCATCTTTTAAGTTATAGTTTACATGAAAAGTTTCATTTATTAGTTTTTGAAATGAAAACTTGTGTCATTTTATTTTTACTTTGTGCATATGTATTTATTAATACTTCACAAATATTTACAATTGTTTTATATCTAAAAATCAGTGTATTAATATGAAAACTTGAATATCTTAAGTTTGTTACATGAAAAAATGTATCAATTATTTTTTTCAGGGAAATTTCATTTATTATTTTTGAGATCAAAATTTTAATTTTCTAATATTAATTTAATAATTTTTACATAAATATTTATCAATCTTTTATATCTAAAAGTCTGTTTATTAATGTGAAAAAATAATATATTAAAAGTTGCATTTATTAGTTTTTAAAATGAAAAGTTGCATCTATTTATTATGAAAAAATACAAATTTTAATATTAATACATTTTAAAAAATGAAAAGAATGAAAAGACACAACCTTTAGCATTACAACACAAAACTATAAATACATACATCATTTCATAATTTGACAACCTTTTAAAATTAGTTTTGTAATAAAAAGACACAATTTTTCAACTAATACATTTTAAAGGATTAAAAGACATATATATATAAACATTTTTACATACAACCTTTCATTATTAATTGTTTTTCAATGGTTACATGATTGAAAGACACAACTTTTTGATTATATGTAGTTATTTTTAAATGATATCTATACAATGTATTTTAAAGAGACACATAACTACAAAAAAACACTCTAATTATAGTTTAGCTAATAGATTATTATAATATAAAAATACAATCATATGGTGAAATACACACTCTTAACAACTTTAACATCCATTTTTTTTAATAATTACATTTTAGAAAACGTAATACATTAATTGAGATTACATATTTATATTTTAAAATGAACATATCTAAACATTTTTCCTCAACCATTTTCAATAGTTACATGGTTGAAAATACACAATCTTTTATTATTAATTGTTTTTAATAATTATATGATTGAAAAAACACAAGTTTTTAAAAGGGTATTTTTTTTATCATCAATACTATTAAATTAGGAACATGTCCAATTGATAATAGTTGAGTCTAACTTAAAATTTTAACTATGCATACTTTTTAATATAACTGCATCGAAATTGAAATATAGAATGTGGATGTAACCACCACTTATATTTCCTATCTATCGGCTGCTACTTTTTGTAACTGCACCCATATATTTTATTTAATCAAACAAAAACAAAAATTAAATAATGATGCGGGTTAACTAATAACGTAACCATCTTCTATGCAGTTTCCTAATAATATGGACCAAACATAATCATCTTCAATTTTTTCTAATAATTTTTGTTAAGACATATTATAATGTGTAATCTTTTCTATTTGCTGTAATATTATACATGAAATCAAATTAGGAAACTTTAATTAAAAACATATAATTTTATCTATTTAATTACTATTTGATTAAAAAAATGTAACTATACTTTGTTATTTTTAAAAAAATAATAATATCTATTTACGATTAAAGTGCAAAATTAATGTGTGAAATGGCTATTGAATTAGTGTATAGTTATGCAACATTGCTAATTCAATACAATTATCAAAAATCTTAGTAATAATTAAAAAAATATATATTTTACACACATATGTTACAAAGAAAGACACAAATATAAAAATATGCACTAAAAAATATGTAAAACAAAAAATATACTCGCCCTCACAGATGGCGGATCGGAATCTAGTTGCTTTTTAAAACTGGAACCCTTTATTAGCACCCTTTAACATATACACCTTTTAAATCAATATACAAATAGTTACCATTAACTATAGTGACACTTTAAATTATTGTAGAAACTTTTTATATCAAACAAAATCGTATATTGTGTCTGATAAATAATATTGCATTTACTGTTTATATTACTTAGTATTTTAACTATCTATTTTTGAAAAAAAAAATAGTATTTTAACTTTGTGGCATCATTGCTTTGTTGAGTTAGTAAATTCTTTTTTTTTTAACATAGTTAACCAAAACTGTCACTCTAGCACATTTCCTATTAATTATGTTTGGTCGAAGTGGAAATGACATTTTTTGTTTGTCTTTACTTACTTGAATCACAAAATATGAACCTTTTAAATAATTAAAAAAATATCTGTAATTAAAGAATTGAAAAAGATCTGTAATTGTTTCTAAGAATGATTTTTTCCTCGTATTTAAATGTCACTCTAAAACATTGCCTATAAAATGGTAGTAACAGACTGTCAAATTGTTATAAGAATAATAAGGACGATTTTTCCCTCCGGATGTTGTAATGTTTTTTAAACTAATAACCTAAATCATGGTAATTATTAGACTATTGTTTTAAAAGGGTGTCATTTTTGAAACTGCTCTTTTAAAACTGGAACTCTTAAATAGCACCCTTTAACATAAAAACCATTTAATTCCATAATTCACACACCGTAAATGTTTGGTTTCTGTAACTAAACTAATAAATCTTGTATATAATATTTCTTAAGAAACTATAGTGAAATAAAAGAGTTTCACCAAAAATTCTCCCTAAAATTTAAAACAAAAATTAGTAAATTTAAGAAATTGAGGAATTATCTGCAATGGATTTTAAGTTTCTTCTTATTGGATTTTTCATTGCTCACGACTACTATATATATAGATCAAAGATTGCAATGGTTAACTACCAAAAATTACAATGGTTGATCACCAAAAGTTGTAATGGTTCATTTAAACAATTGCAAATGTTCATCCAAACAATTGCATTGATTCATTTAAATGGTTGCGATGATTCACTTAAATTTCTTATAAAACATTATTTATGAAAATAAAAAATATAAATTAAAAAAAAAAAGCAATTATAAGAAAAGGTACAAAAAATAATTATGAGCGAAAGTGTATTACAGTAGTTTATATTTTGAATAAATACATCATTTCAAAACAGTTTAATTATTAGAAAATAAACACCTTAACAATTTAAAAAAAAAAAAATTTATATGGACACATCATTTAAAAAAAACAACTTTATTATAGAAAGACACCTAAGGTATTTTAAAATTTTAATTTTTCTTTTACAATAGAAAAACATGACTCTTTACAATAACTAATACATAACTTTTGAAACAAATAATTGTACAAAGACATTTTTGGGATATTTAATCACATTTGAAACTAATATCCCCTATATATTAATTGAGGAATATTTGAAAAGATGTAACCTCAATTTTGTAATAATTAAAAAAGACTTCTTGCTTATGTGTCAATCAATTAAGTAGTTAATTAATCCTATGTGTCAGCCTCACATTGAAATTGAAAAACATGTTGGTCCAATTCGATTTTTATATCTCACTAGAAACATTTAATACCAACTATATGATATCATATGATATTAACTAAAGCAAGGTGGCTATTTATTATATATTATTTCCTTAAATAAAACCTACGGAATTACCTAATGTGATTATGATATATATAGTAATTAATGATTTTAAATAATGAAGATTTGCTAATAATCTGTATACTTTCTATCATTTTTGTTTAATAATTTATTATCAAAATAAATTACACAATTACATTGATCATATATTAAAATTTTAGAATTTTTTGTATATGTTGTATTTTGAATTTTTCAAATCGAGTATAAATTACTAAAACTGTTAAAAGTCTCATATAAAATTTTGTGATCAATGTTTAAATTTTTTTCTATAATAAGATACAATGATAATAAAATCATATAAATAAATAATTTTATTTTATTAGGTGTTTATGTTAATATATATATATATATATATACTTCATATCGTTTAAATTTAATTATATATCATATACGATAGATAATATTGATTGTTTTGACTTATTTATTCTAAAATGGTTGCGAATAAACAAGAGCAGTCATTTGATTTATATGTGCAAGTCAATTTATTACATAATAGTAACTGATTTCTTAGTTATTTAATATATAATTATTATTTTATTATTTCATATTATGCAGAAAAATTTAAACTAAGTATTTATTCTGCACAAGACGCAGATCTTAACCTAAGTATGTATCTCTTTAATAATTTTGAATCTTAAACATTTTCTAAATCTCAGGCCAAAATAAAAGAAAGAAATGAGAATAAACTTAAAAATCAATATTTATATCGAGCAATAACCAAAATGACACAAAAAGGAGAAAAATATCGAAGATAGATAGCATTACCACGTGAACGTAAACTTCTCATAACCATAATTAACTATTAAATTTCTAAATCATGATATAAAACCGAGCTGACATAGTTTCATTGTAACCAAATAGTAGGCATGAGATTCTTCGACCTAAACGTTAGGTTTTTATGCGATAAATAATTTTTTGACTTAAAATATTTTTAAAATTGGGATCAGTTCACTAGTAAACAAATTATGTAATTAACAAAAAAAATTTAAAAAAATTGTTTAAGGGCCAAATATATTAATTCCATCAATAATATAAATTTTTTTTCCATACGATATTTCTTAAATAATTTTCATATAAATTTACTCTGCGCAAGACGTAGGTCTTATCCTAGTATCATTTTAAAAGAAAAGACATAACTCTTAAAAATTGATACTTTTTAGAGTTGCATGTTAAAAACACATGTATATAAATTGATGACCTTTAAAATGAAAACATAACCTTTCAACTTAAGAGGAATCCACAGCATTTAGAATTAATTGGGATTGCTATTACTAGTAGATAAGCATTGTTGTAGGACAGTGCACGAAAAAAACAATTTTGTATGACAATATGGATCTTCTTATTAGATAGTAAGCATCGTTAGATGTAAATCACCCGAGCTTAGTACAAGATCGCCAGGATAATCCGGGCCTATCCTCGATCCTGCGTTGGCAAAAGCCATGTCCTAGCTTTGTGAAGTGCAGCATTGGTACCTCCTGGATAAGTGAAGCCGGGAATAGTGGTGCCTCTTGGATCCTGCGGAACAATGTAGGCCAGACTCTAGGGCATAGCCATCGATCTTACTCTTCTATCCATACGGGTCTAGACCAGGGGCGGATCTACAGTATTAGGTACGGGGGCACGTGCCCCCGACTACTTTATAAATTTACTTAGTTATCTATTTGCATATTGAACTTTGGTAGAACAATTGGAAAAGATGCACCTGTTAAATCTAGCCCTTGCAGAGTTCGAAGCTCGATCCATCTTTGTATATTTTTCTTTTGGCTGTATAATTAATGTGTGGTCTGACACGTTACTGTGCACCTTTCTTTAGCTATTATAGCAGCATTTTTCTACATTTTGTTTTATTGCTAACCAGAGGTTGGCCCGCCCTACGGGCAGAAATTTGTATTTTTTTATATAAATATATATTAATTTATGAGCATTTAAAAAACAGTATAGACTGAAAATAACATTATAAACGAACAAATAATGAGATATATTATTTTTCTTGCTAAATTTATATTGTTATTTTTAATATACATTTTTGGTTATATTCGTTAGTTATTTCAGTAATATATTTATTTTTATTTTTAGTTCTTTTGTTTGGTTATATTTGTGAATTATAAATGCAAGGGATCGCTTTTTGTTGAATGTAAGAAGATTAGA
Organism: Brassica napus; assembly: GCF_020379485.1. NCBI lineage: Eukaryota > Viridiplantae > Streptophyta > Magnoliopsida > Brassicales > Brassicaceae > Brassica > Brassica napus. Next base: position 5,677,548 of record NC_063449.1, read on the forward strand.
TCTTAGACTCGTTGCATTTAGCTAAATTAATATTACGGTATCTAAAATGGTTCGAAAGATAGCAGTGTTCAATTTTTCTTTATGCTGAAAACGCTAATTTTATTTGTTTTTTTTTTACTTTTAGTTATGTACGATCATGTTACACTTATGTATTTTTGTCTGGTTGTTTGTATTTTACCGAGTTCATCCAAACTATGCAAATATTTGTATTTTTTACTTCCATTTTAATATAAAAATCATGATAGAGTTTTCCCTATTATTATACCATATAAATAAATATCAACGTTATACAAAAATTATGATGCTTGGCAAAGAAATTGTAGCCATATGTCTGTGTTGTTTTAATGTTTATCACTCTTATTTTCTTTCTATAGGTTGTAGTTACTGAGTTAGTTATTGCGTAAGCTACTATATATTTATTTTACATTTGATTCACTATGTTCGTGTACTTAACATTTGAATCCATGTTCATTGTTTAGATTTTATCTGTGGTTTTGTCAAATAAATGGGTCATAATTGATATTTTGTTGAAGGTGTTTTCTATCATATGTATCTATAACAGTACAGTTGTCCATGCTGAACAAAATTACATGCTTGCAAATTTAGGCTATGATGGGGGACGTATAATGTTGATGTAAAGGATGGCACTATTTTTTATTTACTTATGATTGTTTTCCTCACCTTTTTATTACTGTTAAAACGATTTCGCTAATTTTTTTCATTCCAAGGTATTTTTTGTGTTAGATGAATAAAACATATATTTTCCTTACTCAGTTAATTGATGATAAAATACTATTTGTTTTCCTCACAAAAAAAGAAGAAGAAGTATCGTTGAAACAAAATGAATTATATACACACGCTTGGTTCAAAATAATCAAAGAAGTTGCAATCATTAAACTGGCAATTAGCAGGATTTTTCGCATTCAACATAATCATGACCCCTAATCTAATCACAATGGGACATATTTGTTGTCATAAATATTTTTTTGTAACATAACCATCAAAAATCTAAAACACAAAAAAAAGTATTTGTTACAAAAAATATAGTTTACCACACTAAATCATTTTACCATTTTCTCTATATCTTAAATCATTTTACCATTATTTCTATTTCTATATCTTAAAAAACTGATGTGATTTTATTTGCAAATACTTATTAATGGATCGACTTGTGCTGGGATTTTTCTGTAAGATTTCAATTCATAATATTTTCCATGATATATATAATTATTTAATGCTATAAAACAAACGCCATTTAAATATATTTGAGAAGAGATAAATCCAAATCAGCCTTCTTCATCGAAAGAGTTTTGGGAAAAGATGTTATTTTTTTTTGGTTTTTTAATCACAATTTACAGCTAACTTATAATGCTGTATTAGAGAGATATATTTCATTGTGTTCATCTATTAGTAATCATTTTAAAAGATTTGTAGTACAGAGAGATCCTTTGTAAAGAGAATAAAGTACTATGTCTACTATGTGCTCCAAAAAAAGTACTATGTTTGCTATGCTTTTGCTCTCTCTAGCTTGTGTTTACTTTGTTTGAGCTCAGTTGAGTCATTATTTCTGCTTCAAGGACTCCAAATCAATACCAAAGTAGCGATTTTTATATCTCTGTACGGCGTTGACGGGTTCTTGATGGGTTTGTGTTAAACTCGTGGGGTTAATTGTAGGATTTAAATTCAAGTGGAGCCTCGAATAAGATAAACAGATACACTCATCAGCCTGAAAATGTGAAAGTTGCCATAATACGTTGAATGCTCTTGTAATTCTTCACCGTAAGCAGTATTGATACCCATCACTTCACCAACAACATCTATAAAACGGAAAGAGCTGAGGAAGTCAAACGAAGTTCCAGAAAGGTTCAACTAAAAGGTTGGTGTCTCTAGTTCCTCTTTATCAGGCACTGATTATAAAGTCTCGTAGACCTGGCTGCATCAATGTTTTAACCCAGAGTTCTTTCGTTTATGTGAAATGAAAATACTGTTGATGAATGTAGATAAAATATTTTAAAATTGTATTGATCATATGACGAATACATATATAATTTTTGTAAAATGTTTCATTGACTTGATTTGGTATTGTATTATTATGCTTTTTGAAAAGATCAGAGAAAATTATAAGGAACGACGATGAAGAAAATGATCATGTTGTTTGACAGGAAAGCAACACAAAGCTAGTGCCATATAATGGATGTCTTCAGTAATGTTAATGTGAATTTATGCTATAGCCTCTGCATGTTAATGTGAATTTATGCTATAGCCTCTGCATGTTTATGTGAATTTATGCTATAGCCTCCTGCAGTGTGCTTCACAGTATTAAGATTTCCGTCCAAATTCAGGTGGTGGCAATATTATTGAATTTTACGTCTTAAAACTCATACCATTAAAACCCAAGCTTTTTTAAAACCAACTAAAACATAAAACGACAATAACCAATCATGATGGGTTGGACAAAAAAATAAGGATGTCTTCAGTAATGGATGTCTTCAGTAATGTTAATGTGAATTTATGCTATAGCCTCTGCATGTTTATGTGAATTTATGCTATAGCCTCCTGCAGTGTGCTTCACAGTATTAAGATTTCCGTCCAAATTCAGGTGGTGGCAATATTATTGAATTTTACGTCTTAAAACTCATACCATTAAAACCCAAGCTTTTTTAAAACCAACTAAAACATAAAACGACAATAACCAATCATGATGGGTTGGACAAAAAAATAAGGAACGACATCATTATTGGACTAACACTTAGAAACTCAAATATGCAACTGCATCTTTATACTCGGTTTTTATTTTGACAAAAGACTTATCTTAATACTATGTTGGAGGCACATAATCTCCACTGTTGGAACAATGTTTTGGGCTTTCTTATTTGAAGGAGCTTCGTCTGAAACTGTTGTTTTCTCTGCGGAACTAACGACCTCAACATTTTGAGGAGGTTCTGGTGATGGGTCCACCGGGCTTTGTACAATGAATACATTGTCACCAGCTTTTGTCTTGTTCTCTGGTCCACTCTTGTTCAGCTTAGGAGTAGGCCGTTTAGTTTTGCTGACAGCACCAGGCATGTCGGGTGATCATCACCTTCTCGGCGTGGACTTATGAAGGTTAGAGTTGGATTTATTTGAGCATTTTAATTTTGAATCCAGATACAACACAACCTGGTCTACAAAACGCTGAACAGGCGGACGTTGGTTGCCGTAAGAGATTCTGGGCACAGGGTGCAGGTGTAGAAGTTCCCTTGAACGCAGCTCTCCCACAATGCCTACAGAAGATAGTTGGCCAGTCTTTCACTTTTCAGCTCAAGCTCAATTACTTTTAACTTCCAAGCATCAGTCATTTACTGTTACCCTACTGGTTGGGAAGAGAGCGAGGAGGAGACGAACATAACCGTCCAGCTTAAGCACATGTATTGAACATGACAGCTGAAGTCGAAGAAACTTGAGCATTTGTTTCTGCATAGAGTATTGATTAATTTTCAAAGAAAATCACAGAAAATTCTAGCAAAAGTGTGTAACCTGTAAGTTTATCTGGTGATAAAATCTACTAAACCATTCAGGAGTTTAGTCCACGTTAGCCTAATCGATTCAAAGAAACCTTTAGGATGAGTTCCTCGAATTTAAAATAGATTAGTAACCTGAAGGTTTATAAACACATCAATTAATGATCCGAAAAGGAATTTCTCAAGAATGGATTTAAAACTATAGAGGAACCTGAGTTACATTGTCGAGTACAGTAGCTGTCATTCTGAACTGATACTCTGCTCTGTCCCCTTCTCTGAACTGAGAATCCTTTAAGTATAGCTACATACACAAAGAAAACAGAGCATGTGTTATGCAAGAAATCAGGGAACTGTAAGAGAAACATTTAGATTTGCTATGGTATAAGTTTTGTGTAAGGACCGGTTCAGTCTATAAGCACCAATTGACCCTTGGACCAGTCCAGCGTAGACTGCAAAATATTAAGTTGATTTTCAATTCCCAGTTTTCGAGAGATGAAGCAGAAACATGGAACAAATACAGCTAACGAAGTTGATTAATGGTTACCTTCTCATCGAGGAAGACGTGAGCTCTCGTCCTTTCTTTACATTCCTAGCCTCCCAAAACCGCAGAAGACGTGTAACAACTGCATTCTTGCCGTTCCTGGATGGTATTCTTCTAGGGTTTTTAGGCTACTATGATTTGAAGAAGATTTGTGATTTCTCATGAGCACTTTGATGACAAATAATATAGTAGCATCCGTTGATGTGGGAGGTGAGAAGTCGGCATTGAAGAACAGATAGTGGGGTTAATTGATTGCACCCATCATCAATAGGAGTTATTCCGTCAACAGAATGAAGGGGATCAGATTCGAGGGGGGCTACGCAGAGCAGAGAAGAACTCTGATCTGCACATTGTTGGTGGGCTTAAAATTTTAGTTTTTTTCCTGGGTTTAGATTATTTGAAAGGCCTAATATTAGATTTTTAGTTCGATACTTGATAGTTATTAAAGAGAGTCAACAAATGCCCTATGCAAAGAGATAAGGTGGCTTTACGAGGAGAGACTAAACCCAACTTTATTAGTATAGATAGATATATTACTCTTTTTGTATTGTTAGCATATCTTTTTTTTATTTGTTTTTCATAGTTTCTATTACATTTTCATGTTTAGATTTCAATTTGTTTTGAAACACATTTCAAGGTTTTAATAGTAGACATTCACAATTGTTAGTAAATGAACAAGTCTAGTCAATATATAAATAATAAATAATTCATCATTTCAATTTAATTCTTAGAGTTTAGTTCTCTGAGATATAATGACCAATAATATGTATGACATTGACATAATGTTATATATATATACGATAAAATTTGAAGATCCTCTTTTCTGTATATTTTTAAATTAATTGTAATGTGTTGTAACTAATAACATATTTTAAAAATATATCCTTAAAAATTAAAATGAGTTGAATATAAATAGTGCTATTGTTGTTTTCACAGTTTAAAGTTGTTTATCTTTTATTATTAACAGTTTAAAATATTTAATATTTAATATTTGATATTTTTTTATTAATCTAATATTAATATTAATTATGTGCCCCCGTCAAATAATTAGTCTGCGTCCGCCACTGGTCTAGACGCGGAGCTGATGGGATTTTCTTGGGCTATTGATTGCGTGTCAGACGTACGTTTTGATAAAGTGGTCTTTGAACCATCATCCTACCTTGCTGGTTAAGTAATCCTCAATCCTGGGAAGTTTCCTCAATACCAGACTATGCTTACAGCTATCCGAGATAAGGAACTCGTTGTGCACGTGAAATAGCTGTTAGTGTCAGCAGAGATTACCGTTATCAGTCTTATATAGCTCGTGATGGACCATCTTGGTTACGTTCCCTGCTTGTGAGGGATGTGGAGGATGATACGTGACGCAGTCTCCTAGGATGCTTCTCTCCAATTATGTCACTCTCCTGCCTTCCTCTTGATTGGCACTTTGAATTTTTTACTATGCTCTTTTCTTTGTTTTAGGGATCGATCTACTGGTACCCTGGCTTCATGTTCTGTTTCTGCTACAATACTCTGTTTGTATAAGCCTCGGCTTATTCCATTTTTAAAAAACTGAAGGCACTAAGCGTTAAAAAAAAGATAGTAAACATCGTAAGACTTCACAAAACGGAAGTGAATTTATGAACACTTAACCTTTTTATATTTTCTCTAGCCCTCTTTCCTAAATATTACTGATGCATAATCTTAAACCCTCTGTGATCTTGTTGCAGTGTTTGTTAGGAGTCGGGATGCATAGAGAGGGAAGTGTCTTTTAGATAATGGATATCATGAGCTCCAAAGGAAAATGGCATTGGACTAATCAATAACATATACATCCATCAAGGTTGATTTTTCAGGATGATGTATGTAATATATTTGGTTTCCTAGGATCACTATGAGCAGTTGTATATGTATACTAATATTTTATTAGATGTGATATAATTAAAGAAGCATCGTTAGTGTATTGTAAACAATGAAATAAAACATTTTAAAAAGCCTAAATTAAATAAACTAGTTAGATAGGTAATAATGTGTGTGATATCAAGACTTCACATAATAGTGCAAGATGAGCCGGTCTCATCTTCTTTCCAACCTCCACCTCCACCTCCATAGCTATCATAAATGGGTCTTGAAGGATATCCATTATACATCGGCTGACCCCACTGCGTCTCCGGGTAAGACCCATATTCTTGGTAATAGCCGTTGTAAGACCCACCATACATCGGGTGACCCGGCTCTGAATTATAGATCATTGTTTGAGAACTCGAAGCTGCTGGAGCTGGTTTTGGCTTCTCTGCTTCTTTAGGCTTGTCACCGTCTTTAGGTTTGTCACCTTCTTTAGGCTTTTCAGGTGCCTTAGGCTTTGGTGCCATAGGGTTTTCGATACCATACTCGATCTTCTTGATAGCTCCACCTCCGTTTTTGCAGAGTTTGTCCGCAACTTTTTCAGGACTGCAACAAACCACTTTGATCGTGACTGTTTCGTTATCGTCGAACCGTTGGTCTTTTATTTCTTTAGTGTTGCAAAGCAATCAAAAAAAAAAACACACAAATTAATCATTCTTTCTCAATATATTCAACGAAGAAAAAAGAGAGATAAGAGATAACTTACGAGTCAGGCTACAAAGAGCCCTCTTAACTTTACTGAAGTTCTTCTCCTTATCAAGAGGTTTCGTCGTCAACTTCATCCATGTTACCTGTTTTTATGCATATATCATTATGGTTACTTTAGTTGCTTTTATATTATAAGAACAACCTTTGTTTTTGCTTGATAGGTTTTTATAGAGAAGTTATTAGATTATTCATTACCTTCTCCTTGCCCACCACTGGCATGGTTTCCAAAAAGAGATAACGAGAGAATAAAGAGAGAGCTAACAAGGGGAGAATACAATTACGTATGATATTCTTCTATGAATTTCTTTGTTTTATATGTGGAGTTTCAAGAAAGATTTTAATAGGAAAATAGTTGAATAATGTACAGTTTACTTCTTTATTAGATTTTATATTTACGTTCAAAAATTAATACAAACATTTTGTATTATTTCCATTGCTATTACTAATACAAAGCCTCCAAAATGTAGAATTTTCTTTTTATTTTGTGCTAACTATCCAACTATTACTTTTCCCTACGCATTGTGAAAACAAACAGATCTAGAAAGTATAGATGCAGAAAAACGGCTTTTTCATACATGAACAACTCGTATAAGTTCTATTTCTACCCAGACTTGTGAAGTAGTTCAACGCATGCATAAACTATCAAATTTCGATTCAACATACCTGAACTTTCTCTTTTTAAAAAAAATCAACTTTGACCCTAATTCTGTGAGTCAACTGTTAGGGCATCAGCACAGTTTTAAAAAAAAAAAAATATTAAAATAAACGAAAGCTATGAACCTGTCTCTTGGGAGTTCACTCCAGTGAACCCGGATCATCACTGAGCGCGGGCCCCACGACACGTGGCGGCCCGCGATTGGTCCTATTAATATATTTTTTTTTTTTTAAACAAAAATCAAACAGAAAAAAAAATAATAATAAAAAAATACTTTGTGAATCTTTTCCATGGGGTTCACTAATGCTGATGGTCTTTTAAGTGTTGACGTTTCTCAGTACGACGTAGCTTGCGGTGAAATTTTATTTACTCTGCTTCTTTCTTTTACACTTCGCTAAACAGAGATCAATTGGGAGTAAATTGATCATGTCTTAACAAGATGAACCATAGTTTAGAAAAAAATTATTTTAACTATCATCAAGTACGAATCCACAAGAAACAACAAAAGTATCACAGCACATCCTAAGAACCGAACCAACAAAACCTGCACCAACAGATCCTAAAAACTTAAAGCAAAAAAAAAAAAAAAAACAGATCCACCACCAAAGCTTTTAACTCCATCAAAGCTTAACTCCATCAAAGCTTATACCTGACAGTAGAGAAAACTATAAACAACAATCACTATGCAATGATATATAACAAAACGAGCCAAAGGGGGTACCTGTGATTCTTGGTTTGGCTCTTCTCCTTGTGCAACGTGTTTTTTTTTTTTTTGTCTTTCTATAAACTGAGGCACCACTATTTGAACATTTAAAAGCATTATGACCTGTTATCCCACAATGTCCACACGTCATTGTCCTTCCTTCCCTGCTAGCTTTAAGTTTCTTAGGAGATTCTTCACCGCATTGAACCTTTCGTTTCTTTTTTGGAGACTCATTTTTTCCTTTAATCCTCTTTTGCTTCTTCTTGCGACCTTTAGATTCTGGCCTCGTTGGTGGTTGTATCCGAGTTTCATCGGGTTTTCTCCAAAATCGCATGCCAGTAACAGGAGAGATAGAGTTCTCATATGTGGCACGCCATTTAGAGGTCAGGTACCAATCTGAAACATAATCATCAGATTTCCACTTCATATGCATGATCACTCGTAGAGCATGGCGACATGGAATGCCGGTCATATCCCACTTCCGACATGTACATGTCCTTCGTGTCATATGAACACTATGGCCAACATTATTCTCACGCACATCAAACTGCCCATTAGCTCCAGCAACTGCTCGACAATTTCTTTTTGTGTTTTGACTCTTCAGCAATGGTTTTTGCCACTTTCTTACTGTTGAAATTAATGGATTATGAGAATGGTTTGTATGATTTATCAAGAACAAAGAGAATGTATTGCTAGGGTTTTCTAAGAATCTGAGAGAGAGAGATGAGAGAGAGTAATGAGGAAGTATATTTCTTTAGATTAATTTAGTGTCTACAATAGTTACATAAATAGATCTAGCAAAGGAGAATAAGACAATGAGAATGAATAAACAAATGGAGATGAATAAACTAATGAAGACCAGATTTGGGGAAGTCACTTTCGGATAGTGACAACTCTCTTCTCTCTTCTTTCCTTAGCATATCATGTGACTTTGGCTTGTTTCCACACTCCAACAGCTCTATCCAGTTGCCTCCACTTGTTTAAATTCGTCCAAGACTTCAGGCAAGATATTTAAATCAGTCTCACACATTTTCTTGCTTCAGTTTTTCTGTCCATGATTTTCTGTCCATGATCTCATGTCCATGATTTTCTGTCTATGATCTCCTGTCCATGATCTCCTGTCCATGATCTCCTGTCCATGATCAATCATGTTCTTCATGTCTTTACTCTTGCTCTTTATTCTCTTCATGTCAACACTCCCCCTCAAGCTTGACCATAGGGACTTGGTCAAGCTTGGAAACCATGAAGCATTCCCTCATTAAAACCTTTACTTAAAAAAACCACTTGGGATAAAAACTAAGCAAAGGAAAAAGAGTAGAACACTTCATGGCAAGAGGATCAGTGACAAGAGAGGTCTATGAGTCCAAGCTTAGGATGAATGAACTCACAAACCTTGCTGCTAGCTGCCTTGGTGAATATGTCAGCTAGTTGATCTTCACTTCTTGTGTAGCATGGAAGAATCACTTGTTGTTCCACTGCCTGTCTCACCTTGTGGCAGTCCACTTCTATGTGTTTTGTCCTCTCATGAAAGACTGAGTTAGATGCAATGTGTATTGCTGCCTGGTTGTCACAATGCATAGTCATTGTTGTGTTGATCTCAATACCCAAGTCCCTTAGCAGTCCCTTGATCCACATAAGCTCACTTGTGAGCTTCTTCATTGATCTATACTCTGCCTCAACACTTGAGCAGGACACCACCTTCTGCTTCTTGCTCTTCCATGTGACCAGGTTTCCTCCAATGAAGGTGCAGTAGCCTGTAGTTGATATCCTATCAACTCTGTCTCCAGCCCAATCAGCATCACAATATCCAACAACTTCAGTACTCTTGTTACATGTCATCCATACTCCTTGGCCAGGCGTCTCTCTTAGGTACCTTAAGATCCTCTCCACCATATTCCAATGATGCACCTTAGGAGCTCCCATGTGTTGACTCACTTGATTCACAGCAAAACACACATCTGGTCTGGCGATGGTTAGATAGATGAGCTTGCCCACCATTCTTCTATACTTCTTGATATCTCCAAATGGTGTAGACTCATACTCCCCCTCTCTCAGCACCTTGTATCCTTCTTCTAATGGAGTCTTGGCCTTTTTACTCCCAAGGTTTCCTGCCTCATTTAAAATATCAAGTCTGTACTTCCTTTGAGATAAGAATAACCCCTCTTTAAAGCGGCATATCTCAATCCCAAGGAAGTACTTCAACTCTCCCAAATCTTTGATATCAAAGGCATTTTTAAGAAATATTTTAGTTGAGAGAATACCTTCCTTGTTGCTACCAGTGATGATAATGTCATCCACATAGACTAAGATGACCACAATACCTTGCTTACTAGTTAATGTGAAGAGTGTGTGATCAGCTTCTGACTTTACAAAGCCTCTTCCATTGAGGGTGATGCTCAACTTATGGTACCAATCTCTTGGAGATTGCTTCAAGCCATAAATTGTCTTCTTTAATCTGAGAACATTTCCTGGTTTCACCATGTTCTCAAGACCATGAGGTGGTCTCATGTAGACTTCATCCTCTAATTCTCCTTGAAGAAAGGCATTCTTCACATCCATCTGCCATAAATCCCACTCAAGGTTGACAGCAAGAGACAAGAGAATCCTTATAGTGTGAAGCTTGGCCACTGGTGCAAAAGTGTCTAGATAATCTTCACCATATACTTGAGTATATCCCCTTGCAACCAGTCTTGTTTTCTTTCTTTCTGGTTTTCCATTGGCTCCATACTTGATAGTGTAGAGAAGTCGGATTGTCACTGCCTTCTTTCCTTTTGGAAGTTCAGTCTCAAACCATGTATCATTCTTGATCATGGCTCCCATCTCATCTCCAACAGATTCTCTCCACTCCTTGTGTTTCATAGCTTCTTCATATGTTCTTGGAATGTATTCCTGATCCAATTCACTGATGAAGACTTGATGCTCTTCTGGATATTGAGCAAGGGAGCATACTGCACTTATTGGGTGAGCTACAGCTTCAGCATTGAAGTAAACTCTTGTGTTGATCCAGTGTGAAGGTTTCCTGATCCTTGTACTCATTCTCAAAGGTTGTAACTGCTCAGGTTCTGCTTCATTTCCTTCTGTTGGCGCCTCTACCTGAGTCTCATCATCTGATTCTGATGGCATCTCATCTTGATCATGAGCTACTGAGTTCTCTTCAGGTTGAGCTTGTGTAGACTGCTCAACATTTCTATTGTCCCCCTCATGATCAGGATGAGATACTCCAACATCTTGCACTTGTTCTTCAACAGCTGGAGTAGAAGTTTCTCTGCCTTTGTCTGGTTTTTTGTCTAAACTGATCCCAAGTTTCTCCATAATAACTCTCAAGTTGTTAACTCTGTCTGAGGCAGATTGAGATAGATCTTTGAGGTCTCCCCAACTCTTCTCATCATAGTAGCCTGTGGATTCCATGAACTTAACATCTCTAGATACTAGCACTCTCCTTGTGTCTGGCACATAGCACTTATACCCTTTCTGATGTGTAGAATAGCCAATAAACATTGCTTTTGTGCTTCTAGCTTCTAGCTTGTTTCTTAGCTCTCCTGGAATCAAAACAAAACACACACACCCAAACACGCGCAAGTGATCTATAGATGGTTTAGTTTTGTTTAGTACCTCATAAGGAGTGGCATCAAGAAGGACTCTAGTGGGCGTGCGGTTGATAAGGTAGGTGGCAGTAACTACAGCATCTCCCCAAAACCTTTTAGGTACATTAGCATGGAACATCATGCTTCTGGCCACTTCCATCAAGTGTTTATTCTTTCTCTCAGCTACACCATTCTGTTGGGGTGTGTAAGGGCAACTTGTTTGTTGAATGATCCCATGTGAGGCTAGATGTTGTTTGAAGGCTGTGCTAGTGTATTCACCACCATTATCTGATCTAAGAATTTTAATCTTCATATTGAAATGGTTAGTGATATAATTTTGAAAGTTTTTAAAAGCTTCTAGCACCCTATCTTTAGATTGTAGCAATGTAATCCATGTGTATTTAGATTTTTTATCTATAAATGTCACAAAGTACTTATGTTGTTCTCTAAATTCACATGGAGCAGTCCACACATCAGAATGGACTAAATCAAAGCAATGATCATAGATGGTCTTTGATTTAGGAAACACACTTCTACAATGTTTTCCTAAGATACAAGCCTCACAGTCACTTTTAAAAGAAATACTAGACAACAAGATGTTCAAAGCATGAGGATGAGGATGTCCTAATCTAGCATGCCATATTACATCTTTAGGGAATTCAGAAACAGAATGAAAAGCATGGGATAAATCAGTCGCTGGTCTTGTGTCCTCAAGCAAGTACAAGTCTCCCTTGGTAACACCTTTGCCAAGCAACTTACTAGATTCAATATCCTGAAAGTATACACTGTTAGGCCTGAATGTAACTTGACAATTGAGATCATTGGTAACTTTCTTAACATATAACAAATTTGAAGCAAAGGTGGGCATATAAAAAGCTTTAGATTCTCTATCAAATAATCTAAGATCACCTATGCTTTTTATTGGAATTTTATCTCCATTTGCTATCATCACATTTCCTAATGCTGGTTCTATGTTTTTAATCAGTTTTAAATCACTTATCATGTGATGTGAAGCACCAGAGTCTATAACTAAAGACTTAGCTGATTTAAAACTACTTATAGAACTATCATCAGTGTGAGAAGCATTGAGAGAGATACCAATAGTTGTAGATATACCAGATTCTTTTAAGGCTTTGATGAGAGCATTCAAGTCAGACTTCTTGATAGTCTCATCCAGATTGGCCCTTGGTGTAGCATATCCTGAAGTAGAGGCCATAGTACTTCCCACGCCAAGGTTGCTTGTTCCCAAAGTTGTTGGTTCTGTCCTTTCAGCCGAGAAGTTGGCTCTTGCATCTTGGTACTGAGGACGAGGCTCTCTAAACTTATTTGGATTTAGATGGAGATGAAGTATCCAACACTTGTCTTTCATGTGGCCCTTCTTCTTGCAATGGTCACAGGTTAATGCTTTCCTCTCATCCTGCTTGTAAGCTGCCTTGTTTGCCACTGCTTCTTCAGCTTGATGCGCCATACTTAGGTCCCCTTTGTTTCCAAACAAGCTCATGGATCCCTCTTCCTTCTGGATTTGTGCACATACTTCATCCAGATCAGGTAGCTTATCAGCCCTTAGAATATGCTTAATCAAGCTCCCATAAGATGAGTTGAGAGTGAGCAGCAACCCAAACACTTTGTCCTCTTCACGCCTGGTTAACAGGGTAGCAGGATCAGTTGTGTGAGGCCTTAGTAGCTCCAGCTCTGCCCAAAGGGACCTGAATTTGCCAAAGTGAGGTTGAAACTCCCCATCTCCTTGGTTGAGAGCATTGATGGCTCTTTTCACTTCAAAAACTCTAGTAAGGTTGGAGACATTTCCATACACTTTGTAGGGTGTATCCCACAGCTGCTTGGTAGTCTCACATTATGAATAAGACTCCATAATAGCTGGTTCAAGAGAGCTAAGGAGTGCTGTAAGCACAAGGAGATCTTCCTGTCCCCACTTGTCTTCATCAACTACCACCATCTCCTTTCCATCTTCTCCTTGAGTAGTTAGTTTTGGAGCTGTCTCTGTTGATACATGACTCCATAAACCCTTTCCTCCAAGGGCAATCTTCACCATCCTGGCCCATAGGAGATAGTTAATTCCTTTTAGGGTAACAGGTATGCTGAGGCGCTGGTTGTTGTTGTTGTTCTCCATCTTTCAGAATGTAACATGAACAAGGTTAAGAACAGGGTAAGGAGATGAAGAACACAAGAACATGAACAGAGTATTTGATTTTGCGGAAGTAAGAAAGGTTTCAAGAGCTTTATTGCTCTGATACCATGTTAAAATGAATGGATTATGAGAATGGTTTGTATGATTTATCAAGAACAAAGAGAATGTATTGCTAGGGTTTTCTAAGAATCTGAGAGAGAGAGAGATGAGAGAGAGTAATGAGGAAGTATATTTCCTTAGATTAATTTAGTGTCTACAATAGTTACATAAATAGATCTAGCAAAGGAGAATAAGACAATGAGAATGAATAAACAAATGGAGATAAATAAACTAATGAAGACCAGATTTGGGGAAGTCACTTTCGGATAGTGACAACTCTCTTCTCTCTTCTTTCCTTAGCATATCATGTGACTTTGGCTTGTTTCCACACTCCAACAGCCCTATCCAGTTGCCTCCACTTGTTTAAATTCGTCCAAGACTTCAGGCAAGATATTTAAATCAGTCTCACACATTTCCTTGCTTCAGTTTTTCTCTCCATGATGTTCTGTCCATGATCTCCTGTCCATGATCAATCATGTTCTTCATGTCTTTACTCTTGATCTTTATTCTCATGTCAACACTTACTGTATTTCCCCTTGTGTTTCTTCATTTTCTCCTTCCGTAAATCAATGTGTACCATAGCTAGATGCCTTATTGTCTCAAGCATCTCCACTAAAGGCATCTCTCTTGTTGTGTTGATTGTGTTGTTATATGTCTCCGAGAAATTATTGTGAACATCTTCACAACATGCTGTACCCGTGAAGTAAGCACGACTGCAAGCCTGAGGATTTTTTTCCATTAATGTTTCATAAACACCAATTGGTCATACTGCCTCATTTCTTCAATTCCTTCATCATACTCAGCAACCGTGTATATGCCTTTGCAATTTTCCAAAAGATCTTCTTCATT